>NC_056731.1:299200400-299567900 GCF_019279795.1 Protopterus annectens
GAGTGAACAGTAGCCACTGCAAATTCTCATATGCAGACGTGCTAATGGAATCATAGTTATTGCTGCTGCCATGGTCCCGAATACTTTCAAGACTGTTCCTGCTTGTATTTTTTCATGGAAAGAAGGTTTAAGACCTGATGTCGTAGGATTTGAACCCTTTCTGGAGGAAGTTCTGCCATCATTTTTGTTGTATCTAGATCTGCTCCCATAAAAAAGATACGCTGAGATGGCAACAAGGCAGTTTTTTTTTGTAATTTCTCATGATTCCTAGATGTGAGCAGAGCTGTAATGTGGTGTCTCTTGCTTTTATTAGTGGATGCTTGGTGGTGCAGGTTAGGAGCCAGTTGTCTAGATATGAAAATGCTCGGAATCCTTGATGTCTCAAGTGAGCCATGACTACTGCCATATACTTGATGAACACTCTGCGGGCCATAGTGGGACCACAGGGCAAAGCCCGAAAATGGTAGTGACTGGCTCCCAGCCGAAAGATCAGATGACTCCTGGATGGCCTGTCCTTTTTTATGTGGTAGTACTCATCCTGGAGGTCTACAGAGCACATCCAATTGTCTTTTCCCAAAAAGGGGAATACTGACTGCAGTGTTACCATCCAGAACTTTGTTTTTCTTACTGATTTGTTTAATCTGCTGAGATCCAGTATGGGTCTCCAGTCCCCTGTTCTCTTTGGAACTAAAAAGAACCTTGAGTACGTTCTGGATCCTATTTGATTTGTGGGGACTGTTTGGATGACTCTTATGTAGCAACTTTTGAATTTCTAGAGTTGCCTGTTCCCTTTGACTGTGTGGAATTTCCGGGATGTTCTTTATGTTTGGAACGTGGAAGGAAAAGTGTACAGAGTAGTCCCTGGATACGATGCTTTGTACCCACTTGTCTTTGGTTATTCCTAGCCAGGCTTCTTGGTACAAAGATAAGCAACCCCTGACTGCCTCCAGAGACGGACAGATGGGCCTCCTTTCAGAAGCGCTGAAAGGGCTTACCATGGAATGACTCCCTGTTGCCATGATTTTGCAGACCTCCTCTGCAACATGGACGGCATCCTCCATTACTGCTTCCCCCACTGCCCCTGGAGAAAGAATAACAACATGTGTCCTGAAAGGCTTTCTGGGATTTTCAGAACCACATTATTCCTCCCTTTTGACCTTTTGGGTAAGGTCTAAGAGGTAGGGAGAAATGGACTCCTACGGCAGAGAGTTTTTTTTCCTTCTTGCTCACACCTGGTTAGTGTGTCCTTGACTTTTCGCCTGAACAAGGATAAGCCATCAAAAGGGGCATTAACAAAGGAAGATTTAAAGGGCTCCGCAAAGTCACACAAGGGCATCCAGGAATGTCTCCTTAGGGAAAGTCCTGAACCCACTGCTCTACTTGCTCCATCTGCTGCATAAAAATAAGCCTCATGAATGAGCTAACCACAGAGTTTAAGGCAGAGAGCTGAGAGGAAACCTTGTCTGATAGCCTTGCAGCTACTGAACCTTGGAGGGTATCTCCTAGCTCTTTTAGGAGATCTCTTTGTAGCCTTGTAAAGTGGGTCAGATAATTCAGCAATCTGAGTGCAAAAGTTGAAGAGAACGTGTGGTTTCCACATCTGTCCATCGTACAAGACTCCTTGTTCAGTGGATGGACAGACGAGGATGTCTCCAAAGTTCCTTTCTGGTGGCTGCCGCCACCACCATAGCATCCACTGGGACACCCTTGGTAAGAAAATCCTTGTCTGATGGTGCAGAAATAAACCTGTTTGGCCTCCGAGGAACAGGTTCCACTGAGTCTGGAGACTCCCACACCTTTTCACTAACTAATTCCATGAGCTCACTAAAGGGCGGAGACACCCAAGTGGTGGAAAGGTGAGATCCAAAAGTCTTAAGTTATATAGACTCCTCCGCAGAAGGGTTGATGGGCTTCCAGCTGTCTCTCTGTTTAAGAATCGCCATGACTTCAGCAAAGGAGACATCCTCAGAGGGTGACCATGGGGACCCTTCTGACTCATCAAGGTCTGTATCAGAAGTGACTGACTCCTCTAGGGAGTCCAAATGCTTCCTCTTGTGAAGTCTCTTACAAGGGACCTCTTCAGAAGGGTATTCTGTTGAGGTTTTGGAAGAGAGGGTTTCACACAATAGGGCATCCTGAGGCCTAGGGTCTCCATGTGTCTGTGGATGGTGTGGTGCCGAGACAGATGCCGGTGACGTTGGGGGAAGAATGTCAGGACCCAGGAGTGGACCTGTCTGTGGAGACAGCACTCTCCTCATCACCTTGAAAGCCCCTGATTCGTGGAAACCTCCAGCTCCAAAGAGCCAGAAGGCATCCCCAGAACTAAGAGGTTTGGCTCCAAGGCTGATGTAGGAGCTGAGCTCACCAGCGCCAAAGCCCCAAGAAGCAAGTTCGGATCTGACAAGTGTCTGATCTGACTGTCCTCTCCGGACCCGACTGGAGAGGGTGGGCTGTTAGACTCCTCGAGTTCAGACAGAACCGAGGAGGTTGGAGCAGAAGTTGGGCCCAAAGATCCTGGGATAGGTCTTGACACCAACGGTTCCACTACAATCTGTTCCAGACATTCTGCCTCCGATGTCCCAGGTTGGTTCGGAGGAGAAATCAATATTCAAGGGGTAGTCTTGGTCGGTTCTGAATCCCTCTGGGTTGGAGCCCACAGCAGTTTGTCAAGCACTGGTATCCATAAAAGCCTCCGCACCACATAATCCACATTGTCATCAGAAAGGCTCCTGGAAGACCAGAGAGGAGGAAGCAGGAGATCTAACTGTTTGCAGCAAAGGATATCTCAAGGTCGGAGAAACTGGCTACAATTGTGTGGACCGACTCAGTAACAAACTCCATCGGCACCGACACAGAAGGAGTCGATGAAGGAGATTTTTTGCAGTCAGCAGTCTTCAGTTCTGAAGATGCCACTTTTGTCAATTTTCTAATTGGCTCCGATTGACCAGAAGGAGATGACCTCTTTCCCGACTTCTCAGACTTAGACAAAGGAGATTTGGTTGATATAGAATTGCCCTGACTGACTTCAAGAGCTTCTGAGAAAGGGGTCTTCTATAAACCTCTCACAGTTTATTTTTCCTCTCAAGCAGCACTCTATGGCTGAATGAGTGACAAATGGTGCAGGATTCCTGTAAATGAACTGCTCCAAGGCAGTATACACAAATAGTGTGACCACCAGTGAGAGACATTTTTTGGTTACACTTTCCACACTTTGTGAACCCAGAGGGTCTAGTTTCCTTAGGTTCCTCAGACATTCTTGTATACAAAATCCAATAACAACAGTAATAATAGCAACAGCTTAACACTATAGCAATAAAACCAAGGCTAGCACTATAATATTATATATGTATGTATGTGTGTGTATGTGTGTGTGTGTATATATATATATATATATATATATATATATATATATATATATATATATATATATATATATATATATATATATATATATATATATATATATATATATATATATATATATATATATATATATATATATATATATATATATATATATATATATATATATATATATCTATATATCTATATGGGTTACCATTGGATGATCGAAACACTGAAATATCCACATTCATATGGCTAAGACCATATGATCGACTTTCGGAATTTTGAACATCCAAAAAAATAAATAAATAAATAAAAACACTACAAATTTCTAACACATTGCTCTGCCCCTCACTCCCCCCCCCATAACTTAAATATACCAACTCCGACATCGCACTACAGTGCAGGAATGGAAATCTTTCCAGTCCGCACTATACTGAGATGCCGGTTCCACATTGTTGGCATTGCAAATGTCGATCATATGGTCTTGGCCATAGGAATGTCGGCATTTTGCAGTGTCGACAATGTGAAGGGGACCCATATTATATATATATATATATATATATATATATATATATATATATATATATACATACATACATACATACATGGGTCTACTTCAAAATGTCGACCGTTCAGAATGCTGACTTTCATATGGCCGACACCATATGATCGACATTCCGAAAGACCGACATCCTGAAATAGCACCATTTACCTACCTGTAAACACAGTAAAACTGTGTTATGCAGGGCGGCAAGTCCCCCTGCACCCCCCACAACCCCTGCTACTTAAATATTCTCACTCCGAGATCGCACTACAGTGCAGGAAAGAGGAATCTCCCAGTCCCGTACTGTAGCAAGATCTCCGCTATCATCTGTCGGAACACACACACACACACACGTATTTTTTTTTTTATAACAACAAGAACACCAAAGAACAACCTTAACCATTACAGCAGAAAAAAGGGGTGGCTGTTCTCTAACTTAAACGAAACTGCTTAAGTTATAAGGGAAGTAGGGAGAAAAAAAGGTTGCCTCTAACTCAAACAAGTTGATGCTTTAAGTTAACTGTAAAAAGGGGTAAAATAATTCACTTTACAAGGCTCTCTAACTTAAATGAGCTTGTATTTAAAAAATACCAAAGGATGCCCTCTAAGTAAAAATGGGCGTAAGGCAGTAAAATAAAGCTGGGATAGGGTGGGGAAGAAAGGCCTAGCAAAAATGCAATGGCCAGAAGCAAACAACCACAACAGCGAACACTCTAAACTAAGTATCTAATAAAACTCAGTTAAGTATTGAAAAGGCAAATAGACGAAAATATTTCAATAACAAGTAAAGAATTTTCCCACTTAGCCAGAGCCATTATGGAAGCACCCAATCTGTTTAGCGGCAAATGAGATCTGGGGAGCTTTCCTAGGGCATGATGGGATAGGGATAGAGATACAGCCATGAGCTAGTGGAAGACCTCGAGCTTTTGTATAAGGCCAACTCAGAACCGAGGATCGGTTCCAAACCCAACCAGTGAAGAATGAAGGCGAGATAGGACATCATCACATCAGATGTTTCTTTTTGGAATTATTCAGCTGAAGTTAACAATTATTCTCAGAAAAAGATAAACAAAACTTTGTTTACAGTCATTGAAGGAATCCACATCTTCTCTGTTCTGGTGTGTATACACATGGAAATTTTTACATAGATGTTTTTTCACTCCACATAGACTAACAATAATTTATGAGAAAGATGAAATGAAATGCTGGAGATGTGAATACCCTGATGCTGAATGGATAAATATGGTTGTTAATTGCAAAATAATTTCCCCATTTTGGTTAGACTTTAAATATCTTTGTAAAGCTCTACAGAATGATAACTGTATAATTTCTAACTATTATCCTTTTCAATGTTCCTGAAGTCATTCTTAAAATCCAGACAATTTTACTATGGTCTATCCTCTCTATAGCAAGGAAAATTGTTACTAAAAATTGGAAATCCCAATCTACTCCTGTCTTTAAAGTTGAGTTTATTCATCTTGTGAATTACATTTGTAAGAATGAGATTGCTACTATAAAAGCAAGGACTAACACAATTCATCACTTAATTGCTTGGACAAAATTGTCTAATCTGTTACAGAAATATTAAGTGTTCTCCTATGTATATTGCCTTTTTAGTTGTTATGGACATTGTATATAGTTTATTTTTCCTTGTTACTATACTGCTAAGTTATTGTGTTATAAAATGAATAAAAACATTATATGCATTTTTGAGGCCGCATTATTGCAATAAGGTACTCCTATGGGCTCTATCCCCCATGCCACCAATCTACTCTATTACACACTACCTCCACGGAAGTGGCAACTCAGAAAAAGCACATTTAGAGATCACAGAGCCCTCAAACTCACACACAGAAATGAAAGATGCAGGTTTTTGGAGTACACATATTACATGCATATATCTATAGCTATACTTATATATGTTCTACATTTCATTTAAAGGGACCATGGCAAGTCACTGAAAGCAACTCCTCTAAATTAAGGTTCACTGAAAGCAAAATGCTGATTAAGCATCTAGCCACAAATGTAATATAACGAAAGTCATAATTTCAATGCGTGCAATGGAAAAAGAAAATGTGTTTTTTTTTTATATTGGGCACTTAACACATATTATATGTTAATGCTCATTTTGTTGGGGTTAAAACCCCTCTGTACCCTCCTGCAACTTTATTATAATAGCTTATCTCTTTTAAGGGGCCATGACAAGTCACCAACAGCAACTTACCCGGAATAAGGTTAACTGAAAAGAAAGGCGCAAAGAGTTGCAGATTGCTGGCATCTACAGTGGGTGAGAGTTGTTGGCACTTTGGAGTACACAGAGAAGTAGCCCTGCCCACACTTCTCTATGTACTCCAAAGTGTGGGCAGGGCTGCTTGCTGGCAACATCCCTTGCAGAAGTCAGGGATGACCAGTATAGTCTGCATGTCTGCCAATTACTGCTTAGCCAAATGTGTGCAGGGAGTTAAGGCCATAACGCAAAAGCTCTCAAAGTACCACATGGCTGCCTTAATTACAGCCCCTCTTAGCCAACACTTACCCTCAGTGATAAGGGAAATAATGGGATAAATTCCCCAAGGGGGATGATGTTCGACAGGCAGAGGAAAAAGAAAAAAATTAAAGTGCATATCTAATAATATACACAAATCTCAAAAATTACCTGCTATTACAAATTTTGTGCAAAATTCTACACCACCAAGACTATCCCAATCACTCAACTACTTACATTACCATCAACCAACCATTATAGTGATTTACTACAATTTAGCTCATTGCCATACTATGGAACTCTAACCTTTTTCAGTTATGCTCTGAAACTAACACTAAAATCTTCCTAACCAGACTAAATCATTACCTAAAATAAAAAAATGTCATCACAAATGTGCTAAACACACACACACACACACACACACACACACACACACACACACACACACACAGTAATCATGTAGAGTCGTATCCACAACAGCCTAAAACAACATGGTATAAATTCCAGCTGTCAAGTAATAAATTTACATACATCCCATAATGATAGATAGTCTTGATCCATGTCCTTAAACTAAAATAGTAAGACTGGGAAATGCAGGCAGTTCTCTTCCAGCATATTTCAGACTTTCTGCAATGGCAGGACTGGCAAATGCAGGCAGTTCTCTTCCAGCATCTTTCAGACTTTCTTACAAGTTTAAGCTTCTCCCCTCATTCCCATATGCATTCCTCTACTTATTCTCTCTAAATCAAGGCTGACTACTTCAGAATGGGAAAAAAGAAAGCCTATGGGGCCTTATTACTTATTCTTGTAGATGTAGACATATGTCTATAATAAAGTAAGTGTCCTCCTTTACTGGGACAATCCTATGACAGCCTCCAGTTCAGTGCAGAGGTGCCAATTTTTAGCCAGGAGGAAGGTGAGTGGGTATATTACTGTGTTCCTTGATCCAGTCTGTACAGTGCAATGGTTGAGACTGAGTAGTGCTGCTTGGGTGGTATAATTAGAGAGACCAAGTAGGAGAAAGCTCTCAGCCTTGAAGTCACAGGCAGTTTATAGTGTTTACCAAAAGTATGCAGTGAAGCCCATCAGCAGCAGCACAGATGTTATTCACTGATACATTTCTAAAATAAGCTGATGAAACATACAGTGATCTGGTAGAATGGGCTAGATTATAGCAATAACCCACGCCTGGGTGTGGGTAATGCTGGATTTACCCATGGTTGGCGTGGTTTGGTCCCGAGGGCGAAGCCCGAGGGACCAAACAAAGACAACCGTGGGTAAATCCAGCATTACCCACACCCAGAAGTGGGTTATTGCTATTATACAATGACATTATTTAAGAAAAGAAATAATTACTTTTCTTAAATAATGGCATTGTATAATGCCTCTTTGCTGCCCTTCCGCTGCTGTCTGGTGTCCCGCGGCAGTTCTGATGTACTGCGCATGCCTACGCAGTACATCAGAGCTGTGGGCAAAAGCAACGGAGAACGCAAGATCTCCGTTGCTTTTTACTGTCTCGCTATGTTAAATGGGTTTAACATAGCGAGACAGCTTTAAAATAAGCAACGGAGATCTCCGTTGCTTATTTTAAAGCTGTCTCGCTATGTTAAACTCATTTAACATAGCGAGACAGGTTAAAAAAGCAACGGAGATCAGATCTCCGTTTTTACTGTGTCGCTATGTTAAAGGAGTTTAACATAGCGAGACAGCTTTAAAAAAGCAACGGAGATCTGCGGAGATTTTAAAAACTAAAAAAAAAATAAAACTGTACTCACAAAAACGGTGATGACATGGCCATGGATCTGGTACAGTGAGCTTTAGAAGGATGAGGTAATTGAATATCTTTTTGGCAATAAATAATAAAAATGCAATCAGTTATACATTTAGCCAAGGTGTTTTTGGATACTGCTTGACCCAAGTGATTAGCTGAAAAGGATATAAAGAGTTGATCTGACTTTCTATGCTTTTTTTTTTTGGCCTGTGCAGATAGAAACACAATTGTCTATGGACATCAAGGAGATGCAACATACATTCTCCTTTGTTTGAAAAATTTGGAAAGAAAACTGGTAACTGAATTGACTGGTTAATTTTGGATTCTGTTGCTACTTTAAGCATAAAGGAAGGGTTAGTTCTTAAGGAAACTCTGTCTTTATGAAAGATTATGTAAAGGGGTTTGGCAGGTAGAGCTTGCAATTCAGATACTCTTTTGCTGAAGTGATGGCTATCAAAAATATAGTCTAGTAGGATAGAAATTTCAAGTCACAACTGTCGGCTAGTTCGAATGTTTTTTGAGTGAGACCTTTGTTAGAGAAAAATTGTATTTCTCATTATTATTCTTCAAAAAATGCATATTAACTTACAGTTTCTTCACAAATGAATTTAAATTGTTTAATAATTATGTTAAAAAGGATATGTAGTATAGATGCACAGTTATACAAACCGCAGCTACTTAATGTAATTTAATTGTTTCACAACTGCATTCTAATATCAAACTATAAGTGTATTAACAGATGACTAAAGGTAAAGAAAGTGCTGAAGGGGTTAAGGGATGTTACTATGATCAATAAAAGTCTGTTTTCTTAAGGGAGGAAAGAACATAATGTGAAAGAGATTTTGTTTTATGTAAGTTCTGACCTTCCCAGGCTGGGATGGGTAGTTACAAGGAATGTTGGGGAGATAGCATGTACTGGTACTGAAATGTACAAGGTCAGAAAATAAGACAGGCTTGTGTTTTGCTAAACCATTATTGTTACTAAAAACATGGTTAAGTGTTCACGTGCACCACTAAGCGAGAAGCAGGACGGTATGCAGAGACCCTATTTGTTAACTAATATGAAACGTCAGAATTCTGCATGTATTTTAGTGATAAAAAAGTATAAAAACTGTATTTTTTTGGGGCTTGGTGAGACTGATTTGAAAGTTTTTTGAAGGCAGTCTCCCAGCGCTGACATCTGGTAGATTTGAATAAAAGAGAAAATGTTTTTCACTTCCTGAAGAGTTATTCTTTTGTCAAGACTAACAGGTAAATCAATGTTATTTATGTATATTTTAAACTGCACTATAACACCTTGAAGTACAATGGTAAGATCCCAAGGTGCAGAAAGATCTTTTATTTGTGGTCTTAATAAAAATACAACTTGCATAATCTTGAAGAAGAAATAACAGAAGATCCTGTCCTTGAATGAAAATTGGAAATGGGAGCTAGCTGTAACGTTAAGGTAGAAAAACCGACACCTTCATGATAAAGTGTACTCAGAAAAAGGAGAAAGTACAGTTGTGTACACTTACCATGAATGTAGATGTTCACGTGCATTCACTGTTGCAGTCATCACACTTGGGTTATCTGCCTGCAGGTAGCCCTCAGTTGTCCCGAATACCAGAGACTTAGTATTTCTGCGTCAGTTGCTGTCACTCCAGGACTAATGTCAGGTCGTCAGGGGTATAAAAACAGGCAGCCAACACCATTACATCAGTTTTTCTTGCCCCAAATGTCAGGAGCCCCCAATAGGGGAGCTAAGCTATGGTGGGAAATCACCACCAGTAAAAAGTAAATACCAATACCAATACCCCTGTAAGGGGTGAGTAATATATATATAGAGAGGAGAAAGCGAGAGAGAGAGAAGGGGGCTGGAGGGAGGGAAACCAGGACTGCATGGTAAGTGTACACAACTGTACTATGTTCTTCATGTTTCACTGTTGCAATCATCAAACATGGGTTGATTCCCAAAGCTAAAGAAAGGGTGGAGGCAGTCAAGAAGAGTTTGGGCTGGCTAGTATGCCCTGCAGGACTGCTGTTGCAAAACCTGCCCTGGATTTGGAAAATATAGGCAGGTGGTAATGCTTGGTGAATGTGTGTAGAGAACTCCAGGTAGCAGCTTCCAGAATGTTCCTCATAGGGACTCCCCTGAGGAATGCTGTAGAGATAAAAGTTGCCCCAGTGGAATGTGTCCTGACCTCCTGAGGGGTTGGTTTCCCATGGTGTTTGTAGCAGAAATGGATACAGTGTTATATCCATTTGGAAATTGTCTGTTTAGAAATGGCCTTGCCCTCTGCCCCTGGTGAAAAACTGAGTAGTAACTGGTCAGATTTCCTGAAGGGCTTAGTCTTATCCAGGTAGAATCTGAGCTGTCTGTGCACGTCCAAGGAGTGCAGAATCTTTTCCCCTTTATTTTGAGGATTAGGGAAGAAGGTTGGCAAATGGATAGACCGGTTGAGAGGCACACTGGACACCACTTTAGGCATAAAGGAAGGATTAGTCCTGAGGGAGACCCTGTCAGCATGAAAAATAATGAACGGTTCCACAGCCGTAAGTGCTTGTAGCTCAAACACTCTTCTAGCTGAAGTGATGGCCAGCAGCAAGGCTCTTTTCCAAGGGAGGAATTTTAACTCTGCTGATGCTGCAGGCTCAAAGGGGGTAGCATGAGCTTTTCCAGTACAACGTTAAGGTCCCAAGCAGGGGTGGGTGCTCTCCTTGGTGGCCTTATGTTGTTTGCCCCACTCAGGAGCTGCTTGATGAGAGGGTGAAAGAAGAGAGGTGACTCAGTGTTGTAATGAGCCGAGATGGCAGAGGCATGGATCTTAATGGAGGAGAAGGATAGACCTCTGTGAAATAGATCTGCTAAGTAATCCAGGATAAGAGGTAGGGAGGGCAGTGCTGTGTCCCCTCCTTTAGATCGAATCCAGGAGCAATACCTTTTCCACTTATCAGCATAGCATTTCCTTGTACTGGGTCTTCTGGCTTCAAGAATGACTTCCAGCACCTGCTTGCTTAGGCTGGTCACTGGGGGAGAATTCAAGGAATAAGCCAGGCTGCAAGATTCAGGGTTTGTAGTTGAGGATGCAAGATCTGTCCCCTCTGCTGAGTGAGGACAGTCGGGCTCTGTGGTAGGTGCCAGGGTGGCACTGGTGCCAGGCTGCGCAGTAGTGGGTACTAGTGCTTGCGTGGCCAGTCTGGGGCAATCAGGATTGTCCTTGGTCTGTCCTGTCTTATCTTGAGCAATATTCTTGAGAGAAGGGGCAGAGGGGGGAAATGCATAGATTGAGAGGTTTATCAACTAGGAGGATAGGGCATCCACTTTCCAGGCCCTGCTGTGAGGTGTCCTGCTGCAGAATTTGCTGAGCTGGTGATTGCAGGGGGAGGCAAAGAGGTCCACCTGTGGGGTCCCCCATTTTTGCATCATAAGGCTGAAGTTGCTGGGCTCTAATTGCCACTCGTGTGGGTCTAGATTTCTGCTTAAGTCATCTGCCAGTGAGTTTTGTTTGCCTGGCAGGAATTGAGCTTGCAGATGGACCTGCATGTCACAGGCTGTGTTCCACAAGGCCATGGCTAGCCTGCAGAGTGGGTAAGAGAGGGTCCACCCCTGCATGTTGATGTACCACACAACTGTGGTGTTGTCTGTTTTTATTAGCAGGGTCCTGATGGGAGTAGGGATCTGAAAGCTGTCAGAGCATGCTGAACAGCTAGCATATCTTTTTGGTTGATATGCAGATGAACTTGACTTGGGCTCCAGTGGCCCTGAATGCACTTGTCGTCCAGGTGTGCCTCCCAGGCATAGTGTGATGCATCTGTGGTTAGGGTCTGGGTGGCGTGGGGTTGAGTAAAGGGAAGTCCCTTGTTGTGGTTGCATGCTGCTGCCCACCAAAGAAACTCTGTCCTTAGACAAGGTATGATAGGAATGACAGTTTCCAGGTCCTGAGAATGCTGGCACCAAAGACTTTTTAAGCACCACTGAAGTTTCCTCATATGCAGTCTGGCATATGGAATTAGTAGGATGCAAGAGGTCAGGAACCCTAGGGCCTGCAGGATTTTCCTTGCAGATAGCTGGGTTCTGGTGGCCATTTGAGTGAAGTAGCCTGTCAGATAGGCTTGTTTTTCTGGAGTAAGGAATGCCATCTGGGATGCTGTGTCCAAGCTTGCCACCAGGAATGCAACCTTTTGACTGGGGACTAGTTTTGATTTCTTTTCGTTGATAGTGCACCCCAGGGAGGTTAGAAGGTTCTTTACAAATGTCAGGTGCTGCAACAGCATTGCCTGTCTGCCTGAATCAGGCAGTCGTCCAAGTATGGGTAAATTTGAATTTTTCTCTGTCTGCAGTAGGCAATGGCTGGAGCCAGGCATTTTGTGAATGCTCTGGGAGCAGTGGATAAGCCAAAGGGAAGTGCAGAGAACTGAAAATGCATAGATCCTGCCCTGAAGCATAGTTATTTCTGGCATGATTCCCTGATAGGTATGTGCAGATAGGTTTCTTTTAGGTCTAGGATAGCTAACCAGGCATCTTTGGCCAGCACAGGAAGAAGCTGCAGAATGGTGAGCATTTCGAATTTTGGTACCACCAGGAAGGTGTTTAGAATGGAAAGATCTAGGATTGGGTGCCAAGTGCCATATTTTCTTGGTACCAGGAAAAGTCTGGAATATAACCCTTGACCTATCTGTTCTGCAGGAACAGGTTGAAACTGCCCTTATGGAGGGCAGGGATTGAACTTGGTTTTGTGCCTCTGCCCACTGGTTTGGAGGAAGGTCTGGGAACTCTTTTGGGGTTGGCAGTGAGTGGAAGTAAAATTTGTACTCCTGGGATACAATGTTGAGGACCCATCGGTCTTTGGTGATGGAAGTCCAGTGTTTTTGCATGATGGGCAAGTTTTTCTCCTAGGGCCACGAGCAGCTGGGCAGAGGTGAGGAGTGGAGGTGAGATGTCATTGTGAATTCCTTCTGTAAGGGGGTGGCTTAGCACTCCCTGTTTTTGAAGTGGGGGCACTCCATTGCTTAGATCTCTGCATACCCTGAGACTGTAGTCTGGGGGGGGGTCTGTTTCCCCTGGGTATAGTTTGAGATGGCCTTGAGGGGGCTGGAAAGGACCAATGCTTCGAGGGGCAATGCCTACTGAATCTAGGAGGCCATACTTGCAAGAAATCTTTGACTGTCTGCATAGATTTAGCTTTTTCTTCCATCTTTTTAAAAACCTCTTCTGCTTTGTTGCCAAACAGATTGTCCTTGTTCAAAGGAGCGTCTAGTAATTTTGATTTGACATGGTCTGGCAAGGTCTGCTCCTTACGCTAAGCATGCCTTCTCAATACAGAACCAGTGACTGCTGCCCTGCAAGATGCTTCTAGGTAGTCAAAGCCACATTGCAAAGTATGCTTGCTGACTTGGCTTGCAGAATGCATAAGTTCTTGTAATTCTTTATTTGCTACACAGTCTGTAAAGGTAACTAATTTTTGCTTAATAAGTTCCATGATATGTTGCTTGTACTTCAGCATGTGAAACTGACGATTCAATGCCCTAATGGCGAGAGTTGCAGAGGTGTACACTTTTTTACCACATCTGTCTAAAGCTCTGGAATCCCTGCCCGAAGGGGTGGGATTCTTAGCTGTGGTTGCTTTTATACCTTTAGGCCCCTGGCAGATGACCTCTGGGTCAGTAGAAGGATTTTTGAAAAGGAATTTGTGAGCGTCAGGAACTCTGTAGTACCTGTCTGGTTTCCTAGGAGCAGGGGGTAAAGTACACTGGGTTCCACAAAGACATCATCTACAACATCCAGAACTGGGGTATTGCTAAAGGTCTATATTGTGGCAAATCTAAAAATTCTCTGAGTCTCTTTTTGGACTGAGGATAGTCTTGGCATTCCCAGTGGAAATGCTCTCTTAAAGTATGTAGGGTTTCACCAAAAGAAAAATCCTCTGAAGGAGAAGCAGAGGGAATGGATTCCTCTGCATCTGAATCCTCATAAGCAGATAAAGGCATGTCTTTATATTCAGATACCTCAGAGTCGTCGGACTCTTGGTCTGTTAAAGCTGCTGGGGACGGGTCTCTTTTTCTCTTAGCAGGGAAAGGCTGGCTTCCCCTAATCAGCATAATCAGGTCTTCTGCCATTTTAAGGATTTGATGTTGTGGCAAGGAAGCAGGTGCTTGAGTTTGGGTTGTCAGTTGTCGTCAGTTTTTTAGGCATAGCTCATACCCTTGGCCTTAGAAACTCGGTAGTTTTAGACAGAACTGAAGATGCGACAGAAGTCGTCGGTTTGTGTCGAATATTGGTAGTGGGAAGAACTTCCTCAGAAGCTGGTGCCTGCACAGCAACTCCAGACCCATCCAAGGTAGAGACATCCGCAGGTTCCTTAGTCAAAGAAGAGTCTTGCGGCATACTGGACTCCGTATGAGTCTCGTTAGCAGCATGAAAATCCATCAAAGCAGGCATCAGGGGCTGAGAAAGCAACTCACTGAGTAGCGGCGAGCTGGTGACTAGCTTAACGGAAGCGTCGCCGGCAGTTTTGGACCTCTGCGGTCTGTCTCTGTCTTTATCCTTATGTTTTTTTCAGAAGATCAGTAGTTGGATGGCTTACCGAAGCCATTTCGGAATACAGAGATCGAGACTGAAAGCATTTAGTGACAATAAGGGCCCAATTAATTGTTCCGGCGTTGAACAAAGCACAAAACTGACAGCGAGGTACGTCGTGGTCTGGGCCTATACAGGTGACGCAGTAAGAATGGAAATCTCAATGTGGTATTTGCTTTCCACAGGTGAGACAATTGTTAACTTTTTCTGACATTGGTTATAGCAAGAAAAAAGGATCCCCAATGGGGTACTTAGCTTTAGAAGACTTCAGGATGATACAATTCGGAAAAGAAAACTCAGGTAGCGGCCGACAGCACTTGTGTAAACTGCTTCTGCTTCGGGCTCCTCAGCAAGAAAGGCTGATGTAATGGTGTCCGCTGCCTGTTTTTATACCTCTAACGACCTGACATCAGTCCTGAAGCGACAGCAACCAAAGCAGGAATACTAAGTCTCTGGAATTTGGACCGACTGAGGGCTACCTGCAGGCAAATAACCCAAGTGTGATGACTGCAACGGTGAAACCAGAAGAACATCAGCTGACTTTGGGCTAAAAAAGGTCTATATTCTCCTTTGAACCCAAAATTCACTTGCTGTTATAGACCTTTTTTGTGGAAGCCTTCTGAGAGGCCAAGATTATGTCATGTACTGGGGAAGCTAGCCTGGCCTTTTGTACTATCACCAGAATTGGAGAAACCATGCAGTCAGTCTTAGTGTGTGAAGATTGGGTTGGTGATATTCTGATGGGTGACAGATAAGGTCCTGACTGGGATCCAGAATCCATGGAGGATACTTGAAGTGAGACCACAGATAGGGGAGCCATACCTGATGAGGCCAGAAGGGGGCAATGAGGATAACTGTGCTCTTCAGCCTGCTGTCTTTCTGTAGAAATCTCAAAATCAAGGGTACAGAAGGGTAAGCATAAAGGAGGCCTGGGGGCCAATTGTGAACTACAGTATCCCTTGGTAACTCCCCCTTTGGAGGGATCCGAGTGCAGTACTTGTTACATTTATTGTTTAGGGAAGAAGCGAAGAGGTTGAAGAAGGGTTGGCCCCACTGGCTGAAAATCTCATTGGCTACTGATTGATAGAGGGACCACATGTGCAATGACAGAATGGACCTGCTGAGCCTAACTGCTAAAGCATTGGTGTCCCCAGGAATGTGCATTGCAATTAGAAAGTGGGTTGAAGAGATCGCCCACTCCTTGCAAGATTGGTTTCCTCCTTGTTTGTTTATATACCAGACCAGTGACATGTCTGTATGAATCACAACAGTCTCCAGAGGAAGTAGTTCCTGAAAGGCTTGCAGCATGAGAAGGACTGCTCTCATCTATAGGACACTAATATGTAACTTGGTCTCATCGGAGGACCATGTGGCTCGGACCATCTTTCCCTGATAATGTCTTCCCACCCAACTGGGAAGCATCTCAGTGGTCACTTTGTCTATCGGGGGTGGGGGGAGAGAATGGTCTGCCCAGATGTAGATCACTCTACTGCATCCATCACTGTAGAAAGCTTCTGCAGATTGGCATTAGCTTGATAGGAACAGACAGTGACTGGTAAAGAATTGACCACTGAACACCCAGTGTCCACTAAAGAACTCGCATAAAAAAATCTTGCCAGAGGTATTAGGATGATTAATGCAGACATAAATCCTAGTGCCCTGAGGACCAACTTAGCTGACGGAGCTGGGTGGTCTAACAATTCCTGGACTTGAAGTCTGAGAGAGCTTATGTGATGCAGGGGTAACTAAGCTATTTGTGCTGAAGTGTTCAATTGCATTCCTATAAATTTCAGATTCTGCACAGGAGTCAGGTTTGATTTTGCTAAATTTATTGAAATCCCCAGAGAATTGAAGATTTGGATAAGGTACTCCCTGGTTTAAATCAGTTGATGCCTTGTTGGTGCAGCAAGGAACCAATTGTCTTAAGTATGGAAACATCTGGAATCCTTTTAGCCTTAGGTGGGCCATTACGAATGCTATACATCTGGTAAACACTCAAGGGGCTGTGATGAGTCCAAAGGGCAGTGCTCTGAATTGGTAATGAATGGCCCCTAGCTGAAAGCACGGGTGTCTCCGGGAGCGTTTATTCATTTTGATATGATAATATGTATCCTGGAAATCTATGGAGCACATCCAATCGTCCTTGCGTAGAAGAGGCAGAACAGACTGAACCGTCCGTAACCATATGGAACTTCAACTTCTTGACATACAGATTTAAGTTGCTGAGATCTAGTATTAATTTTCGATCCCCTGTTTTTTTGGCACCAAAAAGAAGCATGAATAAGTTCCAGATTCTATTTGTTTGGTCGGGACCTCTTGGATAACTTTTTTTCTAGAAGTTTTTTAACTTCTTGAATGGCAAACTCCCTCTGAATGGGTGGCATGTTACGGAGTATCCTTCTGGGACTTGGAGGTGAAGGAGAAAAGGAAATGAATTAACCCTGGATATTATTTTTAGCACCCAGACATTTTTTGCGATCTTTGTCCAGGCATCTAGGTACAGAGATAAACATCCCCCAAATGCCTCCAGAGATGGGCAGCACTTCAGGAGCACTGATGAAGTTTATTGGGAATGGGTAACCTAAACCGCTGATTCTGCGGACCCACTTCCCCTGCATCTAGGGTGGCTTCTACCATTGAAACCTCCTCCTCTACCTCTGGAGGAAGTATCCCCACGTGGATCCTGGAAAGGTCCTCGAGATTTCCTGAACCAAGTCTTCTTCCTGCCTCTTTGACTCATAGAGAAGGTTCTCTGGGGGGTAGAAAACTTAATCCCCATGGCAGACAAGGTCTTTCAATCTTTCTTGCAGCGGGCAAGTGTTTTCTTAACATACAGTCCAAACAAACAGGAACCATCAAAGAGGGCATTAATGAAAGACGCCTTGAAGGGTTCCGCGAAATCGCAAAATCTCATCCAGGTATGTCTCCTTATGGCTATGCCTGAACCAGCTGCTCACAAGGAGCCTTCTTGCTGACTATGAAATCAGCCTCCTTGAGGAATTTGCCAGGGAGAAAAGATTCACCAACTGAGGAGAAAACATTTCAAGGCCCTCCTCTGACAAGGTTAATTCTTTGAACAAATCTCTCTGTAAACGTGTAAAACGTCCCAAGTAGTACAATGCTCTTAATGCAAAGGTGTCTCAGGCATAAATGTGCTTTCCATGTCAGTCCAGCACCCAAGACTCCTTGTTTGGGGCATGAACAGAGGAGCTTTGTTGAGCCAGCTCCTTTTTTGTGGCTGCTGACACAATAATGGCATCAACTTGGACACCTTTACTCCAATGTACACGGTCGGTGGGTGGACTAAGGAACCTGTCTGGACATTTTGTGATTGGCTTGACTGTATCTGGCTCCTTCCAAGCCCAGTGGGAAACTAAATCAATGTGTTCGTCCACCGGGGGGATCACGCAGGATGTACATGGGCCCGCCCTGAAAGCCTCCAGAAACACAGCCTCCTTGGAAGTAGGATATTGGGAGGACCAGCCACCTTTTTGCCTTAGGAGCTCAAGACGTCTCAAAAGGAGACGTTGTCAGGTGGTGAGTGGGAGGATCCTTCTCCTTCATCAAAATCAATGTCCGCAGTCAAGGACTCCAAATGAGAGTCTAAGTGCCTCCTCTTGCACTTTTTCTTATGAGGGACCTCCTCTTTGAGATGTTCAGGGGAGGTATCAGAAGACAGGGAGACCCTTTGATGGGAAACACTCTGGAGGTTTAACAGGGAAGGCTGACCAATGGCAGAATGTATGGGCTCAATCCTCAGACCAGATGAAGGATGGGGAGGATTCCAGAACTGAGGAGATATATCTCTGATTCTAGAGAAAGCCCTTTCTGTGACTTGGAAAGCTGATAGACCCACATGGACCCCCTTCTACTCCCCTGGAGCAGAAGCCACCAGAGGAAAGAGGACAGAGCCCACACAAGATCCAAGACCTCCATAAAGAATCGCATATGAACTGTCAATGGCCGAGCCCCCATGGGGAAGGGATGGGTATGACAAGGTTGGAGCAGAAGCCAACCCCACAGAGCCAGCACTGACGTCTTAGATCTGAGATCTGTTCTGATCTGACAAATACAGAACATAACCAATCAGGGACATAGTATGAGTCGAGGAAGGGGGCTTTGTCAGATCCAAAATTGACTCTGTCAGGATTCCTGGATCCTGGGTTTCCAAAACCAGGGGTCAGATTGGAAAAGGAGACTGTAAGGAAGGTGACAGAGTGCTCAGGGATCCAAGATGGGACAGAGATAGCAAAATATCTGTATCTGAGCCTTGAGAAACCTCCACATCATCCTGTCCACATCTGTGTCAGAAAAACTCTGAGAAGACCAAGGTCTCTGGACTAAGAAGGAGTTCTCAATATCTGAGATGGAGGAATTGGAGATACTGGTTTGTACAGTAGAACCGGAGTAAGTCTCTGAACCTTCAGACCCGAAGCCTTAGGATTCTAAGTTGTCCTGGTCAGAGTGGAGGATCCAAGACAGTTGTCGCTCCAAAACTGGTTTGGTTCTGCTTGGCTCTGATCAGGCTTTTGGATCTGGAGAAGGCTTAGATTTGTTCAGGTCCGAAGAAGCTTTGGGATCCTGAAAATGTCTTGCTCGAGTCAGATCTGAAGTTGTTGGCTCCGACAGTCAGGGTCTTTTTTATTTGGTCTCTGGTGAAGTCCTCGGGGAGACTGAGAGGACTCATTGCTTCAGTTCTTTAGAACTAGTAAGCTTTGTGGGCGTTTGAGCCTCAGATGAAAGCAACAGTCCCTTAAGTATCAGCTTGTTTCTTCTGTCTGAGAGGGCCCTTGAGTTAAAGCTCACACAGATGTGGCAGTTATCCACTTCTAAATGACTGGCTCCCAAGCAATAGATGCACTTCTTGTGGGCATCCGAATTCGGGAATTTGTGCCCACAAGAAGTGCATCTCTTGAAGCCTGTGAGTTTGTCAGATATCTGAAAGAGTTTTCACAGATTTAACCAATTTAGAACAATCTTTCACACAAAGGAAAAACATTTAAAGTTATAATACTGAAGGTAGCTTAAAAAACACTAATTACACACATATATATATATATATATATATATATACACATATATATATATATATATATATATATATATATATATATATATATATACACACACACACACACATTTTTTTTATTAAACAAAAGTGACAACTGCACTACAAGGAAAGCAAGAGAAAAGGAGGTAGTAGTCCTTAACGCTTGTCAAAAACTAAATGGAGGGGAGGATATTGTTCTCCAAAATTCTATTCAGAAATAGATAGCAGAGCTTAAGTTTGAAAGTGTAACCACACACAGAAATGATTGGAGAGAAAAAATATCCTTTTAAAGTTTTCACCTATCGGAGATGAAACTAAGACTGTGAATCACGTCTTGGTGCGATGGTGGCAAACAAGATCTGAGGGGTTAGAGTAGGTATGATGCATGATGGAAGAAGGAAGAGCTTGAGACTCAGACCCTAAAGTCTTGAAGATACGGCCAAGTTGGATCCGATGTTGGATTCGAAGACTCAATATTGAAGAAGAATGAAAAGGAGAACATCAGATCCATGGTTGTGAGGGCCAGATAGGAGTAAAGTACAGTTGTGTATACTTACCATAAATGTAGATGTTCGAGTGTATTCACTGTTGCAGTCATTACATTTGGGTTAACTGCCTGCAGGTAGCCCTCAGCCAGTCTGAATACCAGAGTCTTGGATTCCTGCGTCAGATGCCGTCTCTTCTTCCATGATATCAGGTCGTCAGGGGTATAAAATATGCAGCCGACGCCATTACATCAGTCTTTCTTGCCCCAGATGTCAGGTGCCCCCACAAAGGGAAGCTATTATATGTTATGTTACACCTCCATCAAAAAGCAAATACACCAGAAAGCTTAAAACAAGAAGGAAAGGTAGAGCCAAGAGAAGTCAGGAGGCTGGAGGGAGGGTAACCAGGACTGCAACAGTGAATACACTCGAACATCTACATTTATGGTAAGTGTACACAACTGTACTATGTTTTTCGTGTTTCACTGTTGCAGTCATTACATTTGGGTTGATTCCCAGAGCTAAGATAGGGAGGAAGAAGTTAGAGAGCATTAGGGCTAGCTATTAAGCCCTGCAAAACTGCAGTGGCAAAACCAGCTCTGAATTTAGAAAAAATAGGCATGTGGTAATGCTTGGTGAAGTATGTACAGAGCTCCAGGTAGCAGCTTCTAGGATGTCCATGGTAGGGACTCCTCTGAGAAAGGCTGTAGAGGTAGATGCAGCCCTGGTGGAATGTGGTCTAATCCCCCATGGTGCTTATTGCAGAAATGAATGCAATGGGCTATCCATTTAGAAATGGTTTGCTTTGAAATCGCCTTCCCCTCTGCCCTTGCAGCAAAGCCAACTAGCAGCTGTTCAGTTTTCTGAGAGGCTTAGTCCTGTCCAAATAAAATCTAAGTTGCCTGTGCATGTCCAAAAAGTGCAGTATTTGTTCTCCTTTGTTTTGTGGATTCAGGAAAAAGGTAGGCAAATGAATGGACTGATTTAGGGCCACACTAGACACCCCCTTGGGCATAAAGGAAGGATTAGTCCTGAGGGAAACCCTGTCTGCATGGAAGATAAGGGCTCCATTGCCATGAGGGCCTGTAATTCATGCATTCTTCTTGCTGAAGTGATGGCTAGAAGGAAGGCTGTTTTCCAAGAAAGGAATTTCAACTCTGCAGTTGCAGCTGGTTCAAATGGAGGAAGAGTGAACTTTTCCAATACAAAGTTAAGGTCCCAGGCTGGAGTAGGGGCTCGTCTGGGGGGGGGGGGGGGTCTTAAATTTTTAGCCCCTCTGAGGAAATGCTTTAACAGGGGGTGAGAGAAGAGGGGTGGTTCGTATTATAATGTGCTGAAATGGCAGAGGCATGACTTTTAATTGACGAGAAGGATAGGCCCTTGTGGAGCATTTCTGTTAAGTACTGAAGCATATGAGGTAAGCTGGGCACCGTAGTGCCCATCCCTGAGTCTGGCTCCAGGAACAGTATCTTCTCCACTTTTCAGCATAGGATTTTCTAGTACTAGGTCTCCTTGCTTCTAGAATGACATTTAGCACCTGCTTACTGAGGGATGCTACTGGAGAGCTCAAGGAATTAGTCAGGCTGCAAAGTTCAGGGTTTGAAGCTGAGGGTGCAGAATCTGGCCCGCCTGCTGGGACAGCAGGGAAGGTGTCTGAGGTAGGTGCCATGGATCCAGCAGTATCATACTGCGCAAGAGGGGGTACCAGTGCTGGCGAGGCCAGTCTGGTGCAATCAGTGTTGTTCTTGGTTTGTCCTGTTTGATCTTTAGCAGAACCTTCAAGAGGAGAGGCAGAGGGGGAAAGGCATAAACTGAGAGGCTTTCCCAGGTAAAGGACAGGGCATCCACATTCCAAGCTTGACTGTGGGAGTCTTTGTGCAGAATTTGTCCAATTGGTAGTTCTGAGGGGAGGCAAATTGGTCTATCTCTGGAGTCCCCCATTTGTTCCTCAAGAGGTTGAATATTTTTGGTTCCAGTTTCCATTCGTGTGGGTCCATGAGATGTCTGTTTAGGTCGTCTGCCAGTGAATTTAGCTTGCCTAGCAGGAATTGAGCTTGTAGGTGCACTTGGTTGCTCAAGGCTGTGTTCCACAGAGCCATGGCTAGTCTGCACAGAGGGTACGAGTGGGTTCCGCCCTGCTTGTTTATTTACCACATAACTGTGGTGTTGTCTCTGTCTTTACCAATAACTGTCCTGAAAGGATGTGGTCTTTGAAGGCTGTCAGGGAACTCTGTACAGCTAACATTTCTTTTTGGTTGATATGCAGGTGCATCTGACTCAGGTTCCATTTTCCTGGATGCAATGACCTGCCAAGTGAGCCCCCCATGCATAGTCTGATGCGTCTGTTGTTAGGGTATGGGCGGCAGGGGGTAGACTGAAAGGGAGCCCCTTGTTGTGGTGGCAGGCCTCTGCCCACCAAAGGAACTCTGTCTTTATACATGGAATGATAGGCATCATTGATTCCAGGTCCTGAGAATGTTGACATCATAGGCTTTTTAGATACCACTGTAGTTTCCTCATATGCAATCTTGCATATGGAATTAGTAGAATGCAAGAGGCCATGAACCCCAGACCTTGCAAAATTTTCCTTGCAGATAGCTGGGTCTTTGTGGCCAGTAGTTTGAAGTAGGTTGTCAAATAAACTTGTTTCTCTGGTGTGAGGTAAGCTATCTGGGAAGTTGTGTTCAAGCTTGCTCCCAGGGATACAATCTGTTGGCAGGGTACTAGGTGAGATTTATTTTCATTTTATGGTATACCCCAGTGAGGTTAGAAGTTTCTTTACGAATGCCAGATGTTTTAATAGCAGGTCCTGGCTTTCTGCCTGAATCAGTCCAGGTATGGGTATATTTGAATATTTCTCTGCCTGCAAAATGCAATGGCTGGAGCTAGACACTCTGTGAATACCCTGGGCGCAATAGATAAGCCAAAGGGAAGTGCAGAGAACTGATAGTGCATGGAGCCTGCCCTGAAGCATAGGTATTTCCTGCAAAATTCCATTATTGGAATGTGCAGGTAAGTTTTCTTTAAGTCTAAGGTTGCCAACCAGGCATCTTTGCCTAGCATAGGAAGCAGCTGTTGAAGTGTTAGCATTTTAAATTTTGGGATTACCAAAAAGGTGTTTAGAATAGAGAGGTCCAGGATAGGACGCCAGGAGCTGTCTTTTCTGGGTATCAGGAAAAGTCTTGAATAAAAACCTTGTCCCCTTTCTTCTGCTGGGACAGGTTGAATAGCCCTGATACTTAGAAGAGAGAGAACATGCTGTTGAGCCTCTGGCCAATCGTTTGGGGTTGGTAGGGTGTGGAAGTGGAATCTGTATCCTTGGAAAACTATATTTAAAACCCATTTGTCCTGGGTAATGAGTTCCCAGTTTTTTGCATGCAGGGCGAGCTTTCCTCCTAAGGGAGCATGCAGTTGAGCAGGGCTTGGAAGGGTTAAGGTTAAGTCATTGTGCCATTTTTCCGTAGGGGGGTGTCTTACTACTTCCTGCTTTGGAAATGGGAGCCCCCCACTGCTTAGGCCTGTACGTAGCCTGAGACTGTAACCTAGGTGGTCTGCTATTCCTGGGTTTGGACTAAGAAGGCCTGGAAGAGACTGGAAAGGACCAATTCCTTGAAGGCCAATGCCTACTAAATCTGAGAGGCTGTACTTGCAGGAAATCTTTAACAGTTTGCATAGATTTAGCTCTTTCCTCCATCTTTTTGGGGACTTCTTCTGCTTTGTTGCCAAACAGGTGGATTTGGTTTAAGGGAGCATCCAGTAATTTAGCTTTAACATGATCTGGTAAGTTTTGCTCCTTAAGCCAAGCATGCCTTCAAAGTACAGACCCAGTGACAGCAGCCCTGCAAGATGCTTCTAAAGAGTCAAAACCACATTGCAAAGTATGTTTACCAACTTGTTCAGCAGAATGCATTAAAAAAGAAGTTATGTTCTTACCATAACATTCCATGTGGAGTGTTCATCTCGCCTTTGTTCTTACACACGGGTTCGAAGCCGATCCTCGGCTCCGAGTCGGCCGCATAGCAAAGCTCTGCATCTTAGAGAAGCTCGAGACCAGGCTATATCCCACAATCCTCCCTGCCATTACTCAGATCTAGTTTGCAAGCAAACCAGACTAACAATAAACCTGAGGTGCTAAGGCTACATACCGCCACAAAAATTCAGAGACACTATCTCACTGACAAATTAACTAAAGGGTAACGAAATATACCCCATGAGGTAAGAGGCAATATACCCGGAAGAGGTAAAGACATGTGGACCAGACTCTAGTCCTACTCGTTCTTCCAAACACGTGAGGGAGGGAAGGGGGGGAATGTAAGAACAAAGGCGAGATGAACACTCCACATGGAACGTTATGGTAAGAACATAACTTCTTTATGTGAGAGTGTTCAATCTCGCCATTTGTTCTTACACACGGGTAGCGTCCCTAGCTCTGTCACCCTGAGTGACTCATGGAAGAACGTTCCTGAGCACAGTGGAACCAAAAGATGTCCTGTCTTTGGAGGCTTTGTCAACTCTATAATGAGCAATGAAAGTATGTGGTTTAGACCACGTGGCTGCTGCACAAATCGTGTCCAAAGGCAGGCGAGCTGCATGAGCCAAGGAAGTGGAAACAGATCTAGTAGAATGGCACTTAGGTTTGGTGGGCAAGGCCTGATTCGACTTAGAATACACAAAGGCTATACAATCAGTAAGCCATTTAGAAAGCGTACGTTTTGTAACTGCCATGCCCTTTTTATTGTCTGCAAATGCAACAAAAAGTTGATCTGTTTTTCTGTAATCCTTAGTCCTGTCCGAATAAAATCTTAGCTGTCTGTGGACATCTAACTTGTGCAGCATATATTCCAACTTGCTGGTATGGTTTTTGAAGAAAGTAGGGAGTTCAATGGACTGATTAATATTTATGACAGAACATACCTTAGGAAGGAAAGACGGGTTTGTTCATAAGGAAACTCTATCTGGGTGGAAAATTAAGTAAGGTGGTTTAATTGATAGTGCTTGCAGCTCTGACACTCTCCGAGCTGAAGTAACCGCTACAAGAAAAAGAGTCTTCCACGACAAAAACTTCAGGAGGCAAGAAGAGGCTGGTTCGAAGGGTGGCAACATTAGTTGCGACAATAACAAATTTAAATTCCATGGGAATAAAGGGTCTCTGACGGGCAGTCGAAGATGGAAGGAACCTTTCATAAAAGCCTTACAAAGCCTGTGGGACATAATAGAAGAACCGTCCTCACCAACATGGAAGTTGGATATGGCCGCCAACTGTACTCTTAGTGTAGAAGTAGAGGCTCCTTCGTGGAAAAGGATGGATAGAAATTCTAGAACTTTATGTAAAGGAGCAACCAGGGGGTCCAAGTGTTGGCTAGATGCCCAGTACACAAAGAGTTTCCATTTACTCCTGTAGAGTTTTGTAGTGGAAGCCTTATGAGAGGCAACCAAAATGCGTTGAACTGCCAGAGAAAGTAGATCAGACATGGCTAGGTGGGGAAGTGGAGCAGCCAAGCTGCTAGTTTGAGGGATAGAAGAGACGGGTGAGGAACTCCCGAGGAATGTGTCAGTAGATCTGGTACTGGGTCCAGGATCCACGGTTCCTCTGTTTGATGGGCTCGAAGAAAGGGGAACCATATCTGTCGAGGCCAGAATGGGGCTATGAGTATAATTGTCCTTTCCAGGTTCATGGCTTTCTGAAGAAATTTGGGAATCAAGGGGGTAGGTGGAAATGCATATAGGAGACCCGGGGGCCAATCATGTATCAGTGCGTCCCTGGGGACATCCCCAGGAGGGGGTAGAAGGGCAAAATAGCTTCTGCATTTGGTATTCATCGGGGAGGCAAATAGATCGCAGCAAGGCTGGCCCCATTTGCAGAAAATTCTTTCCGCCACCTGTAGTTTGAGGGACCACTCGTGAGGTAACAGGATGGCTCTGCTCAACCTGTCCGCAATGACGTTGGATGACCCGGGATGTGCGTTGCTATCAGAAAGCGACCCGTGGACTCTGCCCATTGCCAAATTCTCATGGCCTCTCTGCATAATGGGTAAGATCTGGTTCCCCCTTGTTTGTTTATGTAACAGACTACAGACATGTTGTCTGTCTGAACTGCTACTGTTCCTAGAGGTAGGAGGGTTTGAAAGTGTTGCAACGCCAAGAACACCGCCCTCATTTCCAGAACATTTATGTGCAGGTTGTACTTCATGTTGGACCATTCCCCTTGGACTGTTCTTCCCTGAAAAAGTCCCCCCCACCCTATCAGAGAAGCGTCCGTGGTTATCGTGGCCGTCGGATTCGGTAGAACAAATGGACGACCCATAGTGAGATCCTGACTGGACACCCACCATGAGAGGTCTCGCTTGCAAGAATCTGTTATCAGAATCTCGTGCGTTAGGGGTAACTGCTGGAACGACCACTGCGTGAACAGCAGCCATTGGAGGAGTCTCATGTGCAATCTCCCCATAGGAACTGCAATCAGGGACGCTGCCATGAGTCCCAAAACCTTCAACACCAATTTGGCCGGGGCTTTCCTGCATTGCAGTAGAAGAAGAACCTGTTCCTTGAGGGATGAAGCCCTTACTTGAGGGAGCTTTACCAGTGTTAAGCGCGTATCTAGGTCTGCTCCGATGAATGAAATATGCTGTGAGGGCAGTAAGGCAGATTTTTCGAAGTTTATGGAAATCCCTAGGTGGGAACAAAGGTTGACTGTATAGTCTCTGGCTTGTATGAGGCGACGCTCGGTGGTGGCGGTGAGGAGCCAGTCGTCCAGATAGGGAAACACCCGGAATCCTAGACATCTCAAGTGAGACGCTACCATTGCCATGCATTTGGTGTATACCCTGGGGGCTGAGGTGAGCCCAAAGGGCAGGGCTCGAAACTGAAAATGACTGGCTCCCAGCCGGAAGCGCAGGTGATCTCTGGACGGTCTGGCCATCTTGATGTGGTAGTACGCGTCCTTGAGATCTATCGAGCACATCCAGTCGCCCTTCTGCAAAATGGAAGGATCGATTGAAGCGTGACCATCCGGAACTTTTCCTTCTTCACGAAGGTATTGAGATTGCTGAGATCCAAAATGGGTCTCCAGTCCCCTGTCTTTTTTGGAACTAAAAAGAACCTTGAGTAAGTTCCGGATCCTTTTTGGTCCGCTGGGACTGGCTGAATGACTCTTTTTGAGCAGCTTTGAAATTTCTATTGCTGCTGGGCCTCGCAGACGGGGTGGCACATCTGGAAACCTTCTTTGTTGGGGTGGAGTTGACATAAAGGGGATTTTGTATCCTCTGGTTACAATGCTTTTTACCCAGGAGTCTGAGGTGAGAGTTAGCCAGGCCTGTGGGTATAAAGCCAAGCGACCCCCGACTGCCTCCAGAGCAGGACAGTCGGGCCCCCATTCAGGAGTGCTGGAAAGGCTTACCAGGGATAGGATCCCTGTCGCCTTGGTTCTGCGGTCCCCCTCTGCCGCCGGGGTGAAGTCTTCCATGTCTGCCCCCCCCCCTCTGCCTCTGGGGGGGGGTCACTCTGTGTGGCCTGGAAAGATCCCTGAGTTTTACGGAACCACATTTTTCCGCCTCATTGCCCTTTGGGGTACGGTCTAGATGGAACAGAAAAACGGACTCCGACAGCAGACAGAGTCTTTCCTTCTTGCTCACACCAAGTTAATGTCTCTTTCACTTTGGGCCCAAAAAGAGTGGCACCATCAAAGGGGTCATTGGCGAAGGAAGACTTAAAGGCTTCCGCAAATGAGCACAGCCGCATCCAGGATTGTCTTCGTAGAGCAATCGCTGAAGCTGCGGCTCTACTCGACCCTTCAGCCGCATACGAGATGAGCCCCATGGACGAGTTCACTATGGAGGTAAGGGTGTTAAGCTGTGCTGTTACCTTATCTGAAACAGCAGCATCTGTGTTACCCTGGAGGGTATCTCCCAGCACCTTGATGAGATCCCTCTGTAGACGTGTAAAATGTGTCAAATAGTTTAGCGAACGCATGGAAAAAGTCGCTGAACTAAAAACGCGCTTCCCGTATCTGTCCATAGTCCTAGAATCCTTATTAGGAGGATGAACAGAAGAGGAAGACTCCGACATCGCCTTTTTAGTGGCTGCAGCCACCACCATAGCATCAACCGGGACTCCTTTGGTGAGATAAGTCTTCTCCTGGGGAGCGGTAATAAATTTGCTTGGTTTTCGAGGGACCGGTTCCACTGTGTCCAGTGTCTCCCACGCCCTTCGAGCAATCAAATCCATTAACTCATCGAAGGGCGGAGTAACCCAGGAGGTAGAAGGTTGAGCACCAAAAGCCTTCAGCAACACCGATTCGTCCTCAGTGGGGGCTAGGGACTGCCAATCACCCCTCTGTTTTAAAATCTCCAAGATGTCCGCAAATGAGACATCCTCGGAGGGGGATTTTGGGGACCCCTCTGACTCATCCAAGTCAGTGTCAGAAGTTAGAGATTCCTGTGGGGAATCTAAGTGCCGCCTCTTGCACAATCTTTTCCTCGGAACCTCATCGGAGGGGGATTCCGGTGAGGCCTCTGAGGAACAGGGGGCACCCTCTGGGGATGGCTGAGACAATGGTGCTCCACGCTTTGGATGTGTCGTGGGAACAGAAACAGAGAGCGGCTCCTTAGGGGAGGGAGAAGACGCCTCCGATGAAGTGGTTGTCTGTGTAGACAAAACCTTCCTCATAAGGTCAAAACCCCCTGAACCTCGGGTCAAGGACTCCCCCGGTTCCAAAGAACATGGAAGAATCCCAGACATGGGGCCCATGGGTCTCGAGCCCGAGGACGGAGCCGAGCCAATCTGCGCCGAGGCCCCGAGAGGGAGAGTCGGCACTGAAAGGTCGGTACGACTCTCGGTCCCGGAACCAAGGAGAGATCGTCGACTCCGCGACTCACCTATAGGTTCCGATGGAGTCGAGGTCAATGGTGTTGATCGTGCAATGGACGGTTTCGGCACCGAGGGCTCCACTATCATCGGCTCATCCTCTTCCGGCTCCGAAGACTGGATGGGTCTCGAAGGAGGACCTGTTGGAGATAAGGGAAGGCCTTCTAGTTTCGACACCAATTGGGAGGAAACTGCAATCAACTTGGAAAGGGCCGTGTTCTCCATAAGTTTCTGCATGACACGATCCACATCAGTATCGGATAACGGTCTGGAAGATCGGGTCAAAGGGGCCGAAGATGGCACCGACCGAAGAAAGGAAGGTGGCAGTAGCTCCGACACCGGTTCCAAGACCTGGGGCTCAGTGAGAGATAAACGTTCGGCCCCGAAGTCTGTGGAACCGGCGAACGAACTTTAGAAGATGAACTCGGAGCCGATGACATGGGCTCCGACATCTTCGACCCCTTCGAGGACTTAGAAGCCTGGTCAGACTTGTCAGGCTTAAGAAGTCCCCTGTCTATAAGTTTCCTGCGTCTATCTGTCATGACCCTCCCACTGAAGGAATGGCAAATAGAGCAATCCTCTTGCAAGTGGAGAGGGCCAAGACAGTAGACGCAGGAAGTGTGGTTGTCAGTGATGGACATTTTCTGCCCACACTGACACCTTTTAAAACCAGACTTGGCTTTCTCAGACATAATAAGCAAAAAACAATTTCACTGTAAAAAAGAGAAAATTTAACACTAGCTATAATTAAGAGGAAAAAATATAGCTATAGGTTATAGAAAGGTAGGCCCCAAAGGGAAACCTATAAAAGAACTAACTACACTACACACACACACACTATAGTATCAGAAACTAAATTTTCAATAACTATAAGAACTATAAGAACTATAGAACTATAAGAACTTTGAACAAAACAGTAACTATCTTATCTGTCAATAACAGTTTTCTCTGGTCCGAGCTCTCTTAACGATGTGACCCGTTGCAGCGGCAAACTAGATCTGAGTAATGGCAGGGAGGATTGTGGGATATAGCCTGGTCTCGAGCTTCTCTAAGATGCAGAGCTTTGCTATGCGGCCGACTCGGAGCCGAACCCGTGTGTAAGAACAAACGGCGAGATTGAACACTCTCACATTCCTGTAATTCGTTGTGTTCAGCACAGTCAGGAATCAACATAATTTTCTGTTTAAGTAGTCCCATAATATGCTGTTGGTACTTTAACATATGAAACTGGCAATTTAAAGCCCTAACGGCCACAGTAGCAGAAGTGTATACCTTCTTACTCCATCTGTCCAAGGCCCTAAAATCTCTATCAGAAAGGGTAGGATTTTTGGCAGCAGTAGCCTTAATGCCCTTTGGTCCTTGGAAAATGGTCTCTGGATCCGCAATAGGATTCTTGAAGAGAAACTTATGAGAGTCAGGTACTCTGTAATACCTGTCAGGTTTTTCTGGGAGCTGGAGGTAAAGTGTCTGGGGACAGGTTAGATTCTAAGAAGGTATCATCTACAATGTCCAGATCAGGAGGGATAGCTAAAGGCCTGTGTTGAGGAAGGAGTAAGAATTCCCTAAGTCTCTTTTTGGAGTCAGAGTAATCCTGGCTTTCCCAGTGGAAATGCTCCCTAAGAGTGTGCAAGGTTTCACCGAAAGAAAAATCTTCTGGAGGGGAAGCAGAGGGAATGGAATCCTCTGCATCAGAATTCTCATAGGTAAATAAGGGCAAATCCTGGTAATCAGAAGAAATAGAAATATCAGAATCCTGATCAGAAGAATCAGAAGGAAAATCAGTTCTAGGTCTCTTAGAGGGGGAAGGCTGGCTTCCCCTAAGTAAACACCAACAACGTAGTCCAAGGAACCCGACACTTACTGACCAACACTTGACCAAAACTGTTCCCAGGACAAAACCACGATCCAATATAGTACACAATATCTCCTTTATTATAACACAGTAAAATGGTTGAGCGCTTTCATCTACCCAACGTAGATTTCATCAGAACACTTGTACATTCAAAACCTGCCCATTAAATACTTTAAAATACCCGCCTTTTGCACCACCTGATCAATTAACTATCATTAAGTTTTAAAAACATAAAGCAACAGTACATAAAATCAATATGGTCATGACACCACTAAATAATATAATTATAATTAAAATTGTCCCATATTTCAAGACACAATCTTGTCTATCTGAAGGTATATATATATATATATATATATATATATATATATATATATATATATATATATATATATAGTGCATAGAACCAAAAACAAAAACAAAAGCCACAAATATTACTTTAAAAGACATGATTTTTAATTTTGGAAAGAAGCTTAACCAGATTAAAGCCTTACAAATGGACAATTTATATTTGCGTAAATGTGTTGACAGTGGTATTGTTCCAATGGGTTTACGTTTTTTTAAACAGCCCATTGGAGTTGAACTAAATGAGGTTAATATCAGGATATGTAACAAAATGTTTGATAGTTTTGGTAAGCAGTTTATGGAATTCATTATTTCTTGTAATGATAACAAACTGAGTTTATTGTTGAAAGAAGTTGAAGAATTAAATGTTTCTATAACTAATGATTTATTGTTCCCACAATGGGAAAAATTACATGCAAAGCAATTTCATTATGCTGAAAGCAGCTGTAAGAAATTGTTTGATAGGAAATGCAAAAAGTTTTTAAGGGACACAAGACAGTATGAAAATCAAACAGCATATAAATGGCACATAAGAGCTAATAGGACAAATAGAGATAGAAACGTGGACTATGCAAGAGATGATTTTTACCAAGAGGGTGAACAAGGGGAAGATTTTTTAGTAGAGGAACAAAATGGGAGGGGGAACCGCAGATGGCAAGCGCACCGGTGGAGACAAGGGGAAAGAGGAAAATGGAATTCCTACAAGAACCTATAATACCAATTAGTCCATCAATGGATATTATGGTTACAGATGGGGTACTATACAGTTGAGGAGACTTCAAAATTTATAATTATACCCAATATCCAGTGAGTACTGAACATTTTGAAATATTTTCAAAAGGTATGAAATATATTCCTAGGAAGCATTTTGATTTGGTGGATACTTTGGTAGAGGTAAAGCTATTCTTAAGAAAGCTAAATTTGGGTATATTTTTTCAGAATAGTATTCAAAATAATAATAATGTTGACAGTTTAAGGAAAAGAAGCAATTTTACTCCACCCATGCACAATACCCTAACAACCTTTGAGAAGGTGGTGAGTAAGAAAATTTACGAACTTCACAATACCTTAAAAAAATCAGGAGGTCCCAGTCAGTGGAGTACTGCTGTTGAGAAACTGTTAGATTCTTTAAATACTCATAAAATCAGAATCATGACTGCGGACAAGGGGGGTGGAGTAGTGTTATATGATATGGACAACTATATAGTAAAAATATTTGATATCTTGAATAATTCTGAACAATATGAGGTATTTTCTATCAACCAAATCCATATTGCTCATAGAAGAATTGATTTGTATTTGGAAGAATTTTTATTGGATGACAGAATTAATCAAGATTTATATAATTTTTTGAAAGTGGAGTACCCCATCTTAGCAACCATAGTAGGTATTCCTAAAATACACAAAAACATCAGGGATCCTACTTTCAGACCTATCATCTCTGGAAGCCGTAGTAAAGCCTTTCCATTCGGTAAAGTTACTGACCAATGGTTAAAACATATTTATTCCAAGATATCACATATTATTAGAGATTCTTGGGAGTTTCTTGGGAAGTTCAAACAAGAAATATGGGATCCTAAATTATTATTTGTCACTATCGATGTAAAAGATTTGTTTTCTTGTATACCAAAAGTTGAAGGGGTGACTAGATTTATCAATAGTCTGAATAAGCATAGTGAATTAGATTGGGAGAAGATAGATCTGTTATCAGAATTTATAAATATAGTACTCGATAACAACTTTATATATTTTGAGGAAGAGTACTATAAACAAATAGCAGGCGTAGCTATGGGGGCGGCATATGCCCCCATATACGCCAATTTAGTATTATTGAACTGGGAGGAGGAATTTGTTTTGGATTCACCCTGGAAAGAATACATATGTTGTTATGTAAGGTATCTGGATGATTTGTTTATACTTTGGAAGGGGGAAGAGGAGAATTTATTTAAATTTATGGATTATATCAATGATAGTACCCCATATTTACAATTCACCTATAACATCAGTAGGACAGGGATTAATTATCTTGACACCTACATATTCACTGACGGGACTACTTTCCAGTCCAAGATTTTTAGAAAAGATACCTTTTGTAATGCCTATCTGGAATTCTCTAGTAATCATCCCTATACACAGAAACGTAGTATATTAAAAGGACAGTGTATAAGGGTGGCCAGGATGACATCTATTAGGGAAGATATGATCACTGAGATGGCATTCATTGGTAATCTATTTAGACAAAGAGGTTACCCTGAACATATGATAAAGGACGTGACCGAATATGTCATAAGAGAATGGGGCAACAAATACCCACCAGTCCTAGGAAAGGGATTTTTATCACCCAATGTAAATAGATGTAATAAAACAGGGGAACAATATCGAAGGGCATGTATTTTACAATTTGGACAACATGTAGGGGAAGTTAGAAAGATTATAGACAGTAATTGGAATATACTTACTAGTGATGAAGGAATATGTGAGAAATTAGGTGAGAGACCCACCTATGTTTATAAAACAGGGATGAACTTCAAAAGAATGATTGATGTTAGGTCCAACTATAGAGATCATGCTGGGAAGAATGACATGAAAGGGACTAGGAAATGTGGACATTGCCATCAATGTTCCTTTATACTACAGACGGAGAGCATTAGTTTAGACAATAATATAAAAAGTAGAATATCTTTTTGCAAAGGAAATTGTCAGTCCCAACATGTTGTATATTTGGGGAAGTGCACTTCCTGTCCTAGTTTTTATGCTGGAAAAACTGACAGAAGATTACGCAATAGAATCTATGACCATCTGTATTGTATAAAAAAGAAAGATATGAACAATGCTCTTTACAGACATTTAGCTAGTAGTGTAGGCTGTGATTCCTTTAAATTTGCTATATTAGAAATGGTTAATACTAACCCAAGGGGAGGTAACATTAAAGCTATACTGGGGGAAAAAGAAATCAAATGGCAAATTAGACTTAATGCAGCCAGTCCCCCTGGTATAAATGAATATGTCCCTACTAAACCCCTTATTAGAAATTAAACATATATCAGATTGCATAAATTTCTTCTTCAGACATTTATCTATTTATATAAATATTTTTTTAAGTAATCTATAGGCTATTTATATACACAACACAATGAAATATCTTATGTATTCTCAGTATTAATATATACTATATACTGTCAACATGTAATGTTGTGGCTTTTGTTTTTGTTTTTGGTTCTATGCACTATATATATATAAATATACCTTCAGATAGACAAGATTGTGTCTTGAAATATGGGACAGTTTTAATTATAATTATATTATTTAGTGGTGTCATGACCATATTGATTTTATGTACTGTTGCTTTATGTTTCCCCTAAGTAAAGTGATAAGGTCTTCAGCCATTCTAAGCATTTGTTTTTTAGGCATATGGGCCTGGCCATGCGGTTTGGACGTTGGTTTTCTAGGCGTGGGTCAAGTTTTAGGCCTGGATGAAGAGGATAGCGTCGGTTTAAAATGCAAATCTGTAGGCCTGAATACACCCTCAGAAGTCAGTGCCTGCACAGTGGCTCCGGACCCATCCAAGGTAGAGACAGCCGCAAGTTCCATAGTTGAAGAAGCATCTCGTGCCATACCGGACTCCGAATGGGTCTTAGTAGAGGCCTGCGAATCTGAAGTAGTGGGTATCAGGGGCTGCGAAAGCACCTCACTGAGTACCGGCGAACTGGCGACTAGCTTAACGGAAGCATTGTCGACAGTTTTGGACCTATGCGGTCTGAGTCTGTCTTTATCCTTATGTTTTTTCAGAATATCGGTAGTCAGATGGCTTACCAAAGCCATTTCTGGATAGTTATACCGAGTACCAAAACAGTTTGCTTCAAAAATAGACTGACGACTTATAGTTCGGGGGTTGAATAAGGCACAAAACTGACAGCAAGGGACGTCGTGTTCAGGGCCTAAGCAAGGAATGCAGTACGAATGAAAATCTTTATGAGGTATTTCTTTTCCACAGGTAAGACAATTGTTAACTTTTACTGACATCAGTTAAGAGCAAGAAAAAGGATCCCCAACAGGGTACTTAGTTTTTTTGAAAACTTCGGTTCTGAAACTCGAAAACGAAAATTTCAAGAGTTGGCCGACTGACACTTGCGAACTGCTTCTGCTTCGGGCATCGCTCGGCAAGAAAGACTGATGTAATGGCGTCGGGTACATGTTACATACCCCTGACGACCTGATGTCATGGAAGAAGAGACAGCATCTGATGCAGGAATCCAAGACTCTGGTATTCAGGCCGGCTGAGGGCTACCTGCAGGCAGATAACCCAAATGTAATGACTGCAACAGTGAAACACGAAGAACATCCACAATGATCTTGGGGGATTTCTAATCTTCATAAGTACCTCAGATACTAGTAGAAGGGGTTAGAAAAGCATACAGGAACATTCCTGTAAAGGAAAAGAAAAGTCATCTGTCTTCCAAACCTTCTTGCATGGAGTTCTGGACCAGAATATAGCCAACTGACTGTTCAGAGAGTGGTGACAAAGATGTCTCCTTAAGGAACTCCCCATAGAGGGATCAAATCCTTAAAGACCTCCTGATCTAGTCCCTATCCTTGAGGGTCTGCCCTTGCCCTGATCAGTTGGTCTGCTGCACAATTTTGTTCTGACGGAATGTAGGATGCTTATAGGAGTAAGACTATACTGTGAAGTTGTATCTCAAGCTAACATGGCTAACCTGCAAGGGGGTACAGCTTGGTTCCCCATAGCTTGCTAATGTACCACAAGATTGTGATATTATCTGTAACAACCTGAACAGGTTCTGGGAACCAAATATGATTCAGAGAGTTGAGTGTCTCAATCAGGGCAAGCATCTCTTTTATATTTATGTACTGGAGTCTGTCCTTGATGTCCCACACATCTTATTATCCCTCCTGAAACTACTCCCCAAGCAAAGTCTAAGGTGTTTGTGCTAACTGACTGCTTTGGAAGATGGAGAGAGAAAGAGAGTCCTGGATTTAGGGATATATGTTGTTTCCACTGAGTGACTTCTCTTCTGACAAACCCCAAAACTGGGATTTGAAAAGACAAAGGGTGTCGGTGCTGGAACTAAAGAAACTTCAGATATCATTGTATCTTTATCATATGGAGTCTTGTCAGTGGTATCATGAGAATCATAGAAACCATGAGACCCAAAATCCTGAGGTATTCCTTCACAGTGATCAAAGTTTGAGTGGAAACCTCTAGAGATAGATCTAGATATAGATCTATTTTTCCCCTGTGGAAGAAAAACTCTTTGAACTGTGATGTCAAGTTGACATCTAAGAAACAAAATCCTGTGAAAAGGAGTCAAGAAAAAATGTTGAATGGTCTCTTTCTCTTGGAATCCCAGCTTGTTAAAGAATCTCTCACCCAAGTGAGAGACTCCTGACACTTTGAAAAAGGCTCTGTAAAAATAAGCAAGTCATTTAAATATGGAAACCATGTGGACACTCTGTAGCCTGCAATGAGCTATAACAGGAGCTAGACACTTTGTGAACACTCTTGGTGCAGTGGTAGCCCAATGGAGAAAGAAGAGACCTGATATTGTGATCCAGACACACACAGGACCTTAATAAATGCCTGAAGTCTGTATGGATAATGAGGTTATGATAAGAATCTTTTAAAGCTAGATTTACTAGAAAACTTGAATGAGGAAGAAGCGGTAACAGGTGACAGGATTTTGAACTTGGGCACTATTAGAGACGGGTTTAGGAAAGAAAGACTCAGAAATGGCCTCCAAACATTTTCTTTCTCTGTCACTAAATCCATCCTTAAAAAAAACTTTCCCATGTATAAAGGAGAAACTGGTTCTATCACTCCCTGGGACAGCATGTGAAGAAGGACAGATGGACATAAAAGAATCTGAAAGGGTGAATGAGGGATTACCACCTGGAAAGGCAGACTTTCCTCATTCTGCTATATGTAACATTGATGAATGATCTTCAGAACCCACTTATCTCTATGTTTTGCCAAAGAGAAAAGTGGAGGCGACTCAGGCATTCTCGAAAGGAAAAGGGACTGTCAGGTAGGGGAGGGTGAGAAGGTCCCTTAAATACTCATTCTGACTTGCTGGATTGTCCTTTGTTTTGGGGCATTTCTGAATTCTTTTTGCACCTCCTCTTGCCATCTTTTCTTAAACATCTGTTTACCTGCATTTTGGCGAGACTGTTTATTTTGTTTTCAATCTTACCGGGCTCCTTGTATCATCTTATTCCTGTCACCATACTTTCTGATCACCCCTGCAGCAGAAGGGCCAAAAATGAAATCTCTATCCAATGGAAGATTTAGAATCTCATTTTTTAACATCATCTGGGAGACTCTGAGAATGCAACCAGGCAAACCTCCTTAACACAGTACCAGTGGCCAAAGCCCTTGGAGAAGTAACAACTGAATCATACACACCTTGCAAATAATGAGTAGTGACTTGTACAATAGAAAAAACTAAATTACTTAAAGCAAAATTTTCTTCACAAGAAGAAACTGCAGGCAAAACATTCCTCATACATTCACAATTAGAAAAAACAAACATATCAGCCTAACAATTCAAAATTCTGAAAAACAAAGTTGCAGAAGCATACACCTTTCCCCATACTTACAAATAATCTTCCCATTCTTATCAGAAAGAGTAGGAGTGAAATTAATCAAATGATTAGCAGCAGAGGGATTATCTATAAAACTATAGCTGCTGGGTCAGGTTTGGGGAAAGTGTATAAAAACTTAACAGACTGAGGAATTTTATACATCCTATTTGCCTTTTTAGGGGAGTTAGCTGACAATCAGGAAAACATTTTCCAAATGTGACAGAACTGGAGGAAAAGAAGGCTCTGGTAATTCCTTCTGTAACAGCTCACAGTACTTTTTGAGGGACTGAGAAACCTCAGTGATCTTCCACAGAAATAAATGGACCATTCTGGAAATATTCTCAAAGAAAATGAAGCACCCACAGGCAGAATCAGAAAATAAACTCTCCTCTGAGTCTGAATTAGAAATCTGAGGGAAAAACACAGTTTCTGTCCCAATCCTGACACTCTTCAGGAAAAGAGTTATCCCCTCTTTCTTTTACAAGAAACTATTTTACAAGAAGGATCAATAGCCTGAATTAAACCCTGAGCCAGACTCAGTAAATTACTCTTGTCCAGGAAAATTTGAGGAAGAGCAGATACATGTTTAGTTTTCTGTTTCTTTTTGACAGAAAAAAATGAGGCCAACAGTGTTATTAATGGCAGCAGCTGTTTCCCCAAATAGGGAAGCCGTCCCTGTTCCCTCTGCCAGCACAACAAAGAGTGGCTGTTCCTTGCCCACTGAGGGGACCCCTAATCCCTCAACAATAGTGGCTGTAGGTGCTATACCAAGGAGATCCAGGGTAAAAGAGGAGTAGTTTGAGGTATAACTAATGCAGTCACCTACATGCAGCTGAGGCAAATTGCTAGCCTGCTTTTGTGACAAAAACTGTTTGCTTAATTTTTTTCTTTTTAAGGCAGGAAGAAGGACTGACCATGGAACCAACAGATTTTTCTATAGTTCTTCAAATAGTGCCTGTTTCCCAAGGAAAACAAGCAACAACAGCTGGTAAAAAATTAAATTTACGAAAAGCCACTTTCTTTACACAAAAACACAGCAGAAAGCACTTAAATTCTTTGCCAACCTCAAAAGGTAAAATAAACACATTTTCTGCACAGAAAACATGTTTTTAATTAATTTATTTATTTTACATTTGTTGACCGCGATAGTCCGACTGGATACATGTCCATTTTCAGTGGAGGCCCAGGGAGAAAAGCTCCAAAGGTATACATATACAATCATTACAATGTCATGTCGAAAAGGAGTAATCATAACATAATACAAATATAACACATTTTACAGTCTAGTTAAATTTATGGAAATATACCACTTATTCTAGTACATTTAAATTTGTACAGTCTAATACTTTAAACAACTTTTAAATTGACAGGAAAACACAGAGCTCCTGATTAAAAGTACAATACAGTCTTGTGACAGTGCATTAGAACACAAAACTCCTAGATTTAAAATAACTTTCCACAACAAAAAAGTGCTTTCAAAATTTTTTTTTAAACTAAGCTTTTTTTCCCCTGAAGAGAACTTATCTGCCCAGCAAAGTAATACCACATGCAGAATGTTGATCCTTGAAAGTACTATTCAGCAGCAAGAAAGCTCTGAAGGACTTCATGCCCAAACCTGTCTTTCAGTCAGCTCAGCTTGAGCTAATTAACTGGGTGCATGGAAGGTTCCCTGAACTTTTGGAAGTTGAGTGGCTGTTACATCCTTGCAGGATATAACCCAAACAGCTTAGGCTACTGCAGCAGTGATCAATATGATGATCAGTTATTCAGAGCTTCCCTGTGCCTGGCTTGGACATCTGTGACTACAAGATCTGGACTGCTTCTAAAACAATCTGGACCTACAAAGCTAACATAAGAATTTTTTTGCACTTGCTCTAACCTTCTCGGTGCTATTCAACACTTCTGTACTGGATTTATTGATTTGGTTGAATTTATCACTGTATTTCAGCCTGTACTTGTTAAAGATGTTCCATCTGTTTGTTACTGTTTTTAACAGTATTCTAATATTTCCTAACCTCCTCTGGTACTGCAAGAGCTGTTCTGAGTTTGACAAAGTTCTCCAGAGTGTATCAAAATATTTCTAAGTTTTGCAAAGTTTTTCTGTGTTGTAGTTCTCTTACATTGTGCACTTTGTTCTTTAGTTTGTTGAACATTTCTCAGAGTTAGTGAACTTATTTCCAAGGATTCCTGATTGTGCAGGAATTTTCACTTTTGTTGTCAACCATTTGTTATTGCATTTGAACTCAAAACCAGTTTGTTTTACATTAAGAGGGTTCTTTTGCACTCTGGTGGGAGCAGAGATGAATTCATGCCATCCAACTTGGAAACTGCTGGTGTAAAGTTTGTGTCTTTATCGGATTGGTCTGAGGGATTAACTGAGAAAAAGTCTTTCATCCTGCTGGAATAAAATAATTACATTTTTGTGAGATTCTGCAATGCACAAATACTGTTTGTGACACCCATGCACCAGCCCAGTAATCAAGGAGCCTCAATCTTCACCACTAACACCAGTGGGGGGCATGCACACTGGGAAGGACAAAAAGTACACACACAGTAAAGTACAACTTCCCTTACGAGCACACAGAGATCACAGTCAGTCCAGGGCTGGTTTCTCCCTTTCTCCCCAGATCCCCAATAAGACTCCCCACTGGCACTGCTATAGGGTACAGGTCTCAGCCTAGTGGTCAAGCTAAAACCTCCAGCACCCTCTCTGTCCAACTAGTGCGTGTCCCTGCCCAAGTAGCTGACACACACGCACTTTGAGATATGAGTTATACACAAAAACACACACACTCCTGGGGAAGGCTGGCACAGGGTCTCCAGCTATGCTCCCTTCTCTGCCTAGGCTATAAGATAGAAATCACTGCCACATATCAGCTACTAATAAGGCCCTTACAAAAGGGTGTCCAATTTTACTGTGCATTATTATTATTATTATTTAATTAGTAAGTATGATGAACAGCAAGGCTTATTGGAGTGTCTTGGACAGTATCACTATATACATGCAATGTACTCTAGAGCTTAAATTAACTCTACACAAAACAGCCACCACTGAAAGGTTTAAGAATATTTAATAAATAATAAAAACACAAGAGAAATCTCCTCAATTCAACATAGTGCTAGTCAAGAGTTCAGAAATCACAGGAAAATGCTTTAAAACAATACTGTTGGATAGTCTGACATAAATATAGAAAACAGCTAGACTAAATCTGACTAAATTCCTGTCTAACACTAAGACCAATACTGTTCTAAATTCTACTTACAGATAGAGCAAAGGCATTGTGCTGGTGATGTTGTCAGTTCTGAAGACAAATGTAAAATGTTCTCTCTTTCTTTCTGAGATCTCTTAAATTGATAATACGTCACTGCTGACTCATTTAGATTACATAATTCTTGACACTTCTCTGGCTCCCAGGCTACCAGAAACTCTAAATTTACATTTCTTAGTAAGTTTGCACCTGGTCAGGAACCCACAGCAATAAAAGACATTATATGCATGTAAAATCTAGCAATTAACTCTGTCCTAAGACAATAGAAAGAATTCCTTCGTCCAGACATCTCGTCTTGAAGCCCTGAGATCAGTCATAAAAACGCTTATCAGCTTTCTTCCAGTAGGGTGCACTGTGGTTAAGTTCAGAACATATAACATAGTTTTTCTTACATTTGTAAAACAGTCTGTGGATTATATTAATATTTACAATGACATAGAATTACCTACAAAATTCTATCTAGCTGGGGTGGCAGCCTTTCAGTTTTTCACATTTCTCCCCACCTTGAGAACTCAAGCTAGTTTTTCAAGTGTCCCCTTGAGAAACATTGCTTGAGACGGATAGGTCTGTCTTGAGTATACCTTACCCCATTCCCTGTCTTGAGAGCCCATCTGCGTTGGCATTGCTAATCCCGCTGCGGTGCTGCACTGACATATCATATGCTTGCAACCCTAGGCTTCATCTTAGCAACTTGGCATTTTGCTGTATGGCTCAGTGTAACCATGTTAGGGGACTGTGATCTGTAACTACAGTGAATTTTTTTCCATACAGCAAAGGATGAAGTTTCTGCACTGCCCACTCTATGGCTAGACATTCTTTTTCTACAGCTGCATAGCATTCCTCCCTGGGTTGGAGCCTATGACTGAGATAAACCACTGGGTGCTCTTCGAAGAAATCTGGCCAAGTGCAGCCCCCCACCTCATGGTTTGAAGCATCCACCTGCACAACAAATTATTTTCTGTAATCTGGACTGGCTAACACAGGGGGTCCTCCCAAAGATTACACTTCTGGAATGCCTGCTCACATGCTGTGGTCCACACTCCCTTATCTGGCCTGTTCTTTTTGTCAGGTCTGTGAGGGGAGCAGCTATGGTATTATAACTGGAGGCAAACTTTCTGTAGTACCCTGCTGTCCCTAAAAATGCCCTCATCTGCTTTTTGGTAAAAGGCACAGGCCATGCCTGAATGGCTTCCATTTTGACAGGTTCTGGCCTGATCTTATCACTCTACACTCTATGTCCTAGGTAGGAGACCTCTGCCATAACCACCTGACATTTGCTGGGCTTAATGGTCAACCCTGCCCTCTGTAGTCTGCCCAGCACCTCTCTGACATGCTGAAGGTGCTCTTTCTAGGAATGACTGTAGATGGCAATATCATCTAGGTAAGCAAGGGCAAACCCTCCTGCTCCTGCTAGGATATGATCTACCAACCTCTGGAAAGTCGCTGGGGCATTTTTCATCCCAAAGGGCATCTTTGTGAACTCATACAAGCCAAAAGGAGCTACAAAGGCTGACCTTTCTCTAGCACTGGGAGTCAAGGGAACCTGTCAGTAAACCTTGGTAAGATCAATGGTGGTAAGATACTTAGCCCCACCCAGCTGTTCTAGGCCCTCATCTGTCCTAGGCATAGGGTAAGCATCTGACTCTGAGTGACTACTTAATTTCCTGTAGTCTACACAGAATCTGGTGCTGCCATCCTTCTTTGGCACCAGCACCACTGGGGAGGCCCAGGGACTGTTGGACTCTTGAATTGCCCCTAGTTCCAACATCTCCTGTATCTCCTCTCTCAGATTCTGTTTGACTCTCTCAGGCACCCTATAAGGGGCCTGCCTAATAGGCCTTTGGGGTCCTGAATCCACCTGGTGCTGCACCAGGTGGGTGCACCCTGTTTCCCAGTGAATATGTCCCCAAACTCCTGTAACACTGCTTGGATTTCTCGAACCCGGGTAGGAGATAGCTGCTGGGACATTGCTACCCCTTCCACTGAGGTGTCAGTCCGAGCCTCACTGAGGAGATCAGTCACCAGATCTCCCTCAAACTCCTTTTGCAATCCACTGCAAGTACTCACCACAAGGGCCTCCCTTTCATGATAAGGTTTCATCATGTTAACATGGTACAATTTGTGCTCCTGCCTCCTGCCTAGCAGCTTTATCATGTAATTAACATAACTTACCTTTCTTCCCAGCTTCTTGTGTCTGATAGGAATGAGAACCATTATCTGCTGCCCTACAGCACACTCTCTAGCTCTAGCATTCCTGTCATACTAGACCTTTTTCTGTTGCTGGGCTTCTGCCAGGTTCTCCTGGGCCAAGTCCATGAGTTCCCTGAGCCTTGTCCTGAGGTTTAGGACATATGCCACAACAGATTCCTTGCAAGATTCACACTCACCTTCCCACTCATCACAAATTAAATCTAGAGGTCCCCTCACCCTAGCACATACAGCAACTCAAAGGGTGAAAAACTCTTGGATTCTTGGGGAACCTCTCTGCAAGCAAACAACAGATGGGGCAAATAGTTGTCCCACTCCCTCTGAAACTGGTGTGCAAATGCCCGTAGCATGGACTTGATCGTAGAGTTTAACCTCTCAACAAGACCAATTGTCTGGGGATGGCAGGGGATGGTCTTTAGGTGCTTCAACTCACAGTACTTCCACAGACAAGCATGCAGGTCTGACATGAAATTGGCACCTCTGTCAGTCAGTATGTCTTTTGGGGAACCTACCCTGCTGAAAATCTAACAAAGCATTTCACACCTTTTCTGCCTCAATTGAGGAGAAAGCCACTGCCTCAGGGTATCTTGCAGTATAATCTACTATCACTAGGATACACTTTTTCCCTGTGGAACTTGGGGTACACAGAGGCCCCATATCCATAACTACCCTCTGAAATGGCTCCTCAATCACAGGTAAAGGCATCAAAGGAGTTCTCACCCTGTCTCCTGCCTTGCCTACCTTTTGGCACTGCTCACAGATCCTGTAGTACCCTGTTACATCTCTGAAAATTCCAGGCCAATAAAAGTTCTGCATAATACATCTCTTTCTATGTTTTATGTCCATATGACCTGCAAAGGGAATATCATGGGCTATGGCTAAAAGCGACAGATGGTAGGCTCTAGGCACTACCAACTGCTGTATTCTCTCACCTTCTAGCCCTCCCTCAGGGGTCCACTCTCAATACAGTAACCCTTTGTCCTAGTATGCAGAATCCCCCTTCCCTTGAGAATCAGGTGCCTCACTAGCTACCTGCCTCAGGCCTTGCAATGTAGGGTCTGAGAGCTGAGCCTGTCTCAACTCTCTCTTTGTAACCCTTCCTAGCTACCCTTCCACAGGAAGTCTGGCATCCTCTGACAGTGGTGCCTCACTGTCAGCCTGGGTACTATTACTCACCTCTATCTTTGCAGTCGCTCTGTCCATCAGTACCCACAAGCAGCTATGGCTCACCTTCAGTCTCACTGCTACAGAGTGGCTCCCTCCCTGAAGTAACCACCTCACTAGCCCTGGCTGCAAGTGTGCGGTCTATCTGGGTCTCCCCCTGGCCACTAGACCCACATGCTTGTCTCCTAGCCTGACTGCATGTAACTGCATTAACACATGGTACTGCCCCATCAAAATCCGTCCCTATCAGGACATTTACACGATGGTAGTTTGGTACCCCTGTTGTCTCAAGACAACCTACTATTGGCATTTTGTCTTTCCCACTTAAAGGCTCTCTCACCTTTTGTTTCCCACCTAGCCTCCATGGACATTGATATGCCACATGGCCTCCTGGTTGCATTCAAAACATTTAACCCTAGGTCCTGGACATGTATCTGGACTAGTGGCTTCCCCTGCTACAGGCACATTCTGTTGGGGTGGTCTGGGGTGCCCACTATGGGTTCCGTTAGGCCCATGAGCAGCACTGGGTGTCCCTTTCCTGTGCAGTGATGCCCTAGTTGCTAGGTATAGGTGTCCCTTCTTCCCCAACTCCTCTGAAGTAGCACATTGTCTATCAGCTAACCCGATCCTCATGTCCTCAGGCAAAGTGCTAAGGGCTTGTTTCCTCACCAAAGGTCTGCCAGTCCTTCAAAAGTGGTGACCTGACATCCACTCACCCACTTATGAAAATATGTGCTCAGTTCAGCGACATATTCACACACACTTTCATCTGCCTTGTGTTTATGCTCAGGAAACGTTTTCCTATAAACTTCAGGTGTTAGTTTAAAAAATTCTAGCAAACAATTCTTAACAGCAGTATAATAAAAAAAATTAATGATCAGATGATTTGGAAAGTACATTTACAGCTTTACGATGGAGTAAGGGGGTTAGGAACCGTACCCATAGTCTTTGGTCAACATCAAACTGTTTACATACCCTTTCAAACATATGAATGAAACTATCCAAAGTACCCCCTCTGTAAACTGTGGAAGAAATTTACTGACCTTTTGTGCTTCTGGGGTCCAGTTACTCCCTTCCTCATTACCTGCATGACTGGTGAAGAGTCACATCTCATTTTCGTGCTGCCTCTGCCTCTCCTACTCCACCGCTTCCAATTCCAAATGCCTGGCCTCCAACTCAAGTCTCTTTAGCTCCAGATGGATTTTTAAGTCCTCTGCAGAAAGGTTGAGCTGTCCATTCTCTGAGTGTTGCACATCTCCACGGCCAGCCTGATCGTCCTCCTGATTGCTGTTTTCTGATGCAGCTGTGACCAAAGCTGCCATCATGCCTGCAGGTTTCCATGCACCAGTCCCTTAGCCTAGCACATCTCAGCCAACTGGCCCCTTGTCAGTTTGTCATACTCCTCTGCTGACATGCTTGCCTGCTCTCCCTGACTAACTAAGCTAACAAAAGAAATAAAACAATTGTGATCTGAACTCTGAATATTCACTGATTTAGAGTACAAAAACAACTTCAGTGATCACTATACACAACCTACAGGAATTCACTATCCACACCACTACAAGCAAATTAGTGTGTGATGTGGCTAACTCACCACTATCAGCAAATTAATATTTGATGTGGATATCCCACCACTGCCAAACAACTAATATGCACTGGCCCAGTAATCAAGGAGCCTCAATCCTCACAACTAACACCAGTGTGGGGCATGCACAATGGGAAGTATAACAAGTACACACACAGTAAAGTACAATTTCCCTTAGGAGCAAACAGAGATCACAGTCAGTCCGGGGCTGGTTTCTCCCTTTCTCCCCAGATCCCCAATAAGACTCCTTACTGGCATAGCTATAGGGTACAGGTCTCAACCTGGTTCATAGCTTGGTACTAGGCTATCAGCCCTAGGGCCTATACAAGCCTAGCCATAACAATCCCCTGGCTATTTCTTCCCACAATATTTACTTCTCTGTACCCCTGTCTAGCAGGGCGACTGATGTGATCCCAGGGGTGAATTTATTATCTCCCATCCAATCGTCAAGGTTCTTTTTATAGAGGGCTAAAGAGGTGCTCTGCTTGACATGTATGGGCAGTCTATTCCAGAGTCTGGGAAGTCTCTGGGTCAGGAACCTATCCCTCCAGCATGTTTTGTTCATTGTAATGACAAGGTTTAGATACCTGGAGCGTGTGGCTCTGAGGGATTGGGATTTCTTTAAGTGTAGCATGTCCAACAGCTCTGGGTTTGACATGGCCTTGTATGTTAAGCAGAGATCACCTCTGAGTAGATGATATGTGACAGAGTAGCTGGAGTTTTTTTTAGATGGTTAGCATAGGGCATCTGCTTTAGGCCTGTGCTTCTTTTAGTGAGGTATTTCTGTGGCCTTTCCAGTTGTTGCAGATGTCTTGAGAGGTACATACCAAACAGGGCATTGTATTCTATAATGGGTCTAATGAAGGATGAGTACAGTGGGACAATGACGTCCTTTTTTTCTGGATGAAAAGCCCTTAGTGATGAGGTGTGCCAAATATAAGGATTTCCTTACTGTTGTGGTGATGTGGTTATAGAAGGTGACACACCACTGTCCACCTGTGTGTCCCTAAGTCTCTTATCACACTTTCGGTGTTTAGTGTACCCCCACCTATGTGGTAATTCATGGGTACATTTTTTTCCCAAAGGGGATATCTATACATTTCTTGGCATTGAGGTTGAGCCCATGGCTCTAGCATCAAGCAGTTGTTTCTGTAAGGCCCTTTTGTAGAATATCCACATCATTTTGGGATTCAATAATGGTTCCCAGTTTACAGTCATCTGCGAACTTTGTTAGCCAGAGTCCCTTAGTGTTGGCCTGTACTTCAAAGAAGTAGATGCCAAATAAGAGCAGTCCCAGGACTGAACCCTGAGGTACTCCCCTTGTCACTTGTCTGGAGCTGGAATTGGAGTCGGCTACTTTTACAGTGTGGGTTCTGTCAGTAAGCCAGTTGGCAACCCATCGAGTGACATAGGGATTAATGCCCAGCTTAGTAAGTTTATCTATGATTCCAGAGTGGGGGGTGGTGTCAAAGGCCTTAGCGAGGTCTAGATAGGCTGTGTGGATCGCCTTACCCTTGTCCACAGCTCTGGAGACTGGTTTGAAGAAGTCAGTCAGATTCAGGAGACAAGATCAGTCCTTCATGAACCCAAACTGGGTGGGGTCCAGTGTTTGAAGGTTGCCAATGTCTTTGTTTACAAGTTCCATGATAATACGTCCCATGGCCTTGCAGATCAGGCTCGTCAGACTGATGGGGCAGTAGTTCCCAGGATCCAAGGTGGATTCCCCATTGAGGAGTGGGATAGCTGCAGCTGTGCACCACTCAGTGGGCACAAAGCCTGAGGTGAGGCTATGACTAAAAATGACACTTAGGTGAGGTGCCAGTTCATTTTGTAGTTCATGTAGTACATAGCCCTGGATGTCATCTGGTCCCATGGATGCGGTATTCTTAGCTTTGGAGAGTGAGGTTTTTACCTGTCTGGCCATTACTACTGGAATTTGGCAATCTTTTGGCACTGAGATGGGCCCTTTAGGGGGTGAGAGTGGGGTGAAGTTAGCACTGAATCGATCTGACAGGATATTGGCAATATCCTTGGGATCAGTATATTTAATGCCATTCTGTTGTAGCTCAGAGCAGATCTGAGCATTGCCATTTAGATTCTTGACATAGCTATAGAATGCCTTGTGGTTGTCTTTGGAATCTTTGGCAATTTTATTTTCGAAACTAGCTTTGGAGGATTTTATGAGGGATCTCAGCATCTTAGTGAGGCTGGTAAGAGAGTTTTTTGCATCCTGGGATTTTCCTCTTTTCTGCAACAGTTTCTTCCTTTTGTTGTAAAGTTTGTTTATGGCAGGGGACCACCAGATTGGCTTCCTTGTTTTGGAGGATAGAGTCTTGGTTCTATTTGGGATGGCACAATTCATGCACGAGTGGATGTGCTTGTACAGTGCCTTAGTGTAGGATTCAGCAGTCATACATTCAGTTCCCGTCTGCATGGGTGTCATGAGGTTTGTCACTTCTGACTTGAGTAGCATGAAGTTGGCTTTGGAGAAGTTTTTTACAGAGGTTTCCTTACTGGCGGGTGGGGAGGGATGTGGATGTCAAGGGTAATTAGCTTATGGTCAGACTTGACCAACGAGGGGGTGACCATAGGTGTGGAGCATCGATTTCCCATGTTGGTAATGACCAGGTCTAAGATAATGGAGCTCCTGGTGGGACTATGGATTAGTTGATCCAGGGCATTGGAATTTATGAATTCCAAGAACCATTGGGCAAAGGTGTTGGTACACAAGTAGTTTTCCCAGTTAATGGCAGGGTAGTTGAAATCACCGAGTATTAGGGTGTTTGATTGTGTCTTAATATTTTCCAGTAGGTTTAGAAAGGTGTAGTGAGAATCTTGGGCCATGGTGGGGGATCAGTGGCAAGCTAAAGTTTGGATTGCAGTCTTACCTAGTGTTAGTTGCACCTGGAGAATTACAGACACATTGTGTTGGGCTACTAGCCTGGTGATGTGAATATCCTTGGTGAATATGGACACTCCTCCACCTTTAGTGTTTCGGTTCTGGTTTGGTGGCCTGAAAATGTGATAAGAGTTGAAGCCTGGTATTGCAGGGGTTCTCTCTGCAGCCTTGAACCAGGTCTCAATTACTGCACAGATATCGATGTTCTCCATTTTTAGGAGTGCCTCGAGGGAGTGCATTTTGAGGTTTAGACTTCTAGCATTGAGTAGTATTACCTTCAGATTTTGCATGCTTGTACCTGTTATGGTGGTGATTTTGTCCTTTGAACTTTGCCTACAAAAGGCACTATAGGGGTGGCAAGAGCCTTAACCAGTAACCTGAATCCCAGGGGCAACAGGTGCAGGCCATCTCTGGCAAAGCATTGTGGTCTGTCGATCATGTCGTCCCAGGCAGACAGATACTGGATCCCCTCTGAATGACACCAGAAGCTTAGACAATTGTTAATGTCAATCATTTTGTCCTTATACTGTGGCATAATTCTGGGCGAAGGCAGGATGCTACTCAGGGCTAGGTCTTACCTGCCTGGGCCGCATGATCTGAGAGCTCTTCCATGTCTCTTTTCATGTAGTCCAGGGAGGTATGTCTCAAGTCATTCACTCCAACATGGACAATGACAGAGTCATATTTGTACATGTTGTGGAGTGATTTGAGTGCATGCGTTATGTGGCAGATCCTGGCACCCGACAGGCAGCTGACTCTAATTTTCTCCTTGTTCAGCCTGGTGAGTGGGACATCAGTGTGCCTGACTATAGAGTCACCTATGACTAAAGTGTTGGGTACGTTGTCTTGCCTTAGGGGCTGTTGTTGGGTGGCACACTGGTGTTGTGAGCTATGTGACACTTTGGTTATGACTGGTGTTTGTTTGCGTTTCAGCTTTGGAGGTCCTTGTTGCTTGGGCAGGTTACTGTTAAGGGCCTCCACATATGAGAGTTTAGTGTTGCTATGTGAGGGTGTTGGTGGTGTGGGTTTAAAAGGGCTACGTGTTGCTTGAAGTGTAGTGCTGGTGTTAACCTTCTCCTCTTGACTGTCTAGCACAATCTTGGGTGGAGAGAGCTTTGCTTCCAGTTTGGCTATGTAAGTGCATCTCTCGCAGGTTGTAGTGTTGGGTGGTAGGAAGAGAGGATTGTCTGTGCACATGAGGCAATTGCTGCATTGCCCCAGTATGCCCAGATTCACCAGGTGGACAGGAGAAATCACCGGAAGCTGACTCTTGGCCATGCCTGGTTTGGTGCTTTTTTTTGTAAAGTACAAGAGCTGTTTTCCCTTACCTTAACATGGGACTTTGCAATTATAGGCTGTTTAGTGCCTACGATTAATTTCTCCTTATTAACAAGGAGAGTTGAGTGCTTGTATCAGTTTAAGGCGTCCTATTTCTTTCCAGCAGGTTTTAGAGTAAGTGCTAGTCACAGGGATGCTAAAAGGTAAGATGAAAACACTGCAGTGTGCACTAGAGTAGTTAGATGTGAAAGTAGGTAACTTAAGTTTTACCTGTCTAAAAAGTTAAGTTTCAGTGGACAGTCACTATTTTTTAAAACAGCAAGATAGCTGTGCAATTATAGGCTGTTTAGTGCCTACAATTAATTTCTCCTTATTAACAAGGAGAGTTGAGTGCTTGTATCAGTTTAAGGCGTCCTATTTCTTTCCAGCAGGTTTTAGAGTAAGTGCTAGTCACAGGGATGCTAAAAGGTAAGATGAAAACACTGCAGTGTGCACTAGAGTAGTTAGATGTGAAAGTAGGTAACTTAAGTTTTACCTGTCTAAAAAGTTAAGTTTCAGTGGACAGTCACTATTTTTTAAAACAGCAAGATAGCTTGAAATGGGGTGGTCACTTTTGTATTCTGGTATTATGGAATACAGTAGGATGGCCAATAAATTTAAATAGTTGAAGGGGTGTGATTTCACAAAATTATGATTTTGCGCTTACTCACACAAGCCAGAAAAAGCAGAGAGGAAATGAGATATATGGTCAAATTAACATAAGGGGCAGGCAACGAGAAAGATAGTGGTGTTTATGTAGGGGCAGGCAACTAGAAAGACAGTCGTGTTTATGAACACAATAGCAATTGGGTGGGAGGGTGAGGAAAAAAATGTCTGCCTGACTCACAAGAGACAGTGCTGTGGTCTCTTTTCAAGTTTTAATATGCAGTTAAAGGTAGAATACCAGTACAACACAAGGTAAAGAAAACAAATCACAGTATTCAAAATAGAAAAAGGCAATACAGTAATACAAAATACAACAAATAAAAAGCAAACTAACCTTTCCCTCACAGCAAAGTGTAGCAGAGTCTGGGTGAGCCTTCCTAGTAAAGCTCTGAAATGTTTTATTTTACCCCTTAAACAGAAGGTTTAGTTCCTAGCTCCACCCCCTCAGTTCATAGATAATTAACCTTAACTGACCTGTTCTATCTTCTGTGTGAGTCCTTAATTGATCTGTTCTGATTTCTGCCTGACTCACAAGAGACAGAGCTGTGGTCTCTTTTCAAGATTTAATATGCAGTTAAAAGCAGAACAGAAGTAAAACACAAGGTAAAGAAAGCAAATCACAGTATTCAAAATAGAAAAAGGCAATAAAGTAATACAAAATACAACTAATAAAAAGCAAACTAACCTTTCTCTCACAGCAAAGTGTAGCAGAGTCTGGGGGAGCCTTTCTAGTAAAGGGTGATTAGTGGTCAAGCTAAAACCTCCAGCACCCTCTCTGTCCAACCAGTGCTTTGTGTCCCTGCCCAAATAGCTGACGCACACACTTCGAGATATGAGTTTTATACAAACACACAGACACTCCTGGGGAAGGGCTGGCACAGGTTCTCCAGCTATGCCCTCTTCTCTGCCCAGGCTATCCGGTAAAAAGTAAAAATCACTGCCACGAACCACTAATATCAGCTACTAATAAGGCCCTTACAAAAGGGTGTCCAATTTCACTGTGCAATATTATCATCCAATTAGTAAGTATGATGAACAGCTAAGTTTACTGGAGTGACTTGGACAGTATCACTACATACATACAATTTACTCTAGAGCTTAAATTATCTCTACACAAAAGAGCCACAGTTGAAAGGTTTAAAAATATTTAATAATAAATAATAAAAACACAAGACAAATCTCCTCAATTCAACACAGTGCTAGTCAAGAGTTCAGAAATCACAGGAAAATGCTTTAAAACAATATTGTTGTATAGTCTGACATAAATACAGAAAACAGCTAGACTAAATCTGACTAAATTCCTAACTCTAAGAGCAACACTGTTCTAATTTCTACTTACATATAGAGCAAAGGCAAAGTGCTGATGATGTTGTCAGTTCTGAAGACAAATGCAAAATGCTCTCTCTTTCTCTCTGAGATCTCTTAAATTGATAATATATCACTGCTAACTCATTTTAGATTACATCATTTTTGACACTTCTCTGGCTCCTAGGCTACCAGAAACTCTAAATTTACATTTCTTAGTAAGCTTGCACCTGGTCAGGAAGCCAGAGCAATAAAAGACATTATACATGTAAAATCTAGCAATGAACTATTGTCCTAAGACAATAGAAAGAATTCTTTCATCCAGACATCCTGTCTCTGAGCCCTGAGATGAAACAGTCATAAAATGCTTTACTTTATCAGCTTTCTTCCAGCAGGATGCACTGTAGTTACATTTTTGAAGTTCAGAACATATAACACAGTTTTTGTTACATTTAGTTTTCTAACATTTGTAAAACAGTCTGTGGATTATATTAATATTTACAATGACAGAGAATTATCTCTGTGGTGGTGGTGCTGTGGTAGCGTTGTCGCCTCACAGTAAGATGATGTCCTGTTTGATTCTCAGCTAAAGCGTCTTCTGTGTGGAGACATGCATGAATGGGCATACCTTAGTTGAAGGGTGTGCGTCAGGGCCAGCAACTCTGCACATAAAAATCTACTGCCAATCATTAGCAGACCGGAGTTCCGCTGTGGTGGCCCCTGACTGGGAAAAAGCCGAAAGACACAACAACAACACAGAATTATCTACAAAATTCTGTCTAGCTGGGTTGGCAGCTTTTCAGTTTCTCACACGGTTCACCGTGCCTTGTATGAAAGCAAATCTCTCTAGTTTAAAATCCTTTATAGGAAATGTTCTCCATAGTTCTCACTGTTCACAGCTGCTTGAAGAGCTGCCAGTTTGTGCAGAGTGCAGTGCCACTGCAGACCCTCTAACTGGAGCTGCCAGAGGTCTAAAGAGATTCTGCTGAAATCCAAAGCATCACTGCTAAAATAAAAAAGTACTTTTTGAGTTTTCTTTGCACTGTATTTTATCATTTTGCTGCCTCATTTTGCTGATTTTTAAGTATTTTTCTGCGCTTTAAAAAACTGTTCTGTTGCTTTAAGTAGCTAGTACATAGCATAGACTAGAATCAGATCTGCTGAATCTAGACTGCATTGTTACAACTTGAGCACTATTCCAGCCATCTTACATTAGGAGGGACCTGCCTGTACGCTCGTGACAGAAGTGTGTGATGTGAGCTTCATCTGAGTTAGAGTTTACTGGAGGAAAGTCCATTATGTGCTTTTGTGTTGGTAGTTTAGCTCAAAAGTGTTTAATTTCATCAGTATTTAAGCCTCGCATAGTTGTGCACCATGCAACTGGGTTCGGCGGTGCCCTGTACAAACACAAACACCTTCAAACACAATTTTTTCCTAGATATCTGTTACTGAACCCTCCCAAGCTTCCCTACTGCACTTCAGGAAACTCAGCTGCGCACTTTGAAGCACTGTCATAGTTTTCATCCCTAGCCTTCAATAGAATAAAGCCCCCTTTGTTAATTCTAGAGGAAAATCTGGTCAAACTAGCCCACTCCTCAACAGTTATTAGGGTAAAAACCTGCCATAATGAACATTTTCCAACCATTTCTCTGGCTAACCTGACTGACATGGGCATCCTGAGGAAATGTTGTAATTGCCTCATGTATACTGACAACCACTTACTCCTAAAATAAACAAATGCAATATGTGAGAGATATAATTACACTACAAATTTGGAATCAATTCTCTCACATAACAAACCAGACAACAAACAGGTTGTCAGCACACACATCACCTATCACACAAAACAAGGTCACAACATATAAACCTACATAAGCAGAGGTACACAATAAAAGCCTACCAAAAGATCAGAGACCTCCCAAGCACAAACTACTTGCACACACTGCAAAGCAAACAGAATCCATAACAACACACACACACACACACACACACACACACACACACCAGTGTCTCAGCAAATAAGCCCAGAAGGCAAAACACCTCAAAACCAAATGTCCTGGTCATAGGCGACTCTACAGTGAAACAAACTGATGTTGCCCCTCACCAGGCTAGATAAGGAAAAGGTCACGGTCAGCTGCCTGTCAGGTGCCAGGATCCATTAAATCATCCACGCACTCAAGTCACTCAACAACAATTACTGTTATGACTCTGTCAAAGTACATGTTTGGGTGAATGACCCGGGATGTACCTCTCTGGACTATATGAAAAGAAACATGACTGAACTCTCAGATGTGTCCGGGGCAGGTACTTCCCTAGCCCTAAGCAGCATTCTACTTTCACCCAGGATGAAGCCACAATATAGACAAAATATGATTGACTTCAACAATTGGCTTAGCTTCTGTTGTCAACCCAGAGGGATCCAGTAATTGTCAGCCTGGGAAGACATGACTAACAGACCACGCTGCTGGTCTTCACCTGTCTCCTCTAGGCTTTTGGATACTGGCAAAGGTGCTTGCATCCCTCATTGTGCCTTTTTTTAGACAATGTCAAAACAACAAAATTTCCAACGTAAAAAAATCCACTCAAGACAAACTCAATGTTATGCTGCTTAATGCTAACAGACTAAACAGGAAACTGCACTCCCTGGAAGCAGTCCTCACCTTGGAAAATGCTGATGTCTGTGCAGTCACTGAGACATGTTTCAAAGCCACAGGCGGCACCCAGGCCATGCAAGGTTACAATGCATTCCACACATTCAGACCCCAAAACAAGCAAGAAAAAAAAAACAAAGGTGGAGGTGTATCCATCTTCATTAAAGCCAAATTCACCTTGAGACTGATTAAACAGTATGACTCTCATGAGCTACTCTAGGTCCAACTAACTAGGGGTAAAACACCCTACCACATCACTGCTAGCTACAGGTCCTCGATCATGAACCAAGAGAAGGACACCGCCTACCTGGACTTACTATTGTCATTCATTATACAGCCAAACACTTTGGTCATAGGAAATTTCAACTATCCTTTCATCGACTGGGCGACATACATAAAAGTATGCCCTGGCTTTCTGCCTGAATTAGACAATCATCCAGGTATGGATATATTTGAATACTTCTTTGCCTGCAAAATGCAATAACTGGAGCTAGGCACTTTGTGACTGTTGCAGTCATCATACTTGGGTTATCCTGCCAGGGGTAGCCCTCAGTTGGCCCGAACACCAGAGGCTTAGTATTTCTACATCGGTTGCTGTCGCTTCATGACTGATGTCAGGTTTTCAGGGGTATAAAAACACGCAGTCAATGCCATTACATCAGTTTTTTTTGTCCCAAATGTCAGGAGCCCCCAAATAGGAAGCTAAGTTATGGTGGAAAAACACCACCAGTAAAAAATTAACACCAGTAGCCCTGTAAGGGGTTAGAAAGAGAGAGAGACAGACAGACAAGGGGGTTGGAGGGTCGGAAACCAGGACTGCAACAGTGAATACACTCGAACATCTACATTTATGGTAAGTGTGCACAACTGTACTATGTTTTTCGTGTTTCACTGTTGCAGTCATCACACTTGGGTTGATTCCCAAAGCTGAAGAATGGGTGGCGGCAGTCAAGAAAGTTTGAGTGGCTAGTATGCATGCAGGACTGCTGTTGCAAAGCCCGCCCTGGATTTGGAAAAGATAGGCAGGTGGTAATGCTTGGTACAGGTATGAAGAGAACTCCAAGTAGGAGCTTCCACAATGTCCCTGGTACGGACTCCTCTGAGAAAGGTTGTAGAGGTTGAAGTTGCCCTAGTGGAATGCGTTCAGACCCCCTGAGGGGGTGGTTTCCCATGGTGTTTGTAACAAAAATGGATGCAGTGTGCTATCCGTTTGGAGATGCTTTGTTTTGATATGGCCTTGCCCTCTGCCTCTGGTGAAAAGCTGACTAATAACTGGTTAGATTTCCTGAAGTCTTAGTCCTATCCAGGAAGAATCTGAGCTGTCTGTGCACATTTAAGGAGTGCAGGATCCTTTCCCCCTTATTTTGAGGATTAGGGAAAAAGGTGGGCAAATGGCTAGAATGGTTGAGAGTCACACTGGACACCACTTTAGGCATAAAAGTAGGGTTAGTCCTAAGGGAGACCCTGTCAGCATGAAAAATAAAGTACAGTTGTGTACACTTACCATAAATGTAGATGTTCGAGTGTATTCACTGTAACAGTTATTACATTTGGGTAATCTGCTGGCAGGTTGCCCTCAGTTGGCCTGATTAACAAAGTCTTGGGTCCTGCATCAGTTGCTGTCCCTTCCTCCATGACGTCAGGTTGTCAGGGGTATAAAACATGCAGCCAACGCCATTACATCAGTTTTTCTTGCCCCAGATGTCAGGTGCCCCCTTAATTGGGAGCAAATAAACATAAAAACACAAAGGTATATCTACAACAAAAAGCAAATACACCAAAAAGGCTTTTAAGCACAGTAAAGGAAAGTAGAGGTATAGCCAGAAGAAATTGGGGGGCTGGAGGGCGGGTAACCAGGACTGCAACAGTGAATACACTCAGACATCTACAATTATGGTAAGTGTACACAACTGTACTATGTTCTTCATGTTTCACTGTTGCAGTCATTACATTTGGGTAGATTCCCAAAGCTATGGTTGGGAGGAGGAGTTTATACAGCATTAGGGCCAGCTATAAGGCCCTGCAAGACAGCAGTGGCAAAGCCAGCTCTGGATTTAGAGAAAATTGGCAAATGATAATGCTTGGTGAAAGTATGTACAAAACTCCAGGTAGCAGCCTCTAGGATGTCCCTGGTAGGAACACCTCTGAGAAATGCTGCAGAGATAGATGCAGCCCTGGTGGAGTGAGATCTGATCCCCAGGGGGATAGGTTTTCCATGGTGCTTATAGCAGAAATTAATGCAATGGCTTATCCATTTAGAAATGGTTTGTTTTGAAATAGCCTTCCCCTCTGCCCCTGCAGCAAATGCTAACAGCAGTTGTTCAGATTTTCTTTGAGGTTTAGTCCTGTCCAAGTAGAATCTAAGTTGTATATGCACATCCAAGGAATGCACAATCCATTCTCCTTTGTTCTGTGGATTGGGAAAGAATGTTGGCAAATGAATGGACTAAGAGCCACATTGGATACCACCTTGGGCATGAAGGATGGATTGGTCCTGAGTGACACTCTGTCCACATGAAAGATGATGAAAGGCTCCACTGCCATAAGGGTCTGTAATTCAAATACCCTTCTAGCTGAAGTGATTGCTAAAAGGAAAGCTGTTTTCCAAGAAAGAAATTTTAAGTCTGCCGTATCAGCTGGCTCGAAAGGAGGTAGAGTGAGTTTCTCCAATACAAAGTTAAGGTCCCAGGCAGGGGTTGGAGCTCTCCTGGGTGGTCTCAAGTTTTTGGCCCCTCTGAGGTACTGCCTGAGCAGAGGATGAGAGAAGAGGGGAGGTTCTGTGTTATAATGAGCTGAAATGGCTGAGGCGTGAATTTTAATGGAGGAAAAAGAAAGGCCCTTGTGAAGCATCTCAGTTTAGTACTGCAAAATCTGAGGTAAACTGGGCGCTGCTGTGCTCATCCCTTGAAACTGGTTCCAGGCACATAATCTTTTCCATTTGTCAGCATAATATTTTCTAGTAGTAGGACTCCTTGCCTCTAAGATGACATCCATCACAGGTTTGCTGAGGGATGATAAGGGTGAATTTAAGTGATTATCCAGGCTGCAAGGATCAGTGTTGGAAGCTGAGGGTGCAGAAATTGATTCTCCTGCTGAGACAGCAGGGAAGGGATCTGAGGCAGGTGCCATGGAGATACCTGCGACACAATGAGCAGGAGAGGGTACCAGTGTTGGTGCGGCCAGTCTGGAGCAATCAAGATCATCCTTCGTTTGTCCTGTTTGACTTTTAGTAGAACTTTGGAGAGCAGAGGCAGCGGGGGGAAGGCGTAGACTGATAGGTTTTTCCACCTGAAGGACAGAGCATCCACTTTCCAGGCTTGTTTATGGGGAGTCCTTGTGCAAAACCTGTCCAACTGGTAGTTCTGGGGGGAGGCAAATAGATCTATGCCTGGGCTCTCCCATTCGCTTGTCAACATGTTGAAAATCCTTGGTTCAGTTTCCACTCGTTTGGGTCCATGAGGTTTCTGCTTAGTCTGTCTGCCAGTCTATTTAATTTTCCTGGCAGGAATTGAGCTTGTAGGTGCACTTGGTAGCTCAAGGCTGTGTTCCACAATGCCATGGCTAGTCTGCAGAGGGGGTAAGAATGTGTATCCCCTGCTTGTTTATGTACCACATAACTGTGGTGTTGTCCGTCTTTACCATTAGTTGTCCTGGAAGAATATAGTCCTTGAAGGTTGTCAGAGCATTCTGTACAGCTAACATTTCTTTTTGATTGATATGTAGGTGCATTTGACTTGGGTTCCATTTGCCCTGAATGCACTTCCCTGCCAGGTGAGCCCCCCCCCCATGCATAGTCTGATGCATCTGTTGTTAGGGTTTGGGCGGCAGGAGATAGTGTGAATGGTAGTCCCTTGTTTTGGTGGCAGACCTCTGACCACCAGAGGAACTCTAGGCGGAGGCAAGGCAAGATAGGAATCATTTGTTCCAGGCTGTGAGAATGTTGACTCCATAGGCTTTTTAGATACTACTGTAGTTTCCTCATATGCAGTCTTGCATATGGAATTAGAAGAATGCAGGAGGCCATGAACCCCAAGGCTTGCAGTATTTGTCTTGCAGATAGCAGGGTTTTTGTGGCCACTTGTTTGATATAGATTACCAAATGAATTTGCTTTTCTGGCGTACGGTAATCCACCTGGGAAGTTGTATTCAAGCTTGCTCCCAGGAATGTAATTTGTTGACAGGGTACCAGTTGTGATTTCTTTTAATTTATGGTATACCCCAGACAAGTTAGAACCCTTTTTACAAACACCAGATGATTTAAAAGTATGCCCTGGCTTTCTGCCTGAATTAGACAATCATCCAGGTATGGATATATTTGAATACTTCTTTACCTGCAAAATGCAATAACTGGAGCTAGGCACTTTGTGAATACCCTGGGCGCAGTAGACAAGCCAAAGGGCAGTGCAGAGAACTGATAATGCGAGCATCCTGGTTTGAAGCATAGGTATCTTCTGCAAGATTCCCTGATTGGGATGTGCAGGTATGCTTCTTTTAAATCTAGTGTTGCCAACCAGACGTCTTTGCTTAGCATAGGAAGTAATTGAGTAATTGATGAAGAGTCAGCATCTTGAATTTTGGAGTTTCCAGAAAGGTGTTTAGAGTAGACAGGTCCAGGATTGGACGCCACAATTTGTCTTTTCCAGGTACCAGAAAAAGCCTGGAGTAGAAACCTTGTCCATTTTCCTCTTCTGGTACCAGTTGAATAGCCCCCATGCTTAAGAGGGGAAAGTACTTGTTTTTGAACCTCTGCCCACTGATTTGGCCACCCATTTGGTGTTGGTAATGTGTGGAATTAAAATCTGTATCCCTGGGACACTATATTTAAAATTCATTTGTCCTGGGTTATGAGTTCCCAGTTTTTTGCATGAAGAGCAATCTTTCCCCCCAAAGGGGCGGTCAAAAGATAAATGCTTGGGAATTTTAAAAGGAAGTCATTGATACTGTTTACCATAGGGGGGTGTCTTGTTATTTCCAGATTTGGAAGTGGAGGCCCCCCACTGCTTGGTTCTAAGAGTTCCCTGGGACTGAAACCTGGGGTTTTTGCTGTGCCTAGGTTCGGCTTGAGAAGATCTGGAAGGGACTGGAAAGGACCAATTCTTAGTAGGCCAGTGCCTACTAAATCTAGAAGGTTGCACTTGTAAAAAATCTTTAACAGTTTGCATAGATTTAGCTTTATCTTCCATCTTTTTAAGAACTTCTTCAGCCTTGTTGCCAAACAGGCGGTCCTGATTTAAAGGAGCATCCAACAATTTTGCTTTAACATGATCAGGCAAAGATTGCTCCTTAAGCCAAGCATGCCTTCTAAGCACAGACCTCAGTAACAGCAGCCCTGCAAGAGGCCTCTAAAGAATCAAAACCACTTTGCAAAGTATGTATTCCAACTTGTTCAGCTGAATGCATTAAGTCCTGTAAATCTTTATTTTTCACACAGTCAGGAATCAACATAATTTTCTGTTTAAGCAGTTCAATAACATACTGCTGATATTTTAACATATGAAATTGGCAGTTTAAAGCTCTGATTGCCAAGGTTGCAGAAGTATAAAACTTTTTACCCCATCTATCCAGTGCCCTGGAGTCTCTATCAGAAGGGGTAGGATTTTTAGCAGTAGAAGCCTTAATGCCCTTGGGCCCCTGAGAAATAGTCTCTGGATCTGCAACAGGATTTTTGAAAAGGAACTTGTGGGACTCAGGAACCCTGTAGTATCTGTCAAGTTTACTGGGAGCAGGAGGCAGGGAATCTGGGGCCAAACTGGATTGAGAAAACATCAGCAACAATGTCTAGTACAGGAGGTATAGCCAAAGGCCTATGCTGAGGGAGAAGAAGGAAATCCCTAAGCCTCTTTTTTGAATCAGAAAATTCCTGGCTTTCCCAGAGAAAATGTTCCCTTAAAGTATGTAAGGTTTCCCCAAAAGAAAAATCCTCAGGAGAGGAAGCAGAGGGAATGGAATCCAGTGCATCAGAATCCTCGTAACTAGGTATGGACATATCCAGGTCATCAGAAGAGTCAGAAGAAACAGAATGTTGATCAGAAGATTCATAATCAAGCTCAGCCCTAGGCCTCTTGGGGGTGGGGATTTGACTACCCCTGATTAGAGTTATTAGATCTTCAGCCATTTTTATCATTTGTTTTTTAGGCATAGGGGCCTAAGCATGCGGCCTGGGCATCGTTTTTTAGACATGGATCGAGATTTAGGCCTTAGTAATGAAGGAGGTGTCATTTTAATATGCAAGTCTGTAGGCCTGAATACACTCTCAGAAGCCGGTGCCTGCACAGCGGCTCCGGACCCATCCAAGGTGGAGACATCCGCGGGTTCCATAGATGAAGTATCTTGCAGCATACCGGACTCTGAATGGGTCTCAGTAGAGACCTGCGAATCAGAAGTAGCGGGTTTCAGGGGCTGCGAAAGCGCCTGAGTACCGGCGAACTGGTGACTGGCTTAGGAGAAGCATCGTCGGCAGTTTTGGACCTCGGCTGACTGTCTCTGTCTTTATCTTTGCGGTTTTTTGGAATCCCGGTAGTCGCATGGCTAACCGATGACATTTCTGAATAATTAAACCGAGAACCGAAATATTTAGAAGCAAAAATATACCGACGACGGATAGTGTGCTGATTAAATAAAGCACAAAACCGACAGCAAGGTACGTCGTGGTCAGGGCCTAGGCAAGGAATACAGTACAATTGAAAATCTTTATGAGGTATTTGCTTTCCACAAGTAATGCAATTATTAACTTTTACTGACATCGGTAAGGAGCAAGAAAAAATTTCTCCAATGGGGTACTTAGCTTTAAGTTGAAGACTTCGCTTCTGAAACTCGAAAATGAAGATTTCAGGAGTCGGCCAACCAGCACTTGCAAACTGCTTCTGCTTCGGGCACCTCATGGCCAGAAAGACTGATGTAAAGGTGTCGGCTGCATGTTTTATACTCCTGACGACCTGACGTCATGGAAGAAGGGACAGCAACTGATGCAGGACCCAAGACTTTGTAATCAGGCCGACTGAGGGCAACCTGCCAGCAGATTACCCAAATGTAATGACTGCAACAGTGAAACACGAAGAACATTGAAGGGTTCCACAGCCATAAGTGCATGTAGCTCAGACACTCTTCTAGCTGAAGTGATGGCCAGAACCAAGGCTGTTTTCCAAGAGAGGAAATTTAACTCTGCTGATGCTGCAGGCTCAAAGGGGGGTAGCGTGAGCTTTTTCAACACAACATTAAGGTCCCAAGCAGGGGTGGTGGCTCTTCTTGGCGGCCTTAAGTTGTTACACCCTCACAAGAACTGTTTGATGAGAGGGTGAGAGAAGAGAGGTGGCTCAGTGCTGTAATGGGCAGACGTGGCAGAGGTATGGATCTTAATGGAAGAGAAGGACAGGCCTCTGTGGAGTAAGTCTGCTAGGTAATCCAGAATGAGAGGTAAGGAGCATTGTGCTGTATCCGCTCCTTTAGAGTGAATCCAGGAACAGCACCTTTTCCACTTATCAGCATAGGATTTCCTTGCACTGGGTCATCTGGCTTCACGTATGACATCCAGTACCTGCTTGCTTAGGCTGGCCACTGGAGGAGAATTCAAGGAATAAGCCAGGCTGCAAGGTTCAGGGTCTGCAATTGTGGATGCAAGATCTGTCCCTCCTGCTGAATCAGGAGGGTTGGGATCTGAGGTAGGTGCCGTGGTGGCATCGGTGACAGACTGCGCAGTAGTGGGTACCAGTGTTGGCGTGGCCTGTCTGGGGCAATCAAGATTGCCCTTGGTCTTTACTGCTTTATTTTGAGTAGTACTCTTGTAGGAAGAGGCAGAGGGGGAATGCATAGATTGAGAGGTTTGCCCACTGGAAGGATAGGGCATCCACTTTCCAGGCCTTGCTGTGAGGTAACCTGGTGCAAATTTACTGAGCTGATGTTTGTAGGGGGAGGTAAATAGGTCCACCTTCGGGGTACCCCATTTTTGGGTCAGAAGGCTGAAGGTGTTGTGGTTTAAATGCCACTCGTGTGGGTCTAGGAGATTTCTGCTGTCCTCCAGAGAGTTTTGTTTGCCTGGCAGGAATTGAGCTTGCAGGTGAATATGCATGGCTGAGGCCATGTTCCACAGGGTTATGGCTAGCCTGCACAGTGGATAAGAGTGCCCCCCCCCCACTTGTTGATGTACCACATCACTGTGGTGTTGTCGGTTTTTATTAGAAGGGACCCCGGTGAGAGTAAGGATTTGAAAGCTGTCAGAGCATGCTGAACAGCTAGCATCTCTTTTTGGTTGATGTGCAGATCAATCTGGTTTGGGCTCCCGTGGCCCTGAATGTACCTGCCATTCAGATGTGCACCCCAGGCATAGTCTGATGAGTCTGTGGTGAGGATCTGGGCGGCGTAGGGTTGTGTAAAGGGAAGTCCCTTGTTGTGGTTGCATGCTGCTGCCCACCAAAGAAACTCTTTCCTTAGACAAGGTATTATAGGTAAGATAGTTTCCAGGTCCTGAGAATGTTGGCACCAAAGACTTTTTAAGTACCATTGAAGTTTCATCATATGCAGTCTGGCATATGGAATTAGCAGAATGCAGGAGGCCATGAACCCTAGAGCCTGTAGGATTTTCCTTCAGGATAGCTGGGTTCTGGTGGCCATTTGAGTGAAGTAGCCTGTCAAATAGGCTTGTTTTTCTGGAGTAAGGAATGCCATCTGGGATGCTGTGTCCAAGCTTGCTCCCAGGAATACAATTTTTTGACTGGGGGCTAGTTTGGATTTCTTTTCATTGATAGTGTACCCCAGGGAGGTTAGAAGGCCCTTTACAAATATCAGGTGCTGCAACAGCGTTTCCTGTCTGCCTGAATCAGGCAATTGTTCAAGTAAGGGTAAATTTGAATCTTTTTCTGTCTGCAATAGTAAATTTGAATCTTTTTCTGTCTGCAATAGCTGGAGCCAGGCATTTTGTGAAAACTCTGGGAGCAGTGGTTAAGCCATAGAGAAGTGCAGAGAACTGATAATGCATAGATCCTGCCCTGAAACATAGATATTTCTTGCAGGAGTCCCTGACTGGGATGTGCAGATAGGCCTCCTTTAGGTCTAGGGTGGCTAACCAGGCATCTTTGGTTAGCATAGGGAGAAGCTGCTGTAGGGTGAGCATTCTGAATTTTGGTACCACCAGGAAGGTGTTGAGAATGGATAGATCTACGATTGGGTGCCAGGTGTCCTCTTTTCTGGGTACCAGGAAACGTCTGTAATAAAAACCTTCGCATATCTGTTCTGCAGGAAAAGGCTGAATTGCCCTTATGGAGAGCAGGGATTAAACTGTGCCTCTGACCACTGGTTTGGAGGAAGGTCTGGGGAACCCCTTTGGGGTTGACAGCATGTAGAAATAAAATTTGTACCCCTGGGATACTATGTTGAGGACCCATCGTTCGTTGGTGAGGGAGGTCCAGTTTTTTGCATGGTGGGCAGGTTTTCGTCCTAGGAGCACGAGCAATTGGGCAGAGGTGAGGAGTGGAATTTTGAAGTAATTGTGAATTCTTTCCGTAAGGGCGTTTCTTAGCACTCCCTGTTTTAGAAGTGGAGGTACTTCATTGCTTAGATCTCTGCATACCCGGAGACTGTAATCTGGGGGGGGGGGTCTGTTTCCCCTGGGTAAAGTTTGAGAATGCCTTGAGGGGGCTGGAAAGGACCAATGTTTCAATGGGCAATGCCTACTAAATCTTGGAGGCTGCACTTGCAAAAAAATCTTTGACTGTCTGCATAGACTTAGCCTTTTCTTCCATCTTTTTTAAAACCTCTTCGGCTTTGGTGCCAAACAGATTCTCCTTGTTCAGAGGAGTGTCTAATAATTTTGATATGACATGGTCTGGCAAGGTGTGCTCCTTAAGCCAGGCAGGGTGTCAAACCAACACTGCAGGGTATGCTTGCTGACTTGGCTTACAGAATGCATAAGCTCCTTTAAATCTTTATTTTCTGCACAGTCGGGAATGGTAGATAATTTTTGCTTAATAAGTTCCATAGTATGTTGCTGGTATTTCAGCATGTGGAACTGACAATTAAATGCTCTAATGGCGAGAGTTGCAGAGGTGTATTCTTTTTACCCCATCTGTCTAAAGCTTGGGAATCCCTGTCTGAAAGGGTGGGATTCTAAGCTGTAGTAGCTTTTATTCCTTTAGGTCCTTGGGAGATGACCTCTGGGTCAGCAGTAGGATTTTTGAAGAGAAATTTGTGAGAGTCAGGGACTCTATATTACCTGTCAGGTTTCCTTGGAGCAGGGGGTAAAGTATCAGGAGTTAGACTGGATTCCATAAAGACATCATCCACAACATCCAGAACAGGAGGGATAGCTAAGGGTCTGTGCTGTGGTAAGTCTAAAAATTCCCTGAGCCTCTTTTTGGACTGAGGATAATCCTGGCATTCCCAGTGGAAATTCTCTCTCAATGTATAGGTTCAATGGGTTTCACCAAAAGAAAAATCCTCTGGAGGGGAGGATGAAGGAATGGATTCCTCTGCATCTGAATCCTCATAGGCAGGTAAGGGCATGTCTTCATATTCAGAAACCTCAGAGTGTTGGACTCTTGGTCAGATAAAGCTGCTGGGGATAAGTCTCTTTTTCTTTTAGCAGGGGAAGTCTGGCTTCCCCTAATCAGCATGATCAGGTCTTCTGCCATTTTAAGCATCTGAGATTGTGGCAAGGAAGCAGGCGCTTGAATTTGGGTCGTCGGTTTTTTAGGCGTAGCTCGTACTCTTGGCCTTAGAAACTCGGTAGTTCTAGAAAGAACTGAAGATGCAAAAGAAGTTGTCGGTTTGTGTCGAATATCGGTAATGCGAAGAACTTCCACAGAAGCAGCGGCTCTGGACCCATCCAAGGTAGAGACATCCGCAGGTTCTGTGGTCAAAGAAGAGTCTCGTGGCATACTGGACTATGAACAGGTCTCGGTAGAGGCCTGCAAATCCATCGAAGCGGGCATCAGGGGCTGCAAAAGCGCCTCACTGAGTACCGGCAAACTGGCTACTAGCTTAACGGAAGCATCGTCGGCAGTTTTGGACATGTGCGGTCTGTCTCTGTCTTTATCCTTATGTATTTTCAGAAGATTGGTAGTTGGATGGCTTACAGAGAACGAGAATGAAAGTATTTATCTACAATAAGGGCCTGATGACTAATAGTTCTGGTGTTGAACAAAGCAGAAAACTGACAGCGAGGTACGTCGTGGTCTGGGCCTGAACAGGTGATGCAGTAAGAATGGAAATCTCAATGTAGTATTTGCTTTCCACAGGCGAGACAATTGTTAACTTTTTCTGACATCGGTTAGAGCAAGAAAAAAAGGATCCCCAATGGGGTACTTAGCTTTAGAAGACTTCAGGATGATTCAATTTCAGAAACAAAAACTCAGGTAGCGGCCGACCAGCACTCGTGCAAACTGCTTCTGCTTCGGCTCCTCGGCAAGAAAGACTTAAGTAATGGCATCGGCTGCCTGTTTTTATACCCCTGACAACCTGACGTCAGTCCTGAAGCGACAGCAACTGACACAGAAATACTAAGCCTCTGGTATTTGGGCCGACTGAAGGCTACCCCTGGCAGGATAACCCAAGTGTGATGACTGCAACAGTGAAACACGAAGAACATCTTCAGTGGACAACATTAGATAATAAGCCTGAAATGTAATTTAGAAAAAAAATCTTTTAAGAGGGTGAATAATTCATTAATCACTAATACAATATCTCCTATGTTGGATATTCATCAACATGGTTTTACAGAGTAGCTTTCTTGTCAATCTAATCTTTTGAATTTTTTATCAGCCTGTATGGGAATTACTGGATGAACGTCTTCCAATGAATGTTATCTGTTTAGATCTTGTGAATGCCTTCTACACAGTGCCACATAGGGAGATACTAAACATAATGTAAAAAATAAAAAAAATAATAGGTACACTAAGGCAGACTGAAAAGTGGTTACAGACAGAAAATATAGAGTTAAAATGGTAAGATCCTTTCAGAAGCATAAGGAGTTAACTTAGAGTTGCTTCAGTGTTCCATTTTAGGCCCTACAATATTTATTATCTTTATATCTAGTTTCCCCATAACAATGGAAATGTGGTTAAGTTTGCAGATGACTGTAAAACTGGGTTAGTAGTCACAAATGTTACGAACCATCATGCAAAACAATGTCAACTGGATAAATTGGCAGAATGGCCTGTTTTTGTAATATGGAATTTAATGTTTAAAAAAATCCAAATGGATTAATTTTGGTAAACTGAAATTAACATAACCATATGCTGCAAAAAGCACTGTTTTGGAATAAACTGACAGTGTAAGGAATTTGGGCATTAAGACTGACAAGATGTGTTCCTTTTGTCAAAACTTACTGGAAGTTATAAGGAAATGTTATGTGAACTTAAAATATCCTTCACACAGTATCATGTAGGGATGCTATGACACTGATTCCAATTTTTAAGTTAGTAATCAGATTACAAAGAAAATAGAAATAAAAGGTTTAAAGAAATACAGTTATATGAACTGACTGCAAAAATTAAGTTTGTTCTCCATTAACTTCATTCGAATCAGAGGTGATCTTATTTATAATCTTTAAAAGTGTGCTTAATGAGGAGTAATAACTTTTAAGTAATGTAACATATTTATTCACTTATTTATTTACATTTGTTTACTGGGAAAGTCCGACTGGGCCAGAAGCCCATTTTCAGCAGAGGCCTGGGGAGAAAAGCTCCACAGAAATGTAAGAAAAATACAATTAGATAGTGCAATAGTATACATATAATAACATACAGAAAACACGTCATCTAGTTAGCCTAAACAAAGAAGTATTTAATATAGTTTTCTGGTAGATACAGGTTCAAAAAAAAAACCACACAAGCATTTCAGTAAGGATCACTGTAGAAAAATACAAGTAGTACTGTGTACACATTAAATAATAGTTATGAATAAATGAGAATTCCTTTATTTATATATATATATATATATATATATATATATATATATATATTTTTTTTTTTTTTTGAGTAGTAAAACCACTGTGGAGAGAGAGAAAATGAGGCAAGGAGTGGACAGTGTGTTGTGACAGTTATAGATATTCTTGTCAGTCATGTCTGGCGCAGGTTCAATGCCAATTTTTAGATAAATGTTCAAACAGCAGTAGTTTAAAATTGGTACATTCAGGTGTGTTTTGGAGGGTGTGGGGTACAGAGTTCCATAATTTGGCTATTTGATTTGAGAATAGGGCTTCTCCATGAGTGTTGTTAGCTGTGAGAAAGTTTCTGTCTGCAGATCTTAGACTTCGTGGGCATGAGTAGGGAAACAAGTGCCTTGACGGATGGGCAACTGTCAGGATGGAAGATGATATTGCCTGGGAATTTAAGTTGGTAGAGATGGAGAAGGTTAGGAAGCACCAGTCAATTTAATTTATGCAGAGCAATACAGTGGTGGGTTTGGTGTGGAAGGTTGGCTGTGAAGTGGGCTGTTTTGTTGTAACACGTTTCCAATTTGGTTAAGTCTGATTTTTATAACTTGGTACAGATGGGGAAAGCATACAGGAGCGTAGAGAGGAGGAAGGATCTGGACATGGCTAGTCTGGTATTGTCAATGAGGAATGGCTTGTTTCTGTAGAGTCAGCCAAGTTTGACTTGAACTTTCTTAATTGTGATGGCTATGTGTTGGTCAAATCTGAGTTTGTTGTCGATTGTCATGCCAAGGAGTTCTACGTGCTTAACTGGTTGGATAACTGTGTTGTTTGCTGAGAGAATTGTGAAAGGAGGGGTGGTCAGTGAGTGTTTGCTACTAGTAAATAGCATTAACTGTGTCTTTTTGGGGTTGAGGATTAGTTGTAATTTACTTAGATATGTTTCTATATCATTAAAAGCTGGTTGGGCTACTGTTTGGAGGTCTGGTAAGGTATCTGCTGAGCAGATTAAAGTTGAATCATCCTCATATTGAACTACTTTAGTGTGTGTTGTGGATGAGGTTAGATCATTGGAGAAGATGGTGAAAAGAAGATGCCCTAGTATGGATCCTTGGGGGACTCCAAATGAGATAGGTAGAAGTGGTGAGAGTTCGGATTTCCCTCATACTGCTTGTTGTGTATCAGAAAGACAGCTTATAAACCAGGAGAGGAATGTCTTTGATAGGTTTAGTGAGGCAAGAGTATTAAGGAGTTTCTGATGGGAGACCATGTCAAATGCTTTTGACATGTCTAGGTAGACTGATGCTACTTGCTGGTTTGAATTTCTGAGTTGGTTGATGGTGTTACAGAAATTAATTAGGGCTGTGTTTCAGTCTGAAACCATGTTGGGAGGGAGAGATAAGGTTGTGAGATAGCAGGTACTGCAGTAATTGAGCATGTATACATGTTTCCAGAATTTTGACACAGGAGGGAAGGATAGCTATGGGTCTGTAACTGTTTAATTCTGTTGATGTTCCTCCTTTAGGTAGAGGGGTGATATAGGAAATGTTCCATAACTTTGGGACATACTGTTCTGCTATAGACCTATTTACCAGAATGAAGATGAGCACAGCTATGGCATTGGCTGAAAGTTTGAAGTACTTATTTGGGAGTCGGTCAGCTGCTAAGGAAGAAGGTTTCTGTTTTTTCAACATTGTTCTTATGATTTTAGTTTGGACGAGTTTGAGGTCAAAAGAGTTGTTGTTAGTTTCCACATTAGGTAGGAGAGATGGTAAGGTGGAATTGTTCCCTGTAACTAAGAACAGAATGGTGTTTATAAAGTAGGTGTTGATTTCTGAGGCAACACTCACCCTTTAATTATAGGTTGTTGGTTCTGGGGTTGTGGCTTTACCTAGGTGGAAGAACGAGTTAAATGGCTGCCAGAACATTTTGGGATGTTTTCATATTTGTTTTGCATAGATGTATAATATGTTTTTTTTGTCTAGTTTGAGTTGTTTTTTTTTTTGCTTGATTGCAGAGCTGCTGGTATGCTAACAGAGTTGTACTGTCTTTTGTTTTCTGATACTGAAACCAGGTTTTGTTCCTTAGTTTTTGAAGTCTAATGGTTTCTTTTGATATCCAGAACAATCTCTTATTTTTAACACGACATGCATGAGTTGGTGCTAAGCTATTTAGAATAGCTAGAAATGTGTCATTGAAGTATGTGACGGCCTGGTCGAGTTAGAGTTGATGGAGTGGTGTCCAGTTACATTTATTGAGGATGTCTAAGAATGCTTCATCGGAGAAGTTTTTGGCATTTTGTACGACTTTGTAAACTATGGTTCTGGGTGAGTTGAGCTGATGATGGATTAAGTAGGTAGGTCTATGGTAACAAATTATTTGGAAGGCATCTGGAGAGATAGTTGTGGTTGGTACTGTTAATAAGTGACCAGTCTAGGATAGAGTCCCTTGTGCTATGTTTATCTATTAAAGTGGGAAGCTGGATTGTTGGGGAGAAACCATGTAGCTTTATGAAGGTGGAGGGGTTATTACCAGTGCAAGTGTTCCAGTCTATGTTGAAGTCACCTGTGATAATGGTTTTGTGAGTGTAGGCTGAGGCTGTCCAGGCTATGAGTTCCTCAATGGCAGTTGGAGTATTGTTGGGAGGTATGCAAGTGGCTATTATGGTAATATTTTCCTTTGGGTTGATTCTGAGCCGTGTTACTAGGACTTCAAAGTTGTTATAAGGGTATTTGATGGGCAGGTAGTCTATGCTTAGGTTATCTTTGTAGAATATTGCAACCCATCTCCCTTATTCATGATCCTGCCTAACCTGTGTACGCAATAACCTTGTGGGAGTATGTCTGGGTCTCTCATATGGGGGTTTAACCAAGTTTCTGTTGCTACAAGAATATCTGGTGAGAATTGTGCAATGACTGCATGAAAGTCTGTGATTTTGTTAACTAATCTTCTAAGGTTCATGTTAAGAATGAGAAGGTCTGAAGTTTTAATGTGAGGAAGGGGTGGAAAGGTAGGCATGATGGTATGTTGTGCAGTATGTGGCCCAGGACTGGGGTGTATATCACCCTTACAGAGAATCTGTGATAATATCCATGCAAGTTTGTGTGACAGTTTGGAGAGTATGTGATGGTGTTTGCTGAAGTGGTTAGTGGTATTGCTGACAACTACATGTCTGAAGTGGAAGTAAGCAAGAGGCGTGTGACTGTACAGTTGGGAGGAGATGGCAAGGTAGAAGAGTGAGGAGTGGACAGTATTAGTATAACATAGTGTGGGGCTATGGACATGTAGTATATGTAGATGAGTGTAGCATGTTAGATAGTATGCAGATAGCAGTAGGGTATAGAGTGTGGGCAGGAGAAAGAACATGGTGTGTATTCTTTTTTTAACTGCTAGATTAGCTGGATGGTGTGATTAAGAAGATGTAGGGACAGAGGAGTGTTGGTATAGTGTGGTGGGATTAGAGTGATTAAGGACAGTTGCAACTAAATTGTGTGAGGGGAGGGAGCAGTGTTACAAGTAGTGTATTGGTTAATTGAGATGTGACTGGTGGACGGAGGGTGACTGTTGATTGGAGGGAGTTAGGGGCGTGGTTAGTGTTTGTATAAGTCTAGATGATGCAGGGGAGGGTGGGAATGGGGGTAGGGTAGTGGAGAGAGCCTGAGCATAACGAGGGTGAATGGAGGGGCTGGCCCCCTCAGAGAAGAGTGCAAAGAAAAACAATCAGTATGAGAAATGGAAACCTTGGAGCTGAAAGCAGGAAGCAGATAATTGCAGAAACACTACTTTTATGGCCTTGGTGTGTAAGTAAATCAACAAAGGAAGGCAAATCTATCTGAGGACACAATGCACCAAGTAAATGGTACTAGCCTTACTTTACAGGAATTCTAATGGGGAGGCAGCTTTATTTGGGACAAGATACACAGCAAGTATATTGTTAGTTGCGCCACCTAGTGGTGAGAAAAAAAGCTATAGCTGCCTGGGGTGGGGGTGGGGGGAGCCCTTGCAGGTGTGCACGCAGGCTGAAACAATGTTTAAAAGATAACTAGTAGAAGTACCAAATTGTTATAAAAAGAAATTTAAACATCCAGTCACAATGTTTAAAATATAACCATTAAAAGACCAAATTTGCTGATAATAAGAACTGTAAACATCCAGTCACCTTGCAATAACTGTAGGGAGAAACCGGACCGTAGCAGTAGTTTTATTTGGCAATGTTGCAGTTGCTGGGGGGGGGGGGGGGAGGCCCGAGCTGCGATAAGTGTTGCGGGCATGCACACTGAAAAGGAGCTGGGAATAGGTTCCTTACCATAAGCAGGCCAAAAATAACTATTTCAAAAAAAAAAAAAAAAAAAAAAAAGACTGTAGATCGTAAAAATAATAGCAGACATTTTGAAGACACAGAATTAAACTGCTTTACTTAATAAAAGCAAAGCAGACTACATCTCGATTTTCCTTATATGTCAGAAGACCAGGTAGGTCTGCAAAATCTGACTGGACTATCTAAAAGAGACCTGCCTGTAAAGCTTTTTAGAGTATTCAGATGGAAAAATACAAGTAATCTGCTGTATATTTAATTAAGAAAAACACTAACCTTTGACTCTTCTAGTCATGCAAGAAGGATGTAAAATAACTCCCACAGTACATTACACTGTCACACTACTCCAGTCTGAAAATATTGTAATTTATAAATTGCTAGACTTCTATATTCCAGTGCTATCTAAACTTAATACATCTAGTTATAAATCAGCTGTTACATTCTGGCAGTCACATATACTATTTTTCTCATAACAATACATAGTAAGCATAAGCAAAATGGAAACTTGATCGAATATGGAACACAGGAGTCACTTTTATATTTAGAGAGACTATCAAGAAGTATGGGGCATTTGTGGGATCACTATCAAAAGACAGCAAATGGTGACTACAAACAGCATTTCACCACAGAGTAAGTAGATGACAGAATACTTTATCAATTAGAATTAAAAAAATACAAACTCTTACAGCATTTAAAAATAGTTTGGACAATTGGATAGGTACAAAAGTTTGATCCCACTTCAGTAATGAAAAAGTACAGTTTTGTACCTACCATAAATGTAGATGTTCGTGTGTGTATACTGCTGCAGTCATCACACTTGGGTTATCTGCCGTCAGGCGGTCCCGCAGTCGGCCGAATCCCAAAGTCCTGGTCCGACGTCGGTTGTCGTCGCTTCTTCCCTGACGTCAGTGCGACAGGGGTATAAAAGAGGCAGCCGACGCCATTTTCTTCAGTTTTTCTTGCCCCAGATGTCAGGTGCCCCCAAGTAGGAAGGCAATACAAATAACTGTGCAAAAATACCTTAGTAGATAAACAAAAGTACTAGCTGTAAGCAAATACACCACATAGACAAGCATCCAGTTGACTTGATGTACATGGAGTTATAACTAACACCCTGGTATGTAGAGGGGATGGTGGGAGGGTAACCTGGACTGCAGCAGTATACACACTCGAACATCTACATTTATGGTAGGTACAAAACTGTACTATGTTCATCGTGTTATACTGCTGCAATCATCACACTTGCGTTGAATCCCAAAGCTATGGAAGGGTGGCTAGTACTAAACTGGGTTAGGCGAAGCTAGGATGCCCTGCAGAACTGCAGTGGCAAAACCAGCTCTGGTTTTTGAGTATAATGGAAGGTGGTAGTGCTTGGTAAAGGTGTGCACTGAACTCGAAGTAGCTGCCTCCAGAATGTCCTTGGCTGGAACCCCCCTGAGAAAGGCTGCTGAGGTTGCTGTAGCCCTGGTAGAATGGGACCTAATATTAACAGGCACTGCTTTCCCATGGTGTGAGTAGCAAAAGTGGATACAATGTGCTATCCATTTGGAGATGGTCTGTTTTGAAATAGCCTTTCCTTGTGAACCTGCAGCATAGGATACAAAGAGCTGGTCAGTTTTTCTGAAGGTCTTTGTCTTATCTAAATAGTAACGTAGTTGTCTGTGAATGTCCAAAGAGTGAAGGAGTCTTTCTCCTTTATTCTGGGGGTTTGGATAAAGGCGGGGTAAATGAATGGTCTGATTCAAAGCCACACTGGATACTACCTTTGACATAAAGGAAGGGTTAGTTCATAAAGAGACCATGTCTTGATGGAAAATGATGAAAGGTTCCACTGCCATAAGTGCCTGTAGTTCTGAGACCCTGCGTGCTGAGGTGATAGCCAGCAATAGAGCTGTTTTCCATGACAAGTATTGTAGTTCTGCTGAAAATGCTGGTTCGAAAGGAGGCAGTGTTAATTTTTCTAAAATGAAGTTGAGGTCCCAAGCTGGCGTTAGGGGTTTCCTGGGGGGTCTTATATTTTTTGCCCCTCTGAGAAACTGCCTTAGTAAAGGGTGTGAGAATATGGGGGGATCCGTATTATATTGAGCTGAAATGGCTGAAGCATGGATCTTAATGGATGAGAAAGGCCTTTGTGTAGCATCTCAGTTAAGTATTGCAGGATTTGAGGAATGTTTGGTGTCCAAGGATTTTGGCCTTTAGCCTGGTTCCATGCACAAAATCTTTTCCATTTGTCTGAGTAAGTTTTTCTGGTGCTGGGCCTCCTCGCCTCCAAAATGACCTTTAGGACGTCCTTTGAGAGAAGTGATGATTGATAATTCAAGGTATCCTCCATGCAGCTAAATTTAAAGTCCTAAGCTGACTGTGAAGGATCTGAGAGTTTTGCTGGGTCAACAGAAGTGGGAATTGCGGTAAGATCCATGGAGGGCTGTGAGCCAAGTTCCTTAGTAATGGGTACCAGTGCTGACGTGGCCAGTCCGGAGCAATGAGGATCATTTGTGGTCTCTCTGATCTGACTTTCAGTCAATTGGTCAATAGAGGTAGTGGTGGAAAGGCATAGACTGTCAATGCTGTCCAACTGAATGATAGGGCATCCACTTTCCAGGCTAGAGAATGATAAGTCCTTGTGCAAAATTTCTGTAGTTGGCAGTTGTTGGGGGAGGCAAATAGATCTATGTCCGGGCGTCCCCACCTTTGAGTTATCATTGCAAATACTCGTGGGTGTAGTCTCCACTCGTGAGGATCTGCCACATTTCTGCTTAATTCGTATGCCAATATGTTTTCTTTTCCTGGCAGGAATTGTGCTTGCAGTTGCACTTGGAAAGTCAATGCTGTGTTCCACAAGGTCATTGCCTGTCTGCATAAAGGGTAGGAGTGTGTTCCTCCCTGTTTGTTTATGTACCACATAACTGTGGTGTTGTCTGCCCTTATTAGTAGTTGTCCTGGATGCAAGAGGTCCTTGAAGGCTGTCAGTGCATTTTGCACAGCAAGCATCTCCTTTTGGTTGATGTGTAGATGCATTTGTTTTGCAGACCATTTGCCCTGTATGCACTGTCCTGCCATGTGTGCTCCCCAGGCATAGTCTGAGGAATCTGTTGTCATAGTTTGGTTTGCTGGAGGTAAGACAAAAGGAAGACCCTTGTTTATTTGACATGCTTGAGCCCACCATAGGAACTCTTTTTGAAGGCTGGGAATGAGAGGTATACTTGTTTTGAGGCTGTGCCTGTGTTGAGTCCATACACTTTTCAGGTACCATTGTAATTTCCTCATATGCAGCTTTGCATATGGGATTAGTTGAATGCAGGATGCCATGAACCCCAATGCCTGCAGGATTTTCCTTGCAGTGAGCTGGGTATAAGTTGCCAACTTTTTGAAGTATTGAGTCAATTGTTTTTGTTTGTCTGGCGTGAGGTAAGCCATCTGGGCCGTTGTATTCAAGCTGGCACCCAGGAATATTATCTGTTGTGAGGGTATTAGCTTTGACTTCTGTTTGTTTACTATGTACCCTAGGCAACTGAGCAGCTTTGTTACAAATGCCAGATGCTGTAATAGAATGTCCTTGCTGTCCGCTTGGATCAGGCAGTCGTCCAGATATGGATAAATTTGTATTCCTCGTTGTCTGCAGTATGCAATTACTGATGCCAGGCATTTTGTGAATACTCTGGGTGCAGTAGATAAGCCAAAGGGCAATGCAGAGAATTGATAATGCATTGTACCTGCCAAAAATCTGAGGTATCGTCTGCAATCTTGTCTGATAGGGACATGCAGGTATGCCTCCTTGAGGTCCAACGTTACCAGCCAAGACTCCTTGCATAGCATGGGAAGAAGCTGCTGTAGTGTGAGCATTTTGAATTTGGGTACCTCCAGGTATGTGTTTAGAATTGAGAGGTCTAAAATGGGTCTCCAGGCTTTGTCTTTTCTTGGTACTAGAAATAGTCTTGAGTAAAAACCTTGACCTTGCTCCTTTGTAGGTACCTTTTGAATTGCTTTCATATCCATGAGAGCTGAAATTTGCGTTTGTGCCTCTCTGTCCATTGGTTTGGAGGCAGATTTGGCATGCCTCTCATTCGTGGTAAAGTGTGAAAATGAAATCTGAAGCCTCGGGTGATAATATCCAGAACCCATTTGTCCTTTGTTATGATGCACCAATTTTGTGGTAAAAGAGCCAGTTTTCCTCCCAAAGGAGCTGCCAGGGCAATTTTGCTTGGCAGGCGAAGGGGGACGTCATTGTGTTTGTTTCCTGAAGGGTTGAGATCTTTCGTCTCCACCTCTTTGAGTTGTTGTATGCCATTACCTAGGCCTGAAAGAACCCTGTGGCTGACCTCTGCCCCTTGGGCGTCTGTACCTACCCCTTTGGGGTCTGTCTGATGCAGGAAAGGACCAGTTTTTTGATGACCAGTTTCTGCTGAAGCGAGGAGGTTGTACCTGTAAAAAATCTTTAACTGTCTGCATAGATTTTGCCTTTTCTTCCATTTTCTTTAAAACTTCCTCTGCTTTGACACCAAATAGCACATCTGTCTGCAGTGGAGCATCCAATAACTTCGCTTTGACATGTTCTGGTAAGACTTGCTCTTTTAGCCAAGCATGTCTACGTATTACAGACCCAGTGACTGCTGCTCTACATGAGGCTTCCAATTAATCAAAACCACATTGTAAGGTATGCTTTCCCACCTGTTCTGCTGCATGCAGCAAATCCTGCATTTCTTTGAAATCAGGTTGATCTGTCTGAGGGATCATTTTCTGCTTTAACTGTGCAATCAAGCACTGCTGGTATTTCAGCATGTGGAATTGGCAGTTTAAGGCCCTCATGGCCAAAGTGGCAGACGTATACACTTTCTTCCCCCATCTTTCTAATGCTCTGGAATCTCTTTCAGAAGGTAGTGGATTCTTAGCAGTAGAGGCCTTAACCCCCTTGGGACCCTGGGAAATGGTTTCGGGGTCAGCAACAGGGCTTTTATATAGAAACTTATGAGTATCAGGAACTCGATAGTATCTGTCTGGTTTAGCTGGTGCAGGAGGTAAAGAATCTGGGTTTAAACTAGATTCGGTGTAAACATCATCCAAAATGTCTAAAACTGGAGGAATTGCAAGGGGTCTATGCTGTGGAAGAAGAAGAAACTCAAGGAGTCTTTTCTTAGAGTCAGAATAATCTTGGCCTTCCCAGTGGAAGTGTTCCCTCATGGTGTGTAAAGTTTCCCCAAAAGAGTAGTCTTCAGGGGGGGGGAGACAGAGGGAATGGACTCCTCAGCATCTGAGTCTTCATAAGGAGGGAAGGGGTAATCCTGGTCCTCAGAGTTAGCTGAAGAAATGGATGCTTGGTCAGAGGAAGGATGATCTTCCTCCAGTCTAGGCCTTTTGTCAGGAGGGGATTGGGAACCCCTGATAAGGGTAATTAAATCCTCAGCCATCTTAAGCATCTGTTTTTTAGGCATAGGGGCCTATGGGGGGGGGTCTGTGGACCCGGTTTCCTGACTTTTAAGGGGGTTTTAAGTTTAGCATAAGACTTAATAGAGATAGTTGTCGGTTTGAAAACACCTACAGAAACCGAAGGCCTGTCCAAAATCTCCGGATCACCGTCAGGGTTGGTGTCCGTGGGGAGAGATGGAACCGGATCCTGAGGCCCAGCAGAGTCCATCTGGGAGGCCGTCAGAATTTCTAAATCAGCGGTTGTCAGGGGCTGCGTAGGCGCCTCGCTGAAAACCGGATAACCAGCGGCAGGCCTTGCTGAGGCCTCGGTATCTGGTCTTGGCCTTGGCTGCCTGTCCTTATCCTTACGTTTTTAAATCATTGCTGATGTCGGTTGATCCGACGACATGCTACAGTTAAATTTTCTGCCAAAATAATGTCGGGCGAAATCTGCCCGACGCTTGATAGTACGTTTGTTAAACCTAGCACAAAACCGACAACCCGAGACGTCGTGGTCTGGGCCTAGGCAAGCAATACAATAAGAATGAAAATCCTTATGAGGTATTTGCTTCCCACAAGAAATACAATTATTAACTTTGTCTGACATCGGTCTGAGGCAAGAAAAGTTTCCCCAACGGGGTACTTAGCTTTAAAGAAGACTTTGGGCTGAAATTCGATTCGAAAATCTCAGGAGCTGGCCGACTGGCACTTGCGAACTGCTTCTGCTTCGGGCACTGCGCGGCAAGAAAGACTGAAGAAAATGGCGTTGGCTGCCTCTTTTATACCCCTGTCGCACTGACGTCAGGGAAGAAGCGACTACAACCGACGCCGGACCAGGACTTTGGGATTCGGCCGACTGCGAGACCGCCTGACGGCAGATAACCCAAGTGTGATGACTGCAGCAGTATAACATGATGAACATCGTGTGTATTTTAGAGAACATTTTTGCAAAGGGGTACCACCTAATCCTGATATGTGGACTCTGCCCCCCCATGCCACCAATCTACTCAAAAATATATTACCTCCAAGGACATACCAACTCAAAAGAATTAGGGAAATGAGGGAATAAGGGATTTTAGAGTACACATATTACAAGTGCATATCTATTTTGGAACGTATCATCATGGAGCTCATACACAAAGACATTGGTAACCTTCAAACTCTGGACCTCATTAACTTCTCTGAGGCAGTCACCAAAGCCATAGACGAGGGTAAGGTGGTTCACACAGACTATCTTGACCTCGCCAAGGCTTTCGACACCATCCCCCATTCTGGAATTATAGCTAAACTCACTAAACTAGGTATAAATCCCTACGTTACAAGATGGGCTGCCAACTGGCTCACTGACAGAATCCACACTGTAAAAGTTGCAGACTCCAAATCTGACTTCAAACCAGTGACAAGTGAAGTACCACAGGGTTCCGCCCTGGGACCTCTCCTGTTAGGTATTTACTTCTCTGAAGTACAGGCTAACACAGAATGCCTTTGGCTAATGAAGTTCGCAGATGACTGCAAAAGTACAGTTTTGTACCTACCATAAATGTAGATGTTCGAGGATTCCATTGCTGCAGTCCTGACTATTGGGGTATAGTCCGCGTCCAGTCGGCCCGAATACCAGAGTATAAGGCTGACGTCGGTCATGGCGGCTTTGACTGGCGTCAGTACGTCAGGGTACTAATGCGCATGACCGACGTCATATCCTCAGTCTTTTCTTGCCCCAGATGTCAGAAGACCCAAAAAGACAAGTCCCTTAAAACCTGCACCAAAAACATGTACAATATATACAACAATATATACAAAAATATAAGCATGTAAACTCACCTACACAACCACCCCTAAATACAGAGGGGAAGGAGGGAGGGTAAATTGGACTGCAGCAATGGAATCCTCGAACATCTACATTTATGGTAGGTACAAAACTGTACTATGTTCTTCGTCTTCCATTGCTGCAGTCCTGACTATTGGGTAGAATCCCAAAGCAGAGGTAAGGGAGGCTGGCAAATTATAAAGAAGTAGGAGCTGATAACATGCCTTGCAAAACAGCTGTGGCAAAACCAGCCCTAGACTTAGAGTAGATAGGAAGATGATAATGCTTAGAGAAAGTATGCACTGAACTCCAAGTAGCTGCTTCCAAAATATCCTTAGTTGCCACCCCCCTTAGAAATGCTGTCGAAGTGGCAGTAGCCCTAGTGGAATGAGGCCTAATCCCAGCTGGAATCTCCTTGCCATGATGGGAATAACAAAATGCAATGCAAAAGTCAATCCACCTGGAAATAGTTTGTTTTGACACAGGCTTGCCCTGTGAACTCAAAGCAAAAGAAACAAACAACTGCTGAGACTGTCTAAAATCCTTAGTCCTGCTTAAATAATATCTCAATTGCCTGTGTACATCTAAAGTGTGCAAAATCTTTTCCCCTGTATTTTGGGGGTCTGCATAAAAAGTAGGCAAATGAATAGTTTGGTTTAAAGCCACACTAGAAACCACCTTAGGCATAAAGGAAGGATTAGTACGTAATGATACCCTATCCTTATGGAAAATCAAAAAGGGCTCTACTGCCATAAGGGCCTGCAACTCAGACACCCTTCTTGCAGAAGTAATAGCCAACAGAAAAGCAGTCTTCCATGACAAGTATTTCAATTCAGCAGTAGCCGCAGGCTCAAAAGGTTGTAGAGTAAGTTTTTCCAACACAAAATTGAGATCCCAAGCAGGAGTAGGAGTGCTACGTGAATGTCTTATATTCTTTGCCCCTCTAAGAAACTGCTTGAACAAAGGATGCGAAAACAAAGGTGGGTCACAATCATAGTGAGCTGAAATTGCTGCAGCATGAATCTTAATGGAAGAGAAGGACAAACCTTTGTCCAATAACTCAGTAAGATATTGAAGAGCCACACTCAAATTAGGCTCAGAAATCTTTAAATTCTTTGCTGTACTCCAAAATAAAAATCTCTTCCATTTTTCTGCGTACACCTTCCTTGTACTAGGTCTTCTAGCTTCCATAATCACATTTAAAACTTGTTGAGGAAGTTGAGACCTGCTGTGCTTCAACAGAGAATATGCCAGGCTGTTAGATGAAGAGAGTGAAGCTTGACATTGAGCAGATGACCCTCCTTCTGAGATAACAGATGAGGAATCAGAGGTAAAGGCCATGGAGGCTTCTTTACCAGACTCCGTAGTAGTGGATACCAATGTTGCCGAGGCCAATCTGGAGCTATCAAAATCATCCTTGGTCTGTCTTGTCTGACCTTTAATAGTACCTTTGGAAGAAGAGGCAGAGGTGGAAAGGCATAGACATGAAGGTTTTTCCAACTGAAAGACAGAGCATCCACTTTCCAAGCTGTGTGATGAAACCCCTTTGTGCAATACTTTGGCAGCTGGTGGTTTAGTGGAGAAGCGAACAGATCTATGTCTGGAGTTCCCCATGACACTGTCAATTTCCGAAATACATGAAGATCCAGTTTCCACTCGTGGGGATCCATGATTTGTCTGCTTAACACATCTGCTAGGGAGTTCTGTGCTCCTGGCAGAAACCTTGCCTGAAGAGTTAGTTGCAAGCTTAACGCAGTCTCCCATAAAATCATTGCTTGCCTGCATAGAGGATAAGAATGTGTTCCCCTTGCTTGTTGATGTACCACATGACAGTTGTGTTGTCTGTTAGAATCAACACCTGCCCTGGAAGAAGTAACTCCTTGAAAGCCATCAATGCAAACTGGACTGCTAACATCTCCTTCATGTTGATATGTAGATGCTGTAGTCTGGCAGGCCACTTGTCTTGTATCCACTTTCCATTTAGATGAGCTCCCCAAGCAATGTCCGAGGCATCTGTCGTTAAAATCTGACTCGCCTCTGGCCGGGTCACAGAGAGTCCCTTGTTGAGGTGACATTCCTGAGCCCACCACAAGAATTCCTTTTGAAGGCAAGGTATTATTTGAATGACAGTGTCCAAATCCTGGCAGTGCTGTGTCCATACATTTTTGAGATACCATTGCAGCTTCCTCATATGCAGTTTGGCATTGGGAAGCACCAGAATACAAGATGCCATGAACCCTAATGCTTGAAGGACTGTCCTTGCAGTCAGCACGGACTGATGAGATAGTTGATGGAAGTAAAGTGACAGACTCTTTTGTTTGTCCGGGGTTAAAAAGGCCATCTGGGCTGCTGTATTCAGTCTCACACCCAGAAAGCACATGTCTTGAGAGGGTACTAGACTGGACTTTATTTCGTTCACAGAATACCCTAGGCATCTTAGCACTGCTATGACATATTCCAGATGCTGTAGAAGGTCTTCCTTTTCTTGAGCCAGAATCAGGCAGTCGTCCAAGTAAGGATAGATTTGAATTCCTTGAAGCCTGAAGTAAGCTATCACTGGAACCAGAACCTTTGTGAATACTCTGGGCGCAGTAGATAAGCCAAAGGGCAATGCAGAGAACTGATAATGAAAATCTCCAGTTCGAAACCGCAGATACTTTCTGCAACCTAGCCTTATAGGCACATGAAGGTAAGCTTCCTTGAGATCCAAAGTTACCATCCAGTGATCTTTGCCCAGCAGAGGTAAAAGCTGTTGTAACGTCAACATCTTGAACTTGGGAATGCCCAGATAAGTGTTGAGGATAGATAAATCCAAAATTGGTCTCCACGTGTTCCCCTTCTTTGGTACTAGGAACAGGCGAGAATAAAATCCTAAGCCCCTTTCTGATACAGGGACTGGCTGAATGGCCCCCATCTGGAGTAACTGAGAAACTTGCTTGTGAGCCTCTTTTCTTTGTGGAGGAGGAACATCTGGCATGCCTTTGGAAGGGGGCATTGTGTGGAAATAAAATCTGTAACCGTGATGAATGATATCCAGCACCCATCTGTCTTGAGTGATTAAATCCCAATTTTCTTTGAAAAGAGACAGTCTTCCTCCCAAAGGAGCTGCCAGACGAGAATCCACTGGCAGCTGAAAAGGCAGGTCATTGGGTCTGTTTACGAAAGGACTGACCCCTGCCCTCACCAGAAGTCTGAGCAGGTGAACTCCCTGATCTAGGCCTAAAAAAACCTTGAGCCCTGCCCCTACCACGTCTAGACCTACCCCTAGACTGGGAATCATAAGCAGGATATGTCCACCCCTTAGCAGGCCAATTTCTACTAAACTTGAGGCTGCACCTGCAAAAAATCTTTAACAGTCTGCATAGACTTAGCCTTGTCCTCCATTTTCTTTAAAACTGCTTCCACAGGCGGTCCAAACAAGACATCAGACTGTAAAGGAGCATCCAAAATCCTTGTCTTAACATGCTCAGCTAAATTCTGATCCTTCAACCAGGCATGTCTGCGAAGAACAGAACTAGTAGCAGCCACCCTCGAGGAGGCCTGTACAGCATCAAAACCACACTGCAAAGAATGCTTACCCACTTGTTCAGACACATGAACCAAATCCAGCAACTCTTTACACTCAATACCTTCCGCCAAAGCATCTACCTTAGATTTCAATTGTGAAAGGAGATAATTTTGATATTTTAGCATGTGAAACTGACAATTCAACGCCCTCATGGCTAGAGTGGAAGAAGTATACACTTTCTTACCCCACCTATCCAAAGCCCTAGCCTCTTTATCAGAGGGTACAGGATTTTTAACCACAGAAGCTTTAACACCTTTAGGCCCCTGAGAAACAGTTTCTGGGTCCGCCCTAGGACTCTTAAACAAATACTTATGAGCTTGGGCACCCTATAATACCTATCAGGCTTAACAGGAGCAGGAGGCAAGGAGTCAGGGTTCAGGAAGCCTCTGCAAAACATCCTCCACCACATTCAACACAGGAGGAATAGCTAAGGGCCTATGCTGGGGTAAAACAAGAATTCCCTAAGCCTTTTCCTGGAATCAGAGTAATCCTGGCCTTCCCATTTAAAGTGCTCCCTCATGGAGTGTAGAGTCTCTGAAAATGAAAAATCCTCAGGAGGAGAAGCTGTAGGAGTGGAATCATCCACATCAGAATCAGAATAAGTAGGATACTCCTGTAAGTCTTCCACAGAAGACTCTGAAGCCTGTGAACACTGTTCAAAACTATCAAACTCCTGTTCCACCCTAGGCCTCTTATCAGGCGGGGGCATAGAACCTCTAATCATAGTAATCAAATCTTCTGCCATTTTAAGCATATGTTTCTTAGGCACAGAGCCGAAATGCTAGGAGAAGCCCCACAGAAGCTGAACTTGGCCTACCTCTAAAAGAAGCTTTGGCAACAGAAGGAGAGGCCCTAACTACCTTGGGAAGAGAGGGAAGAACAGTTACCTGAGAAGCCCCCTCAGCCTGGCCTACCTCCTGAGAGGGCACATCCTGTAACAACAAAGTTTCTGCCTGAGACTCCATGGAAAGTCCTGGCAAAACCTCTGGCTCCACTGAGCCTTCTAAAGAACCGACGTCCGGGACTGCCGGTTCATCAACCCTAGGCTTCACTGTTTTGTCCTTGCGCTTCTTGGATGAAGCGGCCGGAGCATCCGGCGGCATATTATAATTGCAACGCTTCCCAAACACTAACCTAGCACAATCTAGCCTCCTCTTAATAGTGCGTTTGTTAAATCTAGCACAAGAACGGCAACCAACAACGTCGTGCTCAGGCCCTAAACAAGGTATACACAATGTATGATAATCCCTATCACGGTATCTGCTTCCCACAAGAAATACAGTTATTCACTTTTTCTGACATCCGGTTAAATACTGAGGCAAGAAAAACCAAAATGTTCCCCAACGGGTACTTAGCCAACTCTGTTTCGGTCTGAAACTCCGGTTTGAAATATCTCAGAACGCCAACCTGCACTCGCAAAATTGCTTCTGCATCGGACCATGCGGCAAAAGACTGAGGATATGGCGTCGGTCATGCGCATTAGTACCCTGACGTACTGACGTCAGTCTAAGGCGCCATGACCGACGTCAGCCTTATACTCTGGTATTCGGGCCGACTGGACGCGGACTATACCCCAATAGTCAGGACTGCAGCAATGGAAGACGAAGAACATCTAGGACCCATAGTCGAGTCCCCAAATGATGTGGACATCTTACAGAAGGGCCTCACTGAGGCAGATGCCTGGTGTCACAGCCACGGCCTCAAGCTTAATGCCAAAAAGTGCATTGTCATCCCCTTTGGTAAAAACTCTGTACCCATGAACTACCACATAGTCGGCAGTCTACTTAACACTGAATGTGTGATAAGAGATCTTAGGACTCAGGTAGACAGTAGTCTCTCCTTTGATAATCACATTGCCACGTAGTCAGGAAATCTTTCTACATGGCACACCTCATCACAAAAGGGTTCTCATCCAGGAAAAAAAGAGGTCATTGTTCCCCTCTACTCGACACTCATTAGACCCATTATAGAGTACAACTCCCCTTTTGGAATGTACCTCACAAGACATCTGCAGCAGCTGGAAAGGGCAAAGAAGTACCTCACAAAGAGGATTAATGGCCTCAAACAGATGCCCTACACTGACTGTCTCAAATAACTCCAGCTTTACTCTATAGCATATCGGCTACTCTGAGGTGATCTCTGCCTAACATATAAAGCTATGTCAAACCCAGACCTGTTGGACATGCTACACCTAAAGAAATCTCAATCCCTCTGAGCTACACACTCTAGGGACCTAAACCTTGTCACCACAATAACAGGACATGCTGGAGGGATAGATTCCTGTCCCAGAGACTTCCCCATAATCTGGAACAAGCTACCCATCTATGTTAAGCAAAGTTACTCCTTAGCACTCTTCAAGAAAAATCTTGATGAGTGGATGGGAAATAAGAAATACACCCCGGGGATCACTTCTGTGGCTCTGCTCAACAGGGGCACAGGAAAATAACTTTCTTGAGTGGCGTAAGCCAGGGAGCCTTGTTGACTAGGCTTACTTAGGCCCTTGGGCCGATAGCCTAGTACCTACCTATATATATATATATATATATATATATATGTGTGTGTGTGTGGCTCCTTGTCAGAACGTCGAAAATACAGTTAATCGAACTGCACTTTGGCAAACTGACTTTAGCAAAACTGCATAACATCGAATATGCACTTTCGCTAAAACAAAGTAAAAAACGAAAAAACATGCAGTTTGCATGTTTTGTTAGTTGTACATCAACATATTCTGTTGATGTACAACTAACAAATCTTTTGTGGAGATCGTGGTACAGTGGGGATAAGGGAATATTCCCTTTTCCCCACTGTAGTGTGATCTCAGAGTCAACTCTATTATATGCAGCACCAATCTTTACCCAAATCAGACAATGTGACCTAGACAAACTAGAATCATGCTACAATAAAATAGCCAAATTTGCTACTAACTCAACCTGTCGAACCCATCACTGTGCTGCACTAAAAGAACTAAAATGGCTTGAGCTACCACAGCTACTTAACTATCACCAGCTGGGCACAGCCTACAATATTCTCAAATATCCTGAAAAAAAATCCTCATTATCCAACCTACTTACTATCTATACTACAAACCGATATCTAAGATCCAGTGAAAAATCTCTCCTCTCCATCACCAAGGCTAACAATAATGCAGGGAAAGCGCTCTACTCCCACACCGTTGCCAGAAATTGGAACTCTCTTCCCCTATCTGTGTCCACTGCCCCCTCCACATCCATATTTAAAAACTCCCTCAAATCGCACCTTCTTAGTACATGGTTATGCCCTTGTATCACATAACCCTACCCATACTACTATTAACTCCCCAAATTCCTCTCTGATCACATGCTGGAGCTCTGATCCCCTGTAGGCTTGGTCATCTGAAAGGGTACTTTTAACTGTAGAATCTTACTTGATGTATTTTCTTTTCTTACCAAAGTATGACTGACATTGTCTTTTTACACATGTTCTATATCTTTTACCTGGAGTGTTTTTATTAATTCTTGTTATATTACTATGCTCAGCATACATGATGTAACCTGTTTTGTGTATTATGCTGGATATACTGTATTTGTATAACTTGATGTTGGAGCTTTTCTCCACGGGCCTCCGCTGAAAATGGACCTGGTCCAGTCGGAATTTCCTGGTTAACAAATGTAAAATAAAATAAATAAATATTAAAGTAGAGGGGGTGTGGGGGGGGTGCAGACCCCACATGAGGAGTGCAGGGGGCCTTGCCCCCCTGCATAATAGTGTTTACATTTTTTTGTGTGTATTTTTTAATTCAGTTTTGTTTACTTTAGTGAAAGTGCATATTCGATGTTATGCACTTTTGCTAAAGTGGGTTCGTGAAAGTGCAGTTCGATGTTTTAACATAGACCCACATATATATATATATATATATATATATATATATAGAGAGAGAGAGAGAGAGACACACATACACACACACACGCACACACATACGGATTCACTTTATAATCCCAAAATACTGAAATATTGAATTTCACTATCTCAAGAGTATAAAGTCAAAAACTCACAAACCCAAAACCGCGAACGTCACAAAAACAATACACCACACAAACACAAATACACCTACCTCCTGACACTACAACAAACCAAACCAACACACACAAAGACAGGAAAACTAACACACACACCCTTTCTATAAGCAGGGGGGCAAGCCCCCTGCACCCATTCATGTGGGGGGCTGTGCCCCCACACCCCTACTTCTATATAATAAATCCGAGTTTGCACTAAAAACCGGAAGACAGCAAACCCACTACCACACATTCTACATCCCCCTTACACAAACACACATTACATACATACAAACAAACACAACCACTCTCAACACTTACACACTCACACTCTTACCTACCTACCCTAACCCACACCTAAAACTCCCCAACACACTCACACACACACAAACCCTCTACAAAACCTTTAAAAAACATTACACTTACCAAACACGCCATCACCACTGCAGGTTCGAGATTTCCGTATTCGACATTCTGAAGATTCGCGCAACTGCAGAATCAACACTTTGGTCTTGAGATACTATAATTCGATATTTCAGTATTTCGAGATTCCAAAGTCAACACACACACACACACACACACACATATATATATATTATATACATAATGTATATAATATATATATATATACACATATATATATATATATATATATATATATATATATATACATACATATATATATATATATATATATATATATATATATATATATATATATATATACATATATATATATATATATATATATATATATATATATATATATATATATATATATATATATATATATATATATATATATATATATATATATATATATATATATATATATACATACATATACACATATATATATATATATATATATATATATATATATATATATATATACATACATATATATATATATACATATATATATATATATATATATATATATATATATATATATACATATATATATATATATATACATATATATATCTATATATATATATATATATATATATATATATATCTATGGTATACATTCTACATTTCATTTAAAGGGACCAAGGCAGATCACTGAAAGCAGCTTGTCCAAATTAAGTTTCGCTGAAAGCAAAATGATGATTAAGCATCTAACCACAACTGGAACATAAATAAGTCATACTTTCGATGCAGTGAAAACTGGCAATGTGTTTTTTTAGTTTGGCACTTACAACACATTTTACATGTTAATGGTTATTTTTTTGGGTTGAAAACCCCGCTGTACCCTCCTGCAACTTTATTATATAAAAAAATTATCTCTTTTAAGGGGCAATGGCAAGTCACTGACAGCAAATTAACCGGATTAAGGTTAACTGAAAATGAAATGTTGAATAAGCATCTAATCGAAACTAGAAAAAGCAAAATTCATAATATTAATGCACATTTATGAAATGGGAACATGCCTGTGCCCTTACAAAATATATTGTAATGTTTATTTTTCAGGGTGCAAACCTCACTGCACCTACAATGTTCTTATAACAATTCCAGGTTAACAGCATTTGAGATAAGGGAGCATTATTCAACCTTAGAACTGTATCAGTGACATGTTAGGAATATGGGAGATTCAGGGTGGGGCTTTCTTCCTTGTAGACATACTTCCCTGTCTGGTTTAGTTGTGGCTTTTTTACAATGGACAGGAGTTCAGGGATGTATGTTTAGGTCAGATATGTTTTCAGTATTTCATTTTTGGTATTTATAACTTGTGCGATTCATGTTCTGTGACTTCAACATCCATTTATTATGAGTAACACTACAGCAGTTTTCAGTATTTTTAACTGCGACCTGTACTATAGCTATCAGGCGCACTATAAAAACATAACAGATATTTATCAGACACAAGACATTGTTTTATTACTCAGAAGAAGAAGAATCAATTTGGTGTCCAAAAGCATCTTCCACACTATGCATGGCACATTTCATTACTTATTTTGTTAAGATCTTTTTTTTCTTTCTTTTTCCCCCTTATACAATACCACTATTTCTGTATTCAACCTACAGTACAAGAAAAGTTTCAACACTAAGAAATGTTTGAGGAGTTTTTAAGTTTATTCTATATAAAGGACAGTCAGTGTGTCCATTTGTGAATAACAAAGTTATGAGGAACCATGTTAAGAGAAGACCCTGCTAAGAAAAACACATGCTACTGCAGGCATTTTAATTTTTTAATATGACTGTTTCTAAAGCTTCTACCTGTAATTTATCTGTTTTGAATGAACTTTCTGCTAGAGCAAGACAGTCTGAAATCATAAATAGTTTTGAAAATCAAACTGGTGGGTTCAAAATCTGATGCATCACAAATGCAGGTTGTTGTAATACCTGGCAAATGTTACTGATGTATGCATGCAATTCTGATAGCAAAAAATGGCCACATTTTTTGCCACAGTCAACAAACTACATTTGTTTCTGCAGTATGTGTAATGAACTTCTACCAAAGGCTTTGAGGCTAAATCCTCTAAGGCTCTTACTTCAAACTGTGGCATCTGTTTTGCTGTCCATTCATTTCAGTGCAGTCTGCCCTCTGCATAGATGGCTATCATTTATCTTTGTGAATTGTAGCATTAGAAAAGCGTAGTGTCCTCTGGGGAGGACAGAGTGCTCAATCTGCAAGCTAGGTTAATTATCAGTTCCTAAGATGGCTGCTGACAACAGTAAAGGATGCCTACCATTATTCGGTTCATAGATACCATAGACTCTGTATGGGGAAATCAGTATCCTCTTATCTCCTAAATAACTTCAATCAGGAGGGTAACTAGAAAAGCAAAAACTGTAATATCTCCGTGATTATGTTTTAATTTAAATATGCTGCAGATTAAATGTAAACAGTGCTTAAAAAACTTTATAAAGTACAAAATGAAGACAGCAAGGAAATCATATTGAGTTTGTTAGTAAACATACAAAAACAAATGCTGTCAAAGAGAAGGTGGGAGGTATATAGTTTGTAGTGAGGTCTCACACTAGTATCTCACTTTTTTTTGTCCTACTGATGAAGTCAGTGCTGTATTAAAACCAAAATGAATGGTTGCTGCAGAAGCAGAGAGTGCTACATTATTGGCTTTTACATGCAAGGCTTGTGGGTGTAAAATGGGTCTAAGAAAGGTCTCTGCTTTTTTTCACCTCTGTAGATTTTTATTGCCACATCACAGTCTGCAGTTAGGACATGCATTCTCTCTTCTGATTCAATACAATCCCATTTTGAAAACAACTTACTAGGCTACAAAGGACACGATGGAACAGATCATTCAAAACAAAAAAGAAGATGCAAGTGGGAGTATCTACCTCTGCTGAAATATCAATTTGCACTGCTAATCTATGGCATCAATATGACAACAGGAAAGGAAGACAGGTAGTAAATCAGCACAGCATTGTCTAAAATTTAACAAGAATAGTACTACTTTCTCATGTACGAGGATTATGTGATCAAAGTGTGAACACATTATGCATTACATTGGTCGATATTTGTTACGACTGCTAGGATAAATATATGACCACTCCAAAATTAAAAAAAAAAAAAGGGATAAAACAAGTATTTCAAGTTTGTACAGCTAATGCAATTGCTAGTTGCATTTTTTTTTTCTGGGGGAGGCTATAGTGTAAATTAAAAATACCATCAACATGTAATTGTACCACAGATTTAGTCACTTTGCATCTTGTGTAATATTTCATCTGTGCCTTCAAGGCTTATTTGAAATAAACAAGTACTGTATAAACATTACTTTGTTTCTTTTAACTCTGTCTCAGGAACATGCAGCAAAGAAACAGGAAAACAAAATAATCACAGGGAAAGTAATTTAAAACACAGATGTTCAATATGCTTCACAGCATGGGACATTTTTACTGTTACTGTTTCTAACAGAGCATCTGACCATATAAGTTTTGGATTCCTGTTACTGCAGTCAATGTGTCCCATTAGTATTCTGCATATCAAATCTCCATGTAAACTATCTGTTAAAAGTAAAACGTGATTGTTGTTGAGATACTAAACCGACAAGCAAAACAGGAGTGCTGCATGATTTTCTACACTGTAAACTAAACACAGGGGCCAGCCTCAAGGTTCTTCAGGTCTTACTTCTGTTCATTATTTTGCTGTCTTGGTTTCCCATGTACCAAGAAAACTATGTTTTTTTCAAGAAGTGTCCCATTGGTGAAAATGGAGGACTGTCATCTGCACTATCCTTAAAGACAGTTTTTTTTTTAGCAGGCATTGATACTAGAGGGTTAGCCAGAAGGTATGAAGAGCTTGTTGTCTTTCCTAGTGGGTGAGAGTTACACAGTGCTTAATGCTTCACTGGCCACTAGTGGAGGCCAGTATGCTATCAGGCAGCCACACAAGTTAAACACCAACAGTAGAGCAGATATTATGTAACCATGTAAAGTACACGTAACACCCAGAAACCAAACTGTAAACACACACACACATGCGCACACGTGTGCAATCTGAAAATAAAGCCGACTATGCCAGAAGGAAGATATTTCAAACATTCTACGCACCTTTGCTGTAACAGGGGGAGACACAAGTTAAGCCAATGCAATACACTGAATAGCTAGCAGAGGATCAAGGCAAAAGACAGTGTGTCTCATTATATATATAACACAAGACTCCTGAATCCAGCTAAACCTTGTCACATAAGTATATTCTAAGCTTACTTAATATCACTGGACTTTGTTAGTGCTATTGATCAGCCTGTTAAACAAGGTCAGTTGCACAGATGTGAATCTGAGACTTGCAGGGAAGAAAAACACAGTTCATTAATGAACTTTCTGTTCTGAGCTCTTTGGAAATGGAGATTAAGTACAGTGGCATAATATCAGTATAAACTAATCCAGGTAGTATTCTTATCTGAATTAGCAAACAATGACATCCAGGGTTCCACTGAAAGCTGTATGTTAAGAGGCAGTACAGTAGTAAATAGATACAAAAAGAGATGGGTGTCTTACTGAACACAAGCAATTTATCACACTAACTACCTCAGGGACGTGTGTCAGACCAAAGAATTCAAATATTACAATGGGAAACAGATATGCTCATCCACACAGACTAGGAGAACACTGAGGAACTGCTGGAGTATCCCCAAGGCCAATGCCTCAGAGATACCTATGGCTATGGACAAAGGCCTCCTCACCACAGATTTCGATTTGGTTGGCCATAACATTCTGTTAGATCACATAACAGAAATTTGAATTAGCCCATATGCAGCTCCCTGTTTTAAAAAACATCTTTCCAAATGGTACTTCTCTGTGCAGTTTCAAAACACCCTATCTGAGCCCCAGTGCTGTTTGGTACCCCCCCCCCCATGGAAGAATAACACTCAATCACTTCTTATCCATGACCATCTTGACAATCCCAACGATAACGTTATCTCGTTCAATTACCTTCCTATGTGGCTTGTTCCTGCACTAAACTTTCACATTCACCTAGAACAAATGAGGATGAAAATAAATTCCCTCCTATTTTGGTCCTATAAAATTTCCTCCTTTCTCCATAGACTAAACCAGGAATGCCACAGACAAAGGCATTCTCCTAGCACATCTTGAATATGGACTTCTACTGGTTGCAGCAGCATAAAAAAAAAAACTCCTCCACCATCTAAACTAGAAGCAATTCTATCTGCTCTTTCATTAACCTCTCCCCTAGAAATTAACATCATCAATATATCACATTTCATAAAGCCAAACGGCTACCTGTCCAACAATGTGCCAGCTTGCTTCTTGGATCCCAACTATATAAGCTCTTCCAAAAATACTCTTGCCCTCCACTTGCCATAAACTACTTTGACAATCCCCACCCCAGTTACAATACAAGAAGTTTTAACAACTCTGGTCCACTTCTTCAATGTCCCAGAACCACACTTCATTGCATTAACCATGCCTTCTCCATCCTAGGTCTCAAACTCTTAGAATTCATCCATCCACAACCCCTTTTTCTCATTTTTGCACATGGGTCAGGGTGTCACTTTAACAGTGCCAATCATCTAGAGCCAAGGCTTACACTGCTGGGTGGCTAGCCCTGCCACTGTAGTTCTTCCACATCACACACAAGACACACACACACACACACACACACACACACACACACACACACACACACACACACACACACACACACACACACACACCTATGGCCAGTTTAGAGTGTCCAATCCACCTACTGCCTGTCTTTAGAATGTGGGAGGAAACCAAAGTACCCAGTGGAAACCCACACTAATACAGAGAGGATAATTTCCTCATACCCCTCATTCTGTGCTCAGCTTAAAGATTATCTGAAGTGCAAGTAAATTTGCAAACGCTTTCCTTCTGACCACCTAATCCCTGACCCCCCCCCTTAGCATTTATGCATTTTTGTCTTCCTCACATTATTTCCCTACCCTGACATGTGACAGCTCTTTCACACTCTACATTTTGTATGTAGTTAATTTTGGTGTGCCTCTACCTTACTTTTGCCATATTTTACAGTTTGTGCTCTATCCCTTCACTATTTCACTCTCTTCTTCTTCACTCCTTACTTTAACCATCCTTTCATAATGTCCCTTATACTGTGTATTTTATTATTACTGTTACTGATTAATCTTTAGAGCTAAAAAGAATCTTGAGTAGACTCCACATCCTCTCTGATCTGGTTGTACTTCTTGGATGACACTTTAAAAAAAAAAAAAAAAAAGTGTGAAATTTCTCATGATGCAGCCCTTATTTGGTGGGCCCTTTGTAGTATTTTTGCGGTATGAACAAAAAAAATGATGTAGCTTCTGGATATATTTTCTTTACCCAGACACCTTCTGTAAAAACTGACCAATTTTGGGGTGAGGGAAAAAATGGCCCCAACTTCCTCCAAATGGGAGCAACCATGTAACTTCTCAAGAGCACAGAAAAGTTTGCCTGAAAACGGGCCTCAATCTCTTGCTTCTGTAGGCTCATTTTGTCCCTAGGATTGTGTCCATTAGAGTCCCCTGCTCTACCACAAGGGGCCCTGTCTGAGGTGGAATCAAATGAAAAATGCTGTGATTTCTTAAAATGGATACCCATGTTACCTCTCTGACTCCTGAAAAAGAAAACTCCAATGTCAGACAGCATTCTCCCTCCTGTTCACTTGATATTAAAATATCCTTAACTTTGGGACCAAACAATGATGATGCATCATAAGGGGTATCCAGGAAGAATGCCTTAAAGTCATTTGTGAAGTCACATATTCTCAGCCAGGCATGAAAGCACATTGCTATGCCAGTGTCTGCTGCTCTCTCTATGTCATCAGTTGCATTAAACAGCAACCTCATGGCCAGGGAGGTAATAGTCATCATATTTGGATAACTAGGTTTCCAGTACTTTTCCCTGTGTCTGCTACTGGGGTTCTCTGAAGGAAATCTAAGGTTCTCCCCTTTGCAACACATGTGAGATATAACATTTAATGCCCCCAGGGAAGAGGGTCCAGAGATGTAAACTCACTTTCCAAATCAGTCTATCATCCTAGATTCCCTATTAGGAGGATGAACCACATAGCTTTCCCCTGATAGCTCTTCCCTTGTGGCTGCTGCAACCACAACGGAATCTAACACAGACTTCTCAATCCAACAGGGTTGGTTCTTGAATGGCCTTAAAACTGTATACAGTTTGCAAGGAATGGGTTCCACCATGGCAGAGTTTTGCTATGCCCTCTTCATGACCAAGTCTATCAGGAGGAATCACCCTGGAAGTAAAGACCTCAATAAGCACTTCACCATCTGAGGAAGAAGTGTGAGTTGGCCAGTTCCCACTTTGTTTAACCAATTCCATGAATTCACCAAAGGAGATGTTTTCAGGGGGAGTGTGGGGAGAAACCATCCCTTCATCAAGGTCTGTGTCCTCAGTGAGTGTTTCTATGGGGGAATCCAGGTGCCTCCTTTTACAATTACACTTCCTGTGCACCTCAGGGGAGTGTCTTCCAAAGAGGCAGAGATGTTCTTGTGCCTTTACTGAAGGGAGATTTCAAGACCTTCAGAGCTAGGCTATCACTGGGACTAGTAGTGAGGGCTAAAAGCAGCAGACAAAATGTGAAGTAAGGTTGGAGCCCTTCCCACATAGACTGGCAAGCCAAATCCTCTCAAACTCCTTAAACACCACAGCTGACACTGACAGCATTGAAGAGGGCAGAGCCTGACTGCTATCCAAGACTAAATGTGACAAGGTGTACAGATCAGACAGTGGCACTTCCAGAAATGAAGCATCATTCAGATGTGAGACAGAGACTGGTGCAGAGGTATTTAGGACTAATGAACCTGAAGCCACAAGTGGACCAACGAAGGGTGGCACTTAAGGGTTTCTGAGACCTTTGTGTCAAATGCTTAACTCCAAGATGTATTTGGCTCCTATGACTTCAGAGTCAAATGTGTCAAGTGAACCATAAAAGTCAAGTGAACCATAAAAGTCAATGCAGCCAATGTTATCAGCATCAACAGGGGGATGACTGAAGTTAATTTTGTCTCTGATGCCACTGACTCTAAAATGGAAGTCAAAGAAGGAGGAAATGTACAGGGGTGGGAGGGTCCAGCCCTGTCTGCCCTTGGAATGGAGGGGGACAATAGGACTAATATATCTGTTTATGCCTTTACAGAGGCCCTCATCATCTGTTCCCAACTGAATTCTACAAGCTTCTGGATGACCTTGTTGCCTAATGGAGGCCGCTGATTTAGGCCTTGATCTGACAAACGTCTAAAGCTCCCTCCCAGAAGACTGGGAGTTCTGAAGGATCATTTTCTTGAAAAATTTGTCAGAAATTACAAGATAACTAAAAATAAGACATATGCCTTAAAAACTATATGTTCCCTGCTGCAATGTGTTCACTTGTCATGCCTAACTGCGATTCAAAAAGAACCGCAATTCGTTAGATATGACGGCTGAGCTAGGGTCATGGCCATAATATATGGTCTTTTTGAGCACCCACTGGCAGCAGCTTGCCAGCATCTTTAGGAGTGAAGTTCCATTATACAGCATACATCCTTTGATAAATGGTGCCCCTAAAGCTATGGTTTTTGGTACTAAAGAAACTCAGCAGATCGGAAAACTTTTTTTCAAGTATCTTAGTATTTGGTTAGACTCCTCACTCAACTTCCACCTGCATCGTGATAATATAAAAAATATAATCTCTTACTTTTCTAGACACAAAAATATTGCCTTTTTCTCTCACACTCCACCAAATCTGCAATTGGGAAAGGAATCTTACTCTCAACTCAATTCAGCTTCTCTATTATATCATCCACCTCTACTAAAAATTCCACCACTATTCTAGCACTAGAAAGCAAAATATGTAGATTTATTATACACTCCTCAAGAAATGGACACCACTGTTTAACACTAAAAAAGGCAAATTAGTTCCCAGTTAAAAACAGAGCAGACCTAATCCTAGGATCACAACTGTTCAAACTCCTACATGAAAATACTGACCTTCATTTAACCTCAAACTAACAAGACACACCCCCACATACAAAGAGACATGAATCACTTGGGCCTTAAAAACACAAATTTCACACTCTAAACTACACATATCTAACCATGCATTCTCATTTCTCGGACAGAAACTGTGGAAGTTCCTCCCACCTAAAATGAATAAACTCACATTTAGTTAATCAAGCATGGTGTAACTGTTATCCCTCAAGTCACATTACTTAAGTCTACTTCAACTTTACTCCACTCTAACTTGACCACTACTACTTTTGCTTCTTTTCACCTAATTTATTTTACTCTAATTTCTCACGTTTTGAAACTTTTGTAGATATTGTAAGTTAATACATTGGATTTACTATATATCAAAAAGGCAGGAGTCAGAGCTGGATGTGGCAGAGTTAAAGATGTTAAGATTTGCACTGGGTGTGACGTGGGTGGACAGGATTAGGAATAAGTATATTAGAGGGTCAGCCCAGGTTGGAAAGTTTGGAGACAAAGCCAGAGAGGCAAGATTACGTTGGTTTGGACATGTACTGAAGAGGGATGCAGAGTATATTGGGAAAAAGATGTTAAGGATGAAGCTGCCAGGTAACAGGAAAAGAGGAAGGCCTAAGATAAGGTTTATGGATGTGGTGAGAGTGGACATGCAGGTGGTTGGTGTGACAGAACAAGATGAAGACGACAGGAAGAAATGGAAACAGATGATCCGCTGTGGCGACCCTTAACAGGAGCAGCCGAAAGAAGAAGATTTACTATATATCAAAAGCATTATTTTACCATTGTACTGTTTTTCTGTCACTTGCATCTTATTGTACACATCCATCTTTAATGTCTGGTCAGTATTTGACCGGGTTGAAACTGAAAATTGGTCAGATTTGATCAGTGCTCTACACAGCTAAACAAATTCAAATAAATAATCTGTAGACACTCTATATGAATACTGTTGAGTCAAAAGATGATGGCATTCCAGTGGTTATTACCTGTAAGAACCTGCACTTTTCCTCACTATCATGTTACTTCACACCTAAAAACTTTGAAGGTAAATCTTTATGTTCTATATTGGGATGGTAATTCCTTCTACTTTAGTGCTTCACTGAAGGACCAGGTCTCTAACAAAAAGTACAGGGATTCCCCCAAAATTCAATATTGGACAACATTTTGCATAACCTGTTCATGATTGCCTTCCTCCAAATCATTAAATGTGCAGTATAGTAAATTTGCAGATGGATGAAGACTACTACTGTAATTTATAACTTAACTTGCTATGTTCTTCAGGAATACCTTAATGTGCTTGTTAGATGGGTAAATTGACCACCACTCAAATTCCGTTAAACAAATAAATGTGTTATTCTGTATTTTTGAAAGACAAACCTCTAGCATCATACTAACAAAAGCAAATTAATTCAAGCTGTTGCAAACTATGAAGATTTGTGTATGCATATGGTCAGCAGGATGTCATTCAAATATCATGTACAGATGATTAGGAAAGATGCCTTGTAATTAGACTAATGCGTATTTTTTATTTGTCATCTAGATAACCTGAAGTGTTGCTACCCATTTCAAGACACATACTTCACTTGATTTACAATATATTACACTTCCTTATGCACTTGTGTCAAATAAAATATCTGCAGACTGGAATGGATTTAGAGACATTTATGCAGAAAATAAAGCTTCTGCTTCAAACACTCGAGTACCAGCTGCACAGATTCCATGAACTCAGCCAGGGATTCAAGTGGCTGTCTCCCCAGTCACACACATGGCTGAGCAGCTGTTCGATCTTGAACAATGGTCAGACACCATCAAAGTTTTGTTGCAGAACTGGTAAGTACGGAAGGGAAAAGCAGAGGGAAGCTTCAGGTTTAGGGAGAGGAGGTGGATTTTATGTTTAGGGAGCATCTGGGAATTAGCTCAGAGTTAGTGCTAGGGAAAGGAGGGGGCTTTTATATTTAGGTAGTGACTGGGAGTTAGCTCACAATTATGATCTGAAGGGGGATTTTAGGTTTAGGGAGTAATCAGGATTTGTTCCCAGGGTTAGGGTCAGGATTCCACGAGGGAGAGTTAGGTTAGAGGCAATCCATGGGAATCGGGATGGTGGGAATTAAGCCAATGTGAGTGCGTGGCAGCTGGGAAGTTTGCAAGATTAGCAGACTCAAAGTAAATTGGTCTCTTCAGGTTAAGTAACACTAAATGGTTGGTATGTTAAACTGATATTCACTGTACTAAAGACTTACTTACAGAAGACATTAAGTTTTGCAAAAGTCTACATGGCAAGGTAGTTAACTATTTAGGGGGAAAATAAGAGATGTTCATTGTTTTAATACAAGAAATTATAACAACATAATGTTATAATGTATTAATTACCCATCCAAAACTAATTTCTTCCAACATACAGTGACATTTTCTAAGACTTAAAGAAGCGAGATCATCAAATTCATTATGAGTTCAAATCTAAGGTTAATAGCTGAGCTAGTCTGGCAAGTTCAGCTCCAAATAGCCTAAAGGAATACATCACAATGCTCCTAGACAATCACACGTGACTCAGTCAAGGAAGATTTATGTACATTTACCTGCAATTCAGTATTAGTAAAAAGAGATAAAGCCCATGTTGAAGGCTCTTGATGTCTGGAAAAACTTCACAAAGATAACTAAGTTGTCTAAATAAGGAAAATGTGAATGCCATGCAGTCTGCAATGAGCTACCACTGGAACTAAACACTAAGAAATCTCTTGAAGCCTGTGGCTATGGGGCTGTGATGGTAAGCATTTTTTAGATCTTGTATTACAGGGAACTCAAAGGAGGAATTAGAGGTAACAGACTGAAGGGTCAGCATTTTAAATTTTGGTTCTTTCACATTCAGGTAGAGAAAGGAAAGATCTACTTCTGATCTCCCTAAAAGCTCCTTCTTTGGAACCAGAAACATTCTGGAGTATAAGCCTTTACTCATTTGATCTAATGTCACTGGTTTTATGACTCCTATTATGAGCAAGTGTTGAAAAACCTGGTGAAAAATCTTTGTTTGGTTCGAAGGAATTCTCCTGACAGGAGGTATTTGTATCCAGTGCCAAATGTAACCCGCTGAACCACTTTTAACACCCGAGAGTCTGCTACAATCTGTTGTCAAAAAGGGAATGTAGAGAGACAGAGTTCCTAGGACAGATTTAGAATGGTAGGGGCTGGAGGGAAGGAGACAGGTGGCAGAATGCAGGCACAGTCATTCTGAATTATCAGACTGAAAGAATCACTGTTTCTTGTTGTTCCCCTCCTGCCATCTCCTTTTTGCTCTTTGTCTGGATAGAGGTGGCAGGAACTGCTTGCTTTGCATCTTAAAAGAAGTAAAGGGCTTGGGAGATTTGTAATGGGAAACTTAAAAAAATCTTAAGACACTCCAGGAATTGTTCATCAAATTGGTTGAGGACCCGAGCAGCAGACAGGGCAAAAACAAAACGTCCTTATTTAAAGTAGAATTCAAAGTTTCGGATTTTACTTTATCAGCAAACTTTTGGTTACATATCCAGGCATAGCAGAGGCCCTAGACACAGTATCTACACAATAATACACAATCTTTATAGCATGTTTCCATACTTTAGAGAGGTTAGAAACAACAGGATTCAGAAAGGACCTAGCTCCTGAAGGAGGTGTGATACAGTATTCCCTCAAAGTTTTGAGGATTCTATAAGCTAAAGTGGAAGAAAGAAAAGAGCCATATTTGATTAGCAGTGACTGATGGAACGGCAGAGAGAGATGGACGTTACAATCCTTGGTGGGAAAGGGTAGTATTGTGGCTATCTCTGATGGCAATACCTGGTGGAGGCTGACAGCATCATTATCAGGAGGCTGTGTACAAAAGGGGAAATCGGATGGAAGCATGGCTAGGCTGCTGTGGAGGTGGGGCAAAATGTCGTACATCTCCACTGCACACTCAAACCAGAACTTCACCAAAGGAACCGTTGGGGAGGGGGATGGGAGAAAAGAAACAAGGTAGTCATAAGGACCTCACTAGCTAGAAGACTGATAGAGATTGCTTTAGGATCTTCACATTTGGACATTGGACCAGGAGTGAACTGGAGTGCTGGCATACCCAGCAATGCACATGGGGCACTTGGACATCTGTTAGAATTAATGTAGGGGAAGAAAAAAGACTTGGAAAAAAAAGTGGAAAAAGAGAAAATTATGCTACTGGATCTGCCCAATACCCTGCCTTCTCTGTCAACAGGCAAAGTGTAAGCATTGTTCAACAGTCTATTTCAGCTAGCAAAGCGACAGAAATAGCAGCTAATTACAGATACTTTATCAAGTGTATTGATCATTTTGTGGACTGAAAGCTGAGCGTCAGGATTATTACAGGCAGCATTAAAGATATCCTCCAAAACTGGCAAAATAGGAGGGATTGGTGTAGAATGAGGTATATCCAACTTCTAATACATTATAATCCCTCTTCAATTGGGGAACAGCCACTTGTTCCCACAAAACACCTCATTTAGTCTGGAAATAGTCTGTGAAAAAGAAAATTATTCCACAAGAGGTGGTGAATGTCAAGTTTCCTCAGAATCAGAGTTTTGGGCTTGGGAATCTACAGGAGAAGCAGCCCTGTTTCTGTCCATGTCAGAATCATCAAACATTTTCCTCAGGAATTTCTTCACTCATTTTGTTTTCAGGCAAGGATTTCTGAGTACCAGGATTAACAGTCTGTAATAATTGCCTGGTTAAGGTGACAAAATCATCTTTATGAACAGACACCATGGCTTCAGTTGAACAATGTCTAACCTTTTGTTTTTTTCTTTTCTTTTTTTTCAAAACAGGTTTATTGTTTTAACATATAAGAGAAATATCATAACAATTTTATACAAGTAATTAAAAATAGGTATTATTATAATATTCAACAAAACAACTAAAGTATTTACAAAGACATCCACTACAATCAGATCAATTAATTAAACTAAAATACCATGCTATTGAAATTAGAATTTTTTTAACAAATTTTGTAAATTATCCCATACAATATAATAAGATGTTTTTCTATTTGTTCTTGTCCTAATTGTGTTTATTTCCATAGGGCACACTATATTCATAACATTTTTAAATTCATTGAACGAAGGAGGTGTATCTGAAATCCAATTTCTAGTTATTATTTTCCTAGCTACTGCTAGAATAGACCATAACAAGGGAAGCTTAACCTTTTTAACACTTTGAGGTACAGGTGTGTTGAATAATATAAGAGATTTAGAAATAATGAAATTATCTGTAAAAAGAGCCTGCAAAAATTCATTAATTGACTTCCAGTATTCTTTCAATTTTATACAGTCATAAAACATATGAGCCCAGTCAGCATTAATTTCTACATTACATCTCTTACATAAATTATCAGGTGTATAAAAAGAGCTATGTCAAAATTTCCATGTATAAAGTCTCCAGACAATGGAAGACGTAGTTCTATAAGCAGATTCCAATATATATTGTTTATCTTCTTGATTTGGTGGGTCCCCATTAATAGAAGTGAAATAATTCCAGTATGAATCTACACTGTAAAAAGTTTCTTGTCTGATAATTTTATGTATGTATGAAAGTTTACCTTTATCAGAAACTTTATGTTGTAAATTTAATATCAAGTAATCAATCAGTGTTGGAATAGATTCTTTAACTGTTATAGACATTAGATCTATTTTATTAATGAGATGTTGTCTAAAGGTCTGAACCTCTAACCAGCAAGTTTCTCTTAGATCAAATTCTTGTTTTAAGAAATCTAGATTTTTAACTTTATTATCAGATATCAACTGATACCAGTACTTTAGATCATTATCTATAGCTAAATGAGTTCCTTCAGAAGTAGATGACAAAAGCATACCCTGAGTATACATTATAGGGAATACAATAAAATTCCATTCCCTATACGTAGGGTGCATGAATATAAAGTTACGATAGCTAATAATAATATTTAATGGGTAACAAACCATATGTTTAGGTGTAATAGGTGAAGTACAAAATTCCTTTAGTAACCATAACATGGAGTTATTTACAATCATATTTTTATGTGTTAAGGAGATTTTCATGAAGTGCATACTAATTAGCTCCCAATAATCTTTCCATTTTGACATATGACTGATCTATTAATAAAGTAATAACTTTTACAATAGAAGAGATAGTATATAAATTAAAGTCTGGAAAAGAAATACCCCCTTGAGACCAGCTATTAGTATGTTTCTTTAATGCAATCCTAGGTCTATTAGGTGCCCATAGGAAATTTAACATTAGTGTATTCAGTTTCTTGATAATTATTTTTGTAGGTGGAAGTATTATTGATTGTATTAAGTATAAAATCTTGGGGAATATTATCATTTTAATAATTGTAAGTCTCTCCTCCATAGTAAAAAACATATTATTCCAGATATTAAAAAGATTTTGTATATTAAGAAAACAGGTATTATAATTATTATATATAATAGATTTAATATCTTTAGATAGTATTATACCTAAATAAGTTATCTGACCTGAATTGGGTACATATTTAGTAAAATCACTAATTAGAATATTTTTTCGTGTATATATAGGTAGTATTTTAGTTTTTTCTTCATTGAATATTAAACCAGAAATACTTTTAAAATTCATCATTTTATCAAATAGAGACTGCATAGAAGAATTAGATCCTGCTGATGTAATTAGAACATCATCTGCAAAAGTTGAATTTTGGATGTTGTATTTTCATCTATTTCAAAACCCTCTATGTCAGTACTGTTTCTGATCAAATTAGCCCAAGGCTCCATTACTAAAGTGAATAATAGTGGAGAAAGTGGACATCCTTGTTTTGTACCTTTAAGAATGGGTATTTTTGTGAAACATATGTTCCTACCTTAATATAAGCCAACGTTCCTTTGTATAAATGCTCAATTAGATTTACAAATGCATCTGAGAAGTTTGTGCACTTCATTAAGGTAAACAGATAGTCCCAACTTACTGAATCAAATGCTGAACTTATATCAAGACTAATAAGTGTTAAATCTTTCTTTTCCTATTTGCAAAATCTATTAATGTTAAAGTTCTTCTTATATTATCAAAAGTATTTCTATTTACAATGAAGCCTGTCTGATCTATATCTATAATGCCGGGAATGATTGTCTTCAATCTATCAGCAAAAATACTCATAAACATTTTATAATCAACATTAAGTAATGAGATGGGCTGATATGAAGAACATCTAGTTGGATCTTTATTAGGTTTTAAAATTGGCGAAATAAATGTATATTGCCAAGATGGGGGGGTTATTAACTCAGTTTGGGCCAAAATAAAAACCTTATGTATTAATGAATATGTACTTTTAGAAAGGAATTTATATATCTCTGGTATAATACCATCATTACCCGGTGCTTTGTTTGATTTAAGCTTATTTATTTGTGTAATAACTTCTGTATATGAAATACTCTTGTCCAATAGTTTAATCTGTTGTTTATTAAGCTTTTTATTCATGTTTGTGGTTATAAACTCCTTTATTTTATCTTTAGGTTCCATGTTAATGTTATTATGGTTAATTTTGTGAAAGTGATTTCTAAATTCATCTAGTATTTCTGGTATACTAGAAACATTCTTCTTTTTCCTTAGAGAAAAGATTTCTTTGATATGGTTTTGTTTATTCAACCTTTTTGTTTTATTTTTAAGTCTATGTAAGTATTTGGGGCTTATTGAATAAGACAAAAGCTTGTATTTCTCTAAAGTTATTTTAACTTTATGAGTTAAAATTTCTTTGTATTTCTCATTTAGTTTGTTTATTTCTTCAATAACTTTCTTGTCCATAATATTTTCTTTATTATTATGTTTATGAGTCTAATTTACTTTGAATATCTAACAATTCCTTATCCCAAGATTTCCTTTTATTATTATACCATCTGATACTTTGTCCATATAGATATGATTTTAAGGTATCCCAAACATAAACAATGGAAACTTCAGGAGTATTATTTATGTCTAAAAATGTTTTACTTCTGAAAGTATATATTCTTTATAGTCTTTTAGTTGAGTTAAGTATGCTGGTATCCTTTTGATCTGAACATTATGAGTATTTTTTATCATGAATTCAAAACAATTGAATTATGATCAGATATAGGACATGAAATGATTTTGGAATTAATTAAATCTGTTACCATCTGGTTAGAAATAAAGACCCTATCTATTTTTGAATAAGTTTTGTATCTGTTAGAAAAAAAGGTGTATGGTAATGATTTTGAATCTATCTGATTATTAATATCATTCAAATGATAAGAATTAGCAAAATCTTTTAAATGTTTTGCATTAGATGTAATTCTTCTTTTCCCTATAGTGGTAGTATCACTTTCATGTAGTATACAATTAAAGTCACCAGCTAAAATAATATCTCCTATAGAGAATGATATGATCTTATCAAGATGATGTTTCACTGTATTAATACCAATTCCAGGTATCCAATATACATTAATTAAAGTGTAAGTCTTCCCATTAATTTGTATTGTAACCATACAAAACATTCCTTTGTCATCCTGATAAGACTTAATGGTTTTAGGAATGGGCATACTTTTATTCCATAAAATAGCCACTCCTCTTTTTTCTGAGTGTGCTCTGAACTAACCAATACTGTATATTTGTTTGTGGCTAGTTTATCAATATCTTTTTTCAAGAGATGGGTTTCTTGCAGGAAGACTAAGTTGGCCTTATGTAAATTAATGTATCTTATTAGGCTTGCCCTTTTACATGGATTATTCAATCCATTAATGTTTAAAGAAATTCCTTTTAAAGATGTCATTTGGCATTTTTAAAACTTAAGAATCTTATGATCAAAATAACAAATAACAAGATAAGTAATGTTACATCTCCTCCTTTAGGTGTACCTTTAAATATAGCTGTATTTATTGAATCTCTTATGGGATTTTGTATAGGATTCAATTTTGTTTGTAGTGACAATGAATGTACAAAATATATTGTGGATGTCAAAACTATATACAAATAACAATGAACAAGTGAAAATAATGTAAGGGTTAAACCTTGCATCCAGCCTGGAGTTATAAACTCCAACTTAGAGTAGTATTTACCACTCAAGTTAACCCCCTACCCTAAGCAGCAGAACCTCAGCTACCACCTTATCAATTTAATACTAGTTATATTTAACTGAGGTTAACAGTTTTCAATTCAATTATCTAGCAAGACAAGACTACACATTTGGTAAAACAGCATCATATAAACTAAAATAAACCTTTTTTTTTAAAAAAACTGTTCATACTACTATATACATCTATGTAATATAAAACACTTGTATTCAAATAGCATTCAAATAATCTTGATGTTAGAAATCAAGAGGAGAGAAAAATAAGTTCTAACATTCATTTAAATCAAAAACTTTGGCTAATATGATTCAGACATTACATATATTAAGATGCATCTATTTTCTGTCATGTAAATGCAATTAACAGCTTCCAAAAAAAACCTTGAATTGCTTGTATATGAGCATTTACTCAAACTCATTATTGTCAATAGAATAAAATATTGTATTCATAGAAATTGTTATAAATCATACTGCATAGTTATGCAGATTCTCAGAAACACTTATATACATATATACATACACACACACACACACACATATATATATATATATATATATATACACACACACATATATATATATATATATATATATATATACACACACACACACACACACACACACACATATATATATATATATATATATATACATACACACACACACACACACACACACACACACACACACACACACACACACATATATATATATATATATATATATATATATATATATATATACACATGCATACACATACACACACACATACACACACACACATATATATATATATATATATATATATGATCTCACTGAGTTGTGTCCTTGCTGAGCACTATCCTAGTTGCTGTCCCTACAATAAATCTGTCTGCTTTATACAAAATAATGCACAGCAAACACATTTTAGTAACCAGATTTTACAACCATACTATACTACTGCTTTAAAATATATCACATGACAATTTCTTCCAGAATAGAGTTATAAAATTATTTATGCTTGTCAATCAGATGAATTAAATGAGTTATAGTAATGTATATGTTTGGAACATAAGTTTTTAACACAGATTATTAAGCTGCTGTTAAGTAGATTTTCAAAAACACTTGAATAAATGTTTCATTTTCTATGCCTTCTAAAATAAGACATTTACTTACTACAAGAAACTGTATCATTTAAACTCATTACAACTGACATATTTTATGAATTATAACATAGATATTTAAGTAATTATATAAAATAACTCACATTTAGATGTTAAAGCATTCATTTTCCTTCACATAGTCGCATTTGCATCATTTCTATTTCCTGGTAGAGTGTTATTCCTGAATCTGTGATGTGTCAGTGTGATATCTAGGTCAAAGGTTAGACTAACTGCTTTCAGCTTCTCTGTGAGAATTCTGAGAGTTGAAGCTTTTGAAGTAGCTCATGGACACTGTGCATGAGACAGCCCACATCCCAGATTGTCTCTCTTAACATTTTGGCGGGAAACTTATTAAAAACTAGTGACAAACATTCATTTAGCAGTGTAAATGCATCTAAACATGACAAAACCTTCACAATGTATTTTACAGGTTATTACAACCTCTATGTAAGTGAAATTAAGCCCAAAATTATTAATAAGTAATAAAACTCAATATTTTTGTCCCAACTCAATTTTTATGCAAATCTTATTATTTACTGTGTCTATATGATCAAAAGCATTTCTATATATTAATAAAGAAAAGAAAGAGAGTAGAAAATAAAAGGGTGTAAGGCAGAAATAAAAAAAATGTAAGAGAAAGCTATAAGAAGTATATACAATGGAATATTACTTACTGTTTATATTAATATAGTTAAAAATAAAACATATTATTTACTATTATTTAGTTCTAATTATTATTAGTTAAAGCATGACAGATTATTTACAAACAAGCATAAGCAGTATAATCAAGAAAGTATAATTAGGAATAGCATTTGAAGAACATATAAACTTTTACAAGGAATAAATATGTTATTATTCTATTAATCATATTTTCATTACTCTTCTCTCCCTGCCCTCCCCACCCTTTACCCACTACATAATCTAAATAGAATGTCATTGTTTAAACAAAGAAAAGAAGAAAAGGAGAAGAAAAAAAAAGATAAAAAAAAATGCATCAAATTACTGACCTTACTTCTCCTTTTCAGAAAGAGAAACAAGTTGAATCATAGCTTGCCATTAAATCTTCAGATATTTTGACTGGTTATGAAACAAAACATTTCTTTGCACACAGAGAATAACTTTGATTAAGTCTTTTTCAATATATTTGTGGCTTCTTGGTAATGCAGGAACTTTATTTTTAAAGATTAATATTGAAATTTAATGATGAGAGAGAAAAAAAACATAGAACAAATCATTTGTTTTTAGTCTCTTCTTCTTCTCTGAAGTCTTCCACGAAGTTTCAGTTGCCAGTCTCTTTAATGAAGGACTAGCCCATTCCATTTCCTCTATTTTATCCAAAATCTTATTATATTTGATAAACAGTAAAGCAGAGTGTAAGTCATCGAAAATAATAGGACCATCAGGAAGGAAGATTTTAAGCTTGGCAGGAAACAGAAGGTATGTTTTAAACTGTGCTTTTTAAGCTCCCTTATTAGTGGCAGAAAAACTTTTCTTTTAGCTATTACCATGGAAGAATAGTCATTGTCAAAAGCACAGTTGTCTCATTAATCTTAACAGGAGCTTTAGCCCAAGCAGATTTAAGAACCATCTCTTTATCAAAAGATGATAGAAATCTAACTATAACTGATCTAGGATATTTTTGTTAGAGTTAGTATTAGCTATAGATCTATGTGCTACTTCGATACCAAAAGAGAATGCTTCTGGTAAGTCTAAAGTTTTAGGGAGCCATGTTGTTAAAAAAGAAGTAATATTGTTACCTTCAATATTTTCTGGCAGTCCAAAAATCCTAATGTTATTGCACCTAGATCTATTTTCCAGGTCATCCAGCTTTGTTTGTAAATGTGTATTTTGTTTCAGCAGAAACTCAATGTTGATTTCCTCTTCTTGGATTCTATTTTCCATGTCATTCACAGCTTCTTCTATGCCTGTCATCTGGATCTTCTGTTGTTGCAGGTCTATATGTAACAAGTCTATTTGTTTTGTAGTTTTTTCTATGAAGGTGTCTATTTTAGCATCCATTTTATCCATCTTAGCAGTAAGTTGCTGGATTATAATTATCAGAGACTGAAGTTCTTTCTTGATGCTGGAGTCTTGAGAATTTGTCTTACTGGAACTCATTTCAGACTGATAAACTGACAGGAAAATTTCCAAAGTGATTTCTGACAGGAATATTGTTAAGATTTCCTTTTTTTTTAGATATAGTTCAAGAACTATATAAAACAAACATATTTAGAAAGAAAATTACTTCAAAAATTAATTTTTTAAGTAATTAATTCCTGTCAGTGTAATGAAATTGGTGGAGCTGAAGAAATCTGCTGCTATCCTGTGTTCATCTTTGGCCACGCCCCTCCTGTTTTTTTCTTTTCTAGTAACATCCTGGAAGGAATCCAACTAAAAGATGGCACTTCAGCCCTGTCAAGAGATCTCTCTCCTTGGCTATCCTGAGAAGCAGTTTCAGAGTGTCTCCCAGATCCAAAGAAAATGGTTCTCCCATGCCCAAATGAGACACTGGAACAGTCAAAGAGGACATGGCTGATCGCTGGGTCCATGATGACTGAAAGGATTACACCAGAGGATCCCGAAGAATCGAGTGGTCTGAGGAACAACCTTTGGCCACTACAGGTTCGCTAACTAATGGCTAAAGCATTTTCAGAGCCTGTGGTGGTGGCAAGGACCCTTTACTGTGTTGTTATTCTTTTTAGGTGCAGTGGGAGAAGAGCCAGCAAGACCGCAGCAAGTATTCAATCTGCAGTCAAAGAGGAGGTCTGAATGCCAGTAAGCACTGCTGGAATGAGTCGGTTGGAAGGTAAGTTGGTAGACAAGTGTTGACAAGCAGTACACACACTTACAATTCCCCACAAAGTCCTCTTGTGTATAAAAGCATATGCAGAACACAGAAAATCCAGTCAGAATTAAAGCATGTCCTCCTAAGGTACCCTGACAGACAAAACTAACAGGTAAGTGGTCATGCAGTCCAGTCCTTTAACTCTACCTACCTTAATATTCTTAACTCACTAGCTCCTCTTTGCACTGTCCATGTAAAGTCCAATACTTCTCCTTGGCTATCCAATACCACCTGTACCTTAATAAAAATAGAGATAAAGTATGGAAAACATGGACAAAAACGAAGCTTCCAGCAGACTTGCAAAAATTTAAAGACCTTAGAAATCTGACCAAAAAACATTAATAAAGACAAGAAGGACTTCTATTACAACCCTCCAGCCCTTCAACATTGAGATCTAATCCTAAGAAATTCTGGAACTCAATAAATCAAATATTACACCCCGGTACTCCTAGCTCTCCTAATTCATATCCCGATAAGTCTCCTGAAGAAACTGCTTCCATCTTCAACACCTACTTTATTGACTCCATATCCAAACTACTTAACCCTAACCCATCCACCCATAACAATAGTACTAATTACTCAGCATCTGCTCCCAGTTTAAACTCCACAAATAAATTCACCCTTAAACCTGTACCTACTACCTACATCAATTCTATGATCTCCAAAATAAAACCATGCTCAGCATCAGTTGACAATATCCCCACTCTTTTTCTTCAAATAGCAGCACTCTTTTGCTCTCCCTGTCTGTATCCTAATAAACCGCTCTAAGTCTAAAGTTCCTTCCATCTGGAAACAATTCTATACCTTACCTATACATAAAGGAGGTAACTCCACTGATATCACCAATTTCAGACCTATCACTATTTTATCACCTCTCCAAAATTCTCGAAAAATGTATTCATAAACAAGTCATGCACTACTTACGCCAAGAAAATCTTCTCACACCCACTCAACACGGATTCAGACCTAATCATAGCACTGCTATCGCCCTACTATCTTTCTTGAATTCTATTTGCCTAGCCAGAGAAGACAATGAACTTATCTCCTGCCTATTCTTAGACCTCTCAAAAGCTTTTGACACCATCTTTCACCCTCTTCTACTGCACAAACTAACTAATCTTAACTTCTCCCCTGCTACTATTGCATGGTTTGCCAGTTACCTCTCAGACTGATTTCAGTCAAATGGTACTCTGCTCACTCCCCTCCTCTCCCAGTTAAAATGGGTGTCCCACAAGGCTCCATCCTTGGCCCACGACTTTTTAACATCTTTACCAACCTTCTCTACATCTCTAGTACAATATGCTGATGACTCTACTGTCATCACTATTGCAGACTCTCCCTCTGAACTCATCTCTGCCACACAAACAATCTTCAACTCAGTTGAAAACTGTCTCTCTGAAAACCAACTAATCCTTAACCCCCAAAAAACTAAGCTATTACTATTCCTTCCTGAAACTCTTAACCATATCAAATCCTCCTTCTCAATATGGTTTCTCAATTACACCTTAATTGAGGTGGAATATAATACAAAACTATTGTGTCATTATTGATGACCAGCTTAAGTCTGACTTACATATCAACAACTATCAGGAAAACTCATCAGAAACTAGGTCTCCTGTAATGTAACAAAAAATGTTCTCATCAGTGAAGCTAAGGTAAATCTCTCTCATGCTTACCTACTACCAAGTCTACTGTACAGCTCTCAAATTCTCACTAGTCTTAACTCGGTGCTCCTAGCCAAACTAGAATCAACCTACAATAAGACAGCTAAACTCGCCATCCAGCAAACCCACAAGTCCCATCACTGCCTCTCACTGAAACAACTAAACTGGCTTGAATTACCACACCAGCTCCTTCTCGCTCAGCTCCAGATCATTCACTGCATCCTCTACCTACCTTCCTTCCTTCCTACTGCCTTACTCAATCATCTCTCATCTCCCACTATTCACCTGCTACACCTCTCCGTAGCTCCAAGACCTACTATTAACTCACAAACCAAAAGCTAAATTCGGATGTAATCTCTATAGCTATAACCCCACCAAGGCTTGGAACAGCCTCCCACTTGAAATTAGGTCCCTTAAGCAACAACAAAAAAAAATTTAAAGCTGCCACCAGTGAATACCTGCAATGTCAATGGACCTACCACTGTATTCGCCCTCCATAAACATATTTTCAACCTAAACTTCCTCCCACTTTTCTTTCTCTATCTCATAAGCACATCTTTTAAACACTGCTCTGAACGATGGATGTTCTTTACTCTTCTCTGACAAGACTATGCCTTTTGCCAATTTTTGTGATGTTTATATTTACTGTATGTCTGTCCTCTGCCAATTTTTGTAATGTTAATATTTACTGTTTTATTATTAAATTGTTACTGTATAAATTATGAATGTTCTTTTTCTGAATTAATGTTTTCTGTTAATGTTCAATTTGTATAACATGTTGGAGCTTTCTCCATGGGCCTCCGCTGAAAAAGGGCTATTTAGCTCAGTCGGACAAACCCAGTCAACAAATGTAAAATAAATAAATGAGGTGTATAGAAGCACTAAAAGCATTCACAATGCTTTCTGCCCTGTAAAAACACCTCCTGATCCTTAAATTCACACAAATATTTTAAAAGTTTTCATAAGCAGTACACATTACTATAAATTGCCCCCTGTAAAAACACCTCCTGATCTTTAAATTCACACAAATATTTTAAAAGTTTTCATAAGCAGTACACATTACTATAAATCGCCCCCAAAATATAAAAATAATCCTGAAGTTATAGAAAGTTGAAGAAATATGCCTGTGTCACAGCTAATTCAATAAAGGTGTTTAAAAAAATAGCAGACCTTGATAGGAAACTTCTTGATATTTTGAAAAAAAAATACCAGGGGAAAAAGGGGGTTATTTACATCTTCAGTCACAAAATAAATCAATATTTTCTTAAAAGAGCAACAATTTCTGCTTGGAAGGGCTCTACTACGTGTATGTAATCTGCCAGAAATGAAGCCTGAAGCTGACTGCTGCTCTTGTGAAGCCCCAGAGCTGCTTCCGCTCAACTAAACTTTCCCTCCAACAGACTGGCCAATCAGTTGTCGAAGAGTGCAGGTGTGAGAGGAACCCAAAGCTTTCTGAAACTGGTTGGTTGTTCTATACTAGGCAGGATATAACCCATACAGCCAAAATGCTACTGTAGTAGCAAGAATGAGGAACATATGCAAATTCACAGCTGATTCTTTGTGGTTATTGTCTTTTAATTTCATGAAGGGAACAGACCCCATTCTTAAGTCAGGAAAACAGTTGCACCTAATGAAATCAATACTAATTTGATCTCTGTTTGCCAAAAGTGCTCTAATTAGTATTCAAAGAAAACCCAGAGATGCCTCCTTTTGAAGTCCATATGAGATAAATTATTTTCATTATTAACACAGCTGCTCCCCAGGCTACTAGAACTACCTAGGTGCCGTTGTTTCACATTGAGCTGTTTTTATTTTTATCCCCAAGGAAACCCTGAATTATAATTTTATGTCTTTCAGTATATGCAGGACACTTGCCATTTAAAGTGGGTATCGAAATGTAATGACACCTTTCTACTTTTTTCTTTAGCTACAATATTCAGCTTTTTAATGTCTACACGGTCAACATTTAGTATTCAATGATCTCATGTGGTCAGTGACTTCTACAGTTACAGTAATTATTCCTGGTTCATGCTCCCATGACTTCTTATCTGTAAAATTTAGCATTTGTGCAGATATATAAGCCTTTTCACATTATTATGCCCTCAGCATACAAACTCTCAAACAAAACTGTATCACAGCCTGTCACAAGGTATGCAACCATTTCTAGATACATATTATGGAACTTGCATTTATCTCTCTTACTTTTTCCAAATACTTTGTGAATCATATTGTATACAGTCCACTATACTGAACAGCGATTATCAACCTTTCATCTTCCATTTTAACTTCACCTTTCTGCATTCATGTGGCAAAGATTGATCATCATCTGGTTGTTACAGTATTTCTGTATATTTCCTAAAATAACCGTGGGGTCTGCTTGTGCTCATAATACTTTCTTTGACTTGTTTTCCTTCTTAAAATGCATGCAATACTGCACTAGCTCATTTACAAACTTCTGACAGAGAGTAAATAAAGTCCTTAGATCAACTAAGTAAATACAGTCTGCCATACAGCACAGCAACAGACTACAAGGGATTTCAATGCGTTTCCACATTTCAGGGAAGAAGTAATATTTTTTTAAATGCTGACAAGACTTCACACAAATGGATTAATGTAGTAGGTATGGTCTATTTTTTTGTCACTTTTTAGTATCTTTTAACTTGTGACACTGTTCTACTATGATGACTGCTACTAGTGCTTGTTTATTTATTTACGTACTTACTTATTTTTGCAGCATACCCATGACGCCACACATCTCCCATTCTTTACTACTTATGTTCAACTCTTGAACTGCTGTTTATGTTGTATTCTCCAGGTGACACTAAAAGTGCTAGCAAAATATTCAGAACAAAGAACACTACATTTTAATCATCTTTAATACTTACCTCTGATGCATTTTTGTAGCTTCCATTCTTAAGAAAACATTTCTACACAATATTCTGTTTGCTCAGCACTTGTCTGGCAACAAACAAACTTAGTTTCAATCTTCTAATACACAGTCAATACTGTTTTCACTGATCATATCATCACAGTTGAAAACATAGCAAAATAGAGTAATGCTTCCTAAACAGCTATGTTTTTTTCTAAATATAAAACAAAGGGAAAGTGATGGCACTAACAGCTAGATATGTGCAATGGCAGATAATTTTATGTTCCATGTATACAAACACTGGTCAAAAACAATTTCAATCAACCAAAAAGAAAAAGTGACTTTCTATCATTTAATAGTAGCTCACCTGCACACAGTATGCTAGTGCATATCTGAATAAAACTCGCAAATCAACTGAGTTCAACATAGTTTGCTGAAGTCTACTTTGAAATTCACCCACATATTCTTCTAACCAGTACCATCAGTCGATTCAGTAGGAAAAAAAGAAGTTATGTCTTACCATAACGTTCCATCTGTATTGTTGATCCTCGTTCAGTCATTACGTGTGGGTACCAGTTCTGACCTCGGAACCGAGCCGCCCATCTTCCAAGCTCGCGTCAACTACAAACTTTCGAGCTAAAACTCTTAGCCAGAATTCCCCTCTCCCTGTTACCTCAGATTGAGCTTGCAAGTCAAAAGAAGGTAGACGCTACCTCTGGTCAAATGACCTAAGAACCGGATGGTGAGATCCACTAGAAGCCGAAGGAGGGAGGGTCATAATGACTGAACGAGGATCAACAATACAGATGGAATGTTATGGTAAGACATAACTTCTTTATAGATATTGTTAATCCTCGTTCATTCCTTACATGTGGGACAGAGTCCCCAGCTACCTCTATTCCTGGGAGGCTCTCATGGAAGGACATTTTTGAGCACCATAGAACCAAAAGATGCTCTTCCCCTGGGGGCCAAATCCAATTTGTAATGACTGACGAAGGTATGAGGCGTAGCCCAAGTTGCAGCTGCGCAGATGTCATGTAAAGAAGCACTGTCATGGAAAGCAGCAGAAGGTGCCACCGACCTTATCGAATGAGCCTTTATGGTAGTAGGCAATGGAATATTACTTTGTGTATAAATGAAGGTCACACAGTCTTTCAACCATCTAGCCAATGTGACCTTAGCAACAGCACATCCTAACCTGCATCCAGAATAGGCCAAAAATAACTGGTCTGATTTACGAGAGGCCTTAGTCCTGTTCAAGTAGAAGGGAATTTGCCTGTGAATATCTAGGGTATGTAGGCAATACTCTCCTTTGTTTGAATAGTTGGGAAAGAAAACTGGCAATTCAATGGTTTGGTTAATGGACATTTCAGAGATCACTTTTGGCAGAAAGGAAGGATTAGTTCTCAATGGCACTCTATCTCTATGAAAAATCAAGTACGGACTCTTGGTCTGGTAGAAGTAATGGCGGCCAAAAACAAGGTTTTCGGGCTGGTTCGAAAGGTGGCAATGTCAAAGCTTGTAGAACTAATGACAGGTCCCATGGTTGAATAGGTTCTCTAAAAGGGGGCTTTAGATGATTCACACTTTTTATGAAGGTCTTGCATAACTTGTGTGACATAAGAGAGAAGTCTTGGACACCCTCATGGAAATTAGATATTGCAGCCAAATAAACTCTAATGGTAGAGACCGACAGACCCGATTGAAATAGATCGGCTAGATACTCCAGTACTATCGACACTGGTGCTGAGAAGGGAATCTACTTGCTTTTCTTTCAGTCAAAGGGTAAATCTTTTCCACTTGCTTAGATAAGTAATTCTAGTGGAAGACTTATGAGATGCAATAAGAATGTCCCATACTGGCAAAGAAAGATCATTCTGCCTGGCAATCAAGAGAATTGGAGGAACCAACTGTGAGCTTCAGGCTGTCCAACTTGGGATGAATCAGATTCTGCAGATGGGAGATCAACCCTGAGGTTGGATGGAGAATCCATGGTTGATCTAGCAGGTGAGGCCAAAGGAAGGGGAACCAAATCTGACGAGGCCAGTATGGTGCTACGAGGATCACCTTGCTCTTCAACCAGCGGGCTTTCTTCAGAAACTGGGGAATGAGGAGGAGGAGAGGTGGAAATGCTTAAAGAAGACCCAAGGGCCAATCATGGACTAGAGCATCCCTGGGTGACTGTCCCAGAGGGGGGAATCAGGGCGAAGTAGTTGCTGCATTTGTAGCTGGTCGGAGATGCAAAGAGGTCGCAGCAAGGAAGACCCCAGCGGTGGAAGATCTCCGCCGCTATCAAGGGATTCAGGGATCATTCGTGAGGTTGTAGAATGCACCTGCTGAGTCTGTCTGCTATCACGCTGGAACTCCCGGGAATGTGCATTGCTAGAAGAAAATGGTCGGTAGCCATCGCCCATTGCCATATTCTCATGGCTTCTCGACAAAGTGGGTAAGATTTGGTTCCTCCCTGTTTGTTGATGTACCAGACCACCGCCATGTTGTCTGATTGTATCGCAATAGTCCCCGATGGCAGCAGAGGATGGAATGCTTGCAACGCCAGAAGTACCACCCTCAGCTCTAGAACATTTATATGCAGTTGGGCCTCCAATTCAGACCAAGTACCTTGGACTGTCTGTCCCTGACATAGCTCCCCCAACCCATTAGGGAGGAGTCTGTGATCACTGTCGCCTTGGGCTGCTGGGGAGAGAAGGGGTGTGGTCACTGTAGCCTTGGGCTGCTGGGGGGAGAAGGGGTGAGACCATTGTGACGGGTTGTGGGTCATCCACCAATTTAAATCCTGTTTGCACTTGTGAGTTACTCGAATCTTGGCTGAAAGAGGATACTGAAAAGGATACCATTGGGTGAGCTGTAGCCATTGTAAAAGCCTCATGTGAAACCTGGCCAGGGGGACAATGGTGATGGAGGCTGCCATGGAACCCAACAGCTGTAGGACAGAGTGAGCTGTGGATTTCTCCCTTGAAAGGATAGGGATCAGTTGTTGCTTTATCCTTAGAATTCTGTGCTCTGGAATGGAGGCCCTGCAATTCTTTGTATCCAAGATGACCAATATGAATTCTGTGGACTGAGATGGGGTGAGATTGGATTTCTGCCAGTTTATGGTTATGCCTAGCCTTTCTGTAGTGAGGAGAGAGTATACCAGGGCTTCTTCCAATAGATGTCTGCTGGGGGCGGAGATGAGCCAGTCATCTAGGTATGGAAACACCTGGAATCCTTGTAGTCGCAAGTGAGCTGCGACGACTGCCATGCACTTTGCGAACACTCTGGGGGCTGTAGAGAGTCCGAAGGGCAGTATTCTGAACTGGTAGTGACTGGCTCCCACACGGAAGCACAGAAATCTTCTTGATGACCTGTCCACTTTTATGTGGTAGTACGCATCTTGAAGATCTATCGAGCACATCCAGTTGTCTTTTTCCAAAAGCAGGAGGATAGACTGTACTGTGACCATTCGGAATTTTTGTACTCTTACAAACTTGTTAAATACACTGAGATCCAAAATTGGTTTCCAGTCCCCAGTTTTCTTTGGCACCAAAAATAGTCTTGAGTAGAATCCGGATCCTATCTGGTCTGGAGGGACTATTTGGATGACTCTTTTTCTTAGCAGCTTTGATATCTCTAATGCTGCTTCTGCCCTCTGACTGGGTAGAACGTCGGGTAAGGTTTGTTGGGGGGACGGGACAAAGATCGAAGGGAATATGGTAACCTCTGGTTATTATCCTGTGTACCCAAGAGTCAGTGGTGATGGTTAGCCAAGCAGAAGGGTACAAGGAGAAACAACCCCCAACCACCTCCAGAGGAAAGGAGTTGGGCCGCTCTTCAGAAGCGTTGGCAGGATTGACCAGGAAGAGAGTCCCTAGAACCCTGGTTACGCGGACCCTCTCTGCCCCGAAAAGGGTGTCTTCCCTGTGAGTTTCCCCCTCTGCCTCTAGGGGAGAACTCGGCCTGTGTGTCATGGAAAGGACCCTGAGAATTTTTGTACCATATCTTCCCACTCTTCTGGTTTCTGGAGAAAGCATGTTGAGGGGAAGAATAATGGACACTCACAGCAGAAAGGGTCTTACCGTCTTGTTCACATCTGGCCAGTGTACTTTTAACCTTGGGTCCAAACAATGAAGAGGCTTTGATGGGAGCGTTGAGAAAGGAAGCCTGAAATTGCATAAGCGCATCCAGGCTTGTCGTCTCAGATCAACGTCTGAACTCGCTGCTCTAGCTGCTCCTTCTGATGCGTCAGATATCAGGCGCATGGAGGAGTTAGATATCGATTCAATGGTGGCCAGCTGAGAGGCCACTTTGTCACGGACCTCATCAGACAAAGTTTCAGAGAGCTCAGAAATTAAATCCCTTTGAAAGCCTGGTAAAGTGTGCCATATAATTCAGGGACCCGATTGCAAAGGTCGCTGATGCAAAAGTACGCTTCCCTATTCTATCCAGAGCCCGGGACTCTTTGTTGGGCGGATGGACAGTCTGGTTTTCTTCTTCTGCCTTGCCCTTCTTAGTTGCAGCCGCCACCACCAGAGCATCTACATGAAGACCTTTGGACCAATGGGGGTCAGTAGCAGGAGGGGAAAAAATTTTATCTGGCCTCCGGAGAAGGGCCTCAATGGTGTCAGAAGCCTTCCACGAACGCTGCACGACGAGCTGGACCAGATCGTCAGCAGGTGGAGTAACCCAGGAGGAAGGGGGCCAGATGCGAAAGGCCTGCAGGAACACAGACTCTTCAGAGGTCACGTTAGAGGGCTGCCAGTCTCCTCTCTGTTTAAGGATTTCAAGGATATCACCAAAGGATTCCTCAGAGGGTGACCGAGGGGACCCTTCCCCATCATCAAAGTCTGTGTCTTCAGTAAGGGACTCCTCTGTGGAGTCCATGTGCTTCCTCTTGCACAAGTTTTTTCAATGAACTTCTTCAGAGGGAGAAGCTGGGGAAGACAACGCAAAAGGGGTTTCCTGTGGGAGTACATCCTGAGGCCCTTGTGCCCAGTGTCCGCTAGAAGCGACTTGTGTACATTGCAGTCCAGAGGAGGGTGGGGAGATTGATAGCACAGTATCGCCAGCCAATGCCAAAGCCTTCTCCATTAGTTGGAAGGCCGGTCCACCTGAAGAGGGGTGAGTGTCCAGGACAGGGGTCACCCCTCCCCTAAGTGGCTCAGCCTGCCGACTCGGAGTCCCTGGATGGCTGTGAAACACCAAAGTGCGTATGCCACAGCTGACATCCTGGGATGTAGCAAAACTTTCCTGCCACGAAGGCAACTGCGGTTCCTTAGTGAGGTCCATAAATGGAACCGTAGAGGGGGAAGACTGCGCTATATCAAGGGGCTTCAAAAGCCATGTAGGAGGAGAATAAGTAGGGGTCTTTGGCAAAGGGTGATCACCTCCCAAGGAAGGACAGGTCCTGGGGGGGGGGCAGGATACCTCTGGCCAAAAGCACTTGATCCACAAGACGCAACACGTCGTGTTCAGAGAGGCTTCTAGTGGATTTCACGGGCATGGCTGAGGGAGAGTCAGGTCTATCAAAACATGAGGCAAGCTCAGTGCCTACCTCACCAGTCTGCACTGAAAACAACGGGGCCGTAAGGGACTGAACTACAGGTGTCTGCACTGAGGAAATCATCGGTGCTGAAGTCATGGTCTGCACCGACGATAAGGTTGGTGCAAAGTGGTTGCCAGCGCTGAGGCTGGGATGGAAAAAATTGGTGTCAATAACTGAGTTGTCGGTTCCGGGTGAGATGTCTGAACCGATGTGGTAACAGTCTGCATCGACTGGATAGTCGGTGCCGGTGGAGAAATCTGAACCGAGGAGCCCCTCGGTACCGATACGGTAAAGGGCACTCTAGTCAGTGCTGAAATCACAAATGGCGCTGATGGCCTCGATTCCGAAGGCCTAGGCACCGAAAGCACTAGAGCCGAAAAAGTCCTATCCGAAGTGGAAAGCTTAGCCTTCTTGGGTCTCAGTTGGCGGGAGTCCCCAGCTGGGGACGAAGGAAGAGAGTTGGCCTTTGTATGTTCATCAGTCTTTTTCTTACAGGATCTTGTAGGGGTTAAAGCCTCCGACCCAGAAATAGTCTCTGAAAAAGGAGATTTAAGTAGGCCCTTCAATAACAATTTATTTTTCCTCTCAATCAACGTCCTGTTTGAGAAATTCTTACAAATTCCACAGGGCGGGTCAACTGATAAATGAGGCACACCCAAGCAATAGACACACAGGGAATGTGCATCTGAAGTAGGTAATTTATGGCCACAATCTGAACATCTCTTAAATCCTGGACTCCCTTTTTTATCTGCCATGTTAGGAAAGAAAGAAATTCAGAAAGAATACCAGCAATGGTACAAGAAATACCCGAAGGTAAGGAGGAAAAGGGGTTTACCAACGATAGTAAAGAAGAAAATACCTTGCGGTAAATAGGATGAAGGGGATTGAAAAGATTCAAAAAGGGATAGTCGCTAAATGCGATAAGGTAAGAAAAAACAATTCAGTAACTTTTCTGAGGGAAAACACTGTTTTAGACTAGTATGACGACAAAAAATTGTACTTGGCTCAAGAGAAGTAGCTTGACACGACCAAATGGTGACGCGGCAAACGAAATCTGGGGCAACAGGGAGAGGGGAATTCTGGGTAAAAGTTTTAGCTCGAGAGTTTGTAGCTGACGCGAGCTTGGAAGATGGCCGGCTCAGTTCTGAGGTCGGAACCGATACCCACATGTAAGGAATGAACGAGGATTAACAATAACAGATCAATTGGTACAATTACTCCCAATAACATCCACCCTAGTTTACCATCCAAGACTCTCTCACAAATTGTCTTAATCCTTGCCTCCTATAACTATCAAATTACATTTCTACAACCAACTCACTACCCTGCTAACATTTTTATCCTAATTTACAACAAAGATAAAACCCAAGTTAAATAAGATGCCCCTAAGTCGGACTATTTTACTATTTCTCCTCACTCTACTAGCCTTCATCACCAATTATCAAACCCACGATCTTCAAATACCTAGGACTTCAACCAGTCCAAACAAAGAATATCAATAGCTACCCAGCCTGTCTTTCTCCATAACACCCTATCTGTACAAACAAACCACATCTGATTTTTCTATAAATATCTTAAAACTAAGCATCGAAATTTACAATCAAATATCAAACCAAGACCAAAATATAACTGGCCACACTCTTTCCTCTTTAAAATATCAATTAAAAAAATTAGCAGAGATATTCACCTCAACCCAGGTACCACTGTTCATAAAACCATCACTTCTACCCCAAAATAAACCAGCTACCTAATACATCTCAGCAAATAACAGAACCCAAACTCTCCTTACTAAATATGAACCTAAGAAGTAAGTGCAATAAAATCCATGACATGCATGCTTATCTAGCCACATACACTCCCAATGTAGTTGTAGCTACTGAAACCTAGTTAAAAAGAAATAAAGGATAATGAGATCCCCCCCCCCCGATGCAATATACTCAGGCATGACAGACAAAACAAGAGTGTAGGTGGTGTAGCAATCATCTGTAAAAGTTCCCTAACCATTACTTTATTTCCACAGGAAATACCCAAATGTAAAAATGCTGAACTACAAATAACACTCCCAAAAATCAACAATAGGAAAACTATATGTTTAACAGCAATTTGCAGGCTTAAACATAGACTTGCAACTCAAATTCCACTACCCCCACTGAATCCATAAACTTGTACAACTTCAGACAATTAACAACCACACCTACTAGAATCAATACTTAGGGAGACACTCAACATTAGATTGGATTTTTATAAAACAAACCAGACAAATTGACAAAAGTAGACTGCCTCTCCAATAGCTTCAGTGACCACATACCACCATATGCTGTTAGAACTCACCATAACCTAAATAAACATATTATCTATACTCACACAAGAAATACAAACAATTTCAGCAAATATATTTTCAATGAAACACTAAAACAATATAACTGGAATGTACTTAGAACAATGCCATTAGATACTTCTGTAGAACATTTTATTAACATATTCTTACAGAGCTTAAATAACCTAGCACCAGTACATAATAAAAGAGTAAAGTTCAACACCGCATCATGGCTGACAAAGCAAACAAAAAAATAATGATAAAAACGGACAAAGTCTAGAAAAACAGGTATAAAAATAGAACTTAAAATGCCCTCCAGCAATTTAGACATCTTAGAAACTTTGCAAAACTCCATGTCAAACAGGATAAGCAAAAATACTATAGCAACCTACAAGACAAACATACAACAACCCAAAACTTTTTTGGTCATCACTAAACAAACTACTCAACCTTGGCAAGACCACTAGAGTCCCTCTCCAAAACCAGACATTATGACAGGCTCTATCCCCATACAGTTTTACTCCTACTTTATACAATTAATATTATCTCTCTTAGACACTAGCAAATCTGCCCTCCTCACTCTACCCCATCCAATCAAAACCACCCCCACAGCTCTTCAGTTTTAGTCTAGTCTCCATACTAATCAATGGGTACATAGCAGAAAGATACGTCCTATCACTGTGGAACAAATTCTACATCACACCACTGCACAAAGGTGGCACATCTCAGAGTTTAATAACTACAGACCGATAGCAATCCTCTGTTCCCTCTCCAAAATATTAGAGAAATACATCCATATGCAGCTGATGCAACACCTAAAGTACAGTTGTGTACACTTACCATAAATGTAGATGTTCAAGTGTATTCACTGTTGCGGTCATTACATTGCGGTTACCTGCTTGCAGGTAGCCCTCAGTCGGCCTGATTAACAAAGTCTTGGGTCCTGCGTCGGTTGCTGTCCCTTCTTCCATGACGTCAGGTTGTCAGGAGTATAAAACATGCAGCTGACACAGAATAGTGTGGACTCCCAAGTCATTAAGAACATTATAAGTAGAAACTAGGGATTATTTAGACCAAACAGTGAACTACTTAACAAATTAGAAAGTCATCCTAAATTTATTCAGAAAAGAGCTAAGAATTACAAAGACTTTTTTTCAAGGGAAACTGAACAGACCCAAACCAGTTAAACAAAAATTTGGCATGATTAAATACTTTAACTGTAATATGTGCAACTATCTATTCACAGATACTAATGAAGTAGTTATAGGGGAGAAAATTGTCAAAATAACAGGGTTATTCAGTTGCAAGTCTAAGAATGTTGCGTATTTTGAGTGTTTGTGTAGAATGCAAATCCTTTTATGTGGGTAGAACAACCTGTGAATTGAAAAGGATTTATGAACAAGTATGCAATCCAAACAGGAGATGAGAGGAATGCATTGCGTGAGCATTATAAAACTAAAAAGTGTAAGGTAGAGTTTAAATTTGTTGTTTTAGAAGCACTATCCAACAGTTTGAATATTATTAATGTTGAGGAAGACCTGGGCTGGCTTGAATATTGTTGGCAAGAAAGTCTTAATGCCTGCTTTCCACCAGGGTTAAACAATAGAGAAGAGTTTATGTATTTGAAAAGGAAAGGATTGAAGCACTAACATTGTGCTTTTTGCATTTTGATTTTAAATATAAATATATATATAAATGTGTGTTTTAGTATGTCATGTGATGTTAGGTAAATGATCATGTGATGGCTTTATGGTATTTAAATGCTTCATGGGTCTTGTTACTTCAGTCTGAAGAAGTCTCTGTATTTTAAGTGAGACGAAAGCGCTAACTGGAGTTTTATTTTCTTCATTAAATTGGTGTTTTCCATTTTGGAGTCTGCGACTTTTTTTTTTGTATTTTCTATATATTTCATTTGCTGCATTGAGGAGATTTCTATCTTATAGGATGCTGAGAGGTGACTTGTGGATGACCTATAGGGCAATCACCAACCCTGCCCAAATGGAAATGCTGCACATCCGCAAGTCAGATGGCTCAAGAGTCACTCACTCTAGGGATCTCAGTCTAGCTTGTGACATTAACAGATCATGCTAGAGAGACAGATATGTCTCCCAGAGACTGATGCTTTTCTGAAATAGACTCCTTTTCACGTAAAACAGAGCTCATCACTGACCCTATTCAAATACAGCTTAAATAATTGGATGGGAGACTGCAAATTTGCCCCGGGAGTGGCACCTGTGTCTCTCATGGACAGAGGTAGTCGGTGTTGATCACAGACCCAATGTGTTCATAAATTTGCTCTGCAAACTACCCAAACAAGAACAAATGGGGATACTTGGGATTAACATGGCTAGACTTGTAAAGGCTCTTGGGCCACTAGACTAATAACCTCTTATGACCCTGTAAATCTAGGCATTGTTTCTAGGTTTTGAACCTCTTTATGTGCTAATGTCATCCATGCTGTGTTCCCATGATGATGGCTACGTATGAGGCCCTTATCCTAAAGATTACCAAAGTTGAACCCCTTCTCATCAGGTACAAAAGTTATTCACTTATGTAATGGTACATCTATAAGAGGATCTCTCCTTCGTAATGCGTCTCCCTTCTCCCACCCTTGCCTTTTTCTTCTTCTGTCTGTTCAACACTTTTTACTGATAAAGGAGAAAGCAAGAGATGTGATGCATGATGAGAAGGAGGATTCGTGCAGCTTGGGAAAGTTTTATCTGCCAAACAACCCAGTGTGTGGCATCAGTCCTAAATGTTACAAAAGGTGGACCATTTCCTTACAGCTATTACTAATTATTATTAATTTTTGTAGTCAGAGGCATTATACCTTGCTTTTGTTCAGTAAATTATATCTGATTGTAGAGACCATAGTAAGTTTTCCCAAAAGTGAAGCGTGGCTAAAATTAACTGGAAAAGGATGAAAGGAATTTAAAAGTGTGCTGCAAGGGGAGGGATGAGTCACTGGATTAGCTGAAAAATAAAAGCAGCTGTGTACAGTTTTTAACAGAATAAGTGTTAACAGATGTTGAAACATTCTTACAAGCAAATTTTTATTGGTATGAAAGAGGATGAGGAGTGTAAAGTATTGTAAATATATTGTTTTGAAAAGGCATAATCTGTGATACACTGGTTTAAAAACGTTGTTTGCCTTACACCTTGTAGTATGATGTGCTTAGTTATTCCTGAATGTAACATATGGAAAAATATATACTTGATCCATATTAATTATTTATAAGTAACTTAGCTTGTTTGTTTAGTTCATTTATACCATGGAGTACCTTCTGGGCAGAGTTTCTATATCCTCTGTGTGCCCCCTTGGGCTTTCACAAGACATCCCAAAGACGAGCCATATGTGAATAGGTGATCCTCAGAAATTGTCATAGGTGTATGACAAAGTCTGTGTGTATGCATCCTGTGATGAGCAGGCACTCTGTTCAACATTTCACTGTCTTGTGCCCATGGAATACCGAAAAAGCTCCCTGTAGTGCTTAGGGGTTTATATGAGAATGAATGAATATTTGAAATTCATTAGCATGTCGATTATAGTTTTTCCTTGCAGTTTGTTTATAAATTTATGATTTGCTATCTGAGCAGTGTTTGACCGATACCCGTGTTAGTAGTAGGTTTATTACATAATTGTGATTAGGTAAAACATGTTCAGGCAATTACATTTTGTTTTCCAACCCTTTCCATTCTTACATATTTCATTTAGCTAGACATCAATCCTAGAATCTAGGGTAGTACATTATAAAGGAGTGATAGCTCTTTAATTATATTTTATTAACACGAAAACAGAAAGTCTGTTCTGTTTAGTTAGACAAAACATGGTTCTGTGTTGAGACTGCATTTTACTGCTGTGGTGTAATCAAGATAATGCTTTCTGCAAGTTAAAAAATAAAAGGTTGCCTTCAGTTTGTTTAAAGTTGCAGAAATCTGGATTCCACTGTTGTGTTGTACTTGTATTTATTTTCCTGCTTCAGCTTTCTTGTTAGTTTTGTTTAAAAATGTTTCAAGTCCCACTGGGCTATAACTTGAGACATGACCTCTGACCCTCTAACTCTGGCTGAGATATGTTGTCTTTTTTTCAGCTGTGGTGATAATCCTTCTTTGTCTCTGTAATTGATAGCTGATACGTCTGTACCATATCAGTTTATGTCATTTCTCAAAGCAGAGCTTGCAATTAAATCCTATAGTGTAAATATTTAAGAAAATTAACTTGGTAGAATGTATTATGTTTTCAGGTTGTTATTATAGCAAAAGAAATATTTGTCCTTTGTGTCTTTACATTGCATCTGACTGCTTTGTTTGCAACTCTGTTGCAGTTATACTTTTGCTATATATGCATTCAAAATGCAGTTTTATAGAAAACCTAAAGCATTATTAATTGTATGTAAATCTAGGTTTACTTCAGTAATATACTTTGAGCCATAAATCTAGACAGTTTAATTTGGCAGAAAGCTAAATTTAATGCTAATGTTAACAAAAGTGCTCATATTGAAATCCCAAATGTGTCACATTAACCAAGTTCTGAACATGTGTGCAAATATTTGTACTGTAAAGTATTGTGTCCATTATAGTTACTGTTGCTGTTGTGGAAACTTTCTAAAAATTGATTTCATTAAGTAAAGTGCTGATATAAGCTCGGTCTCCCCTGCAACACCAGCATGGGATAAAATGGATGTTGAAAAATGAATGAATGATCAACTTCACATTTTATGGAAAGGAAAATATAAAAATTGTCACAGTATCAGCTTATAACACAGTTTTGATTTAGTAGTCTTCTGACCTCTTTTCTCTAAATGAGTTTATTTCATTAGGAACGTAGAGACTGCCAACTGCTGTAGTTAAAGACTAGAATCAGAGGGGCTGCAGCCAACTGGCATAGAGTGTCAGGTATAGTATATGACAAAAGAATGCCAAAAAAGTTGAAAATTAAGTTTTACAAAACAGTGTTGTGACCAGTACTGCCATATGGTACAAAAACCTGGACAGTAAAGGGAGAGCAGTTGAGGAAGCTAGAAGGTGATGGAGATTAAGTGCTTGAGACTGGTGGTACAGTATACAGTGTGGGAAAGGCAAAGAAATAAGGACAAAAGAACAGAAGCCAAAGTAGCTCCAATTGCAGAAAAGGTCAAAGAGAATAGATTACAGTGGTTTGGGCACAACTGCAGAACAGCAGAAGACAATCTGGTAAAGAAGATTTCGGATACAAAAAGAAGGCACAAGAGTGGCATAGAATAGAGAGTGATGGCAACAGTTGACACAACACATTATCCCCTGTAGAAAATGGGAAAACGGGGGTGATGATGATGATGATGTAGAGCAGAGATCAGTTCTGCTTTATCATGTATGTATAACCTGTACATAACAGAGTTCTGAAGTTACTGCGAATTTAGCACCAGTCTGTTTATGTATCACATTTAATTTACATTAACTCAACCTGGTGTATTCACCATAACTGATATTGCCTGAGAACTCATATGATGCACTACTATGAATTTGTGTCATAATTAATACTGCTAATGCTAAGGTATCAAGCCCTGGGGTGCTTTAATTTATAAAGTCTAAGAAACAGCCAGTAACTCAAGTAAATCCAGTAACCTTCAGGTTCAAAAGTAGTAAAACAAGCAACAGTCACTGGAACCACAAACTGCTTTCAGTAAAATGTTTATTAACTTAAAGATGCACTAAAACACTCTTTCACCTTGCTAGACTTTTTCAGGCAAAAATGAATGAATGCAATGAAATAACATATGCTCATTTATATGCTGTCATAATCACAGGGACATCATCAATTAAACCTTTTTAGGAAATTCTCTCAGCATTGGTATCTGAAACATTACCATTCAGCCCTAGTGCTATATGTGCTCCTAGGCATAATATTCACTAAAACTCTTGTAACTCTGTACATTCTTTTACATTCCCCCCACATAATGTCTCATTTAAACACTAAAATAGAAAATTTTAAATTATGGCCAGCAGCTTTCTCTTTCTTATGCTTATATAAGGCATTAGGTAATGTTTCTCTCTTAATTTCAGATAGATGATTTCCAATACACACTTTAAACTTCTGATTTGTTTTCCCCACATAATACGCTTGACACAAGTTGTAGAACCAAAAACACATTAAATCTAGTAAAATGTATGTTATTTATTTATTTGTCTTTATTTACTGGGAAGGTCAAACTGGGTAATACCCATTTTCAGCAGAGGCTAGGGGAGAAAAGCTCCATTTGCTTACATTGCATTATGCTAAGTTTCAGTCAAACACAGAGTAGTTACATTTCTATTTACATTTATACACAAACAGTAGTTACTTTTATACATATACATTCTAAGATTTTACAGAGGTGGAAGTTAAAGAGAAAGTACTTGTGCAACTTAGTGCAGGCAGCAGTTAAGTATAAAAATTGTTTTGTCATTTCAGTAAGCAGATGAAAATATGTTTAATGAGAGTATTTGGACAGTACTGTGCAGTGAAAAAAATTTAACCCTGTGATGAGCACGAACAGGAGCAGGATTGGTTAAGATGTTGTTTAAACAGTGGTTTAAAACTACTGAATTTGTCGGAGAGTTTTATTTTTTGTTACTTCAGTCTGAAGAAGTCTCTGTGTATCTTAAAAGATACAGACTAAAGTGATAGGGTATTCAGCCTTGGAGTCCCTGTATTTTCTTAATGAAAAACTTTTGAGGTCTCTCCAGCATGTGCAAGGTGTCTGGTGCGTGTCCATATTTATTCTTCAGATGTCTCCTGCCCCTCTTGTTTCTCCTTACTTTGGAGACTAGTCATTCCACCATGCTGTGATATGACCTGTATTAGACTTTCTACACTGAATCCTTCACTTCGCAAATATTCTATGACTTCATATAAAAAAAAACACCAAACAAGTGTTAAAACACACCAGACTGCAAAGCCAGTGAAAAAGATGCCACCAATCTTGTATTAAATAGTTTATTCACACTGAATAACACTCTAGTGCCTCAGCACAGCCTTCCCGGAGTTACAAAAAAAAAAAAAAAAAATATATATATATATATATATATATATATATATATATATACACACACACACATATATATATATATATATATATATATATATATATATATATATACACACGCATATATTCACTTAAATACAATGAATCAATACAATTAATCAAACCATCAATTAAAATAATCATATATACATTTTAAAGAAACACTCTCCAGTTACATTCACTATTTAGACCTGCTGGAGATAATGTGTTACATTTTAAAATATATAAAGTCTCTTTATACAACAATTTATTTTTCATTAACACTTCATCTGTTTCTGATACATGTTCCAAAATACAAGCTTTTAACAGTGAAAAGTCACTGCTATGACAAGTAAAAAAATGTAAAGATATAGGACTCATAGCATTATTGTTTATGTCTCTAATATGTTCTTGCAACCGTAACTTGAATATTCTTTTATAGTCTCTCCTATATAAAACAAGTTACAGCGGCAAGACAAAGCATATACCACTAATTTAGTTATACATGAAAAAGCAGAAGTGGAACAGAATTTTAAACCATTTATTTTTTCAAAACATTTGGTAATGTTGGAGCAAACCAAACACCTTCCACAAGGGAAGGTGCCACATTCCAAAACTTGCAGATTTAATTTTTCACCAGGTGAAACAAATCTATTGTGTTCCACCGTGTCTTTGATGTTTCTACTTCTCTTGAAAGAGATATTTACAGTTCTACAAAGATTTTTTTCCCCTTCCGTATTAAGTAGGACCAATAATATATAATGGCATCAATGATTTTCACTTAAGATATTATATACAGTAACAAAAGAGACTTTTCTACACTCCTGCACAGTATTAAATTCTTTATTATGATTTATCTTATTTACTAAAGGCTTATGAAGTAAGCTGGTATCTATTATTTTATGAAGGGCATCTAAAATAACATTTTCATCATACCCACTTTGCTTGAAATTAATACGTCTTAATTATTTCCTTTTCTAGGCCCATTTCTTCATTACATAACCTGCTGACTCTCAATTCATTATAAGACAGCACTTTCAAAGTATGTGGTGGATGGCAACTGTTACTATCCAAAATATTTTAATCTCCAATTCCCTTTCTGTGTATGTTAGTTACTATCTTATTGTTCCTAATAGTCAAAGTGACATCTAGATAGTTAACTATTTTTCCTATTTGTAAGCCATCAAATTTTATCTGACAGAGATTTCCATCTAAAATCACTTATAAACTGGGGGGGCTATTTCAGCATCCCCTTACATAAAATCAAATCATCTATATATCTACAATGTAAAATAACAGAACTATTAAAAGTGGGCTATTTCAGCATCCCCTTACATAAAAAATCATCTTGTAAATATCTACAATGTAAAATAACAGAACTATTAAAAAAAAATTCAATCTATACAAAAACTCAACTTCAAAAAAGGCCCATGAACAGGTTAGCATACATGGGTGCAAATGATGCACCCATGGCAGTACATTGTACTTGATGGTAAATGAGCTTATTAAACTCAAAAAAAATATTCGTCACACAAAAATACAATGATTTCATCACATAATTACTAACAGGACTATCACCTAGAAAAAAATCTAACAGCTTCCATACCCATTTCATGGGTAATACTTGTACAGAGACTTTTTACATCTATAACTATCCGGTAATATTCTTCATCACATTTAACATTTATTTTATCCAAGAAATGGAAAGTGTCTTTAATAAGAATTTAACTTAACTACATAGTTCAAAAGATAGGAATGTAAAAAAATTCCCACATTATGGAGAAAAAATAATTCTGTGCTGCTACTGTGGGTCTACCTGGGGGGGTCACATTTTTGTGTGTCTTTGGCAGACAATAGACCTTACCATTGAGCTTCCTTTTACATTAATTTATTTAAGGCATCTTTTCTTGAAAAAAGCCCAGTCTTAGGCCTTTAGCTACTAGTTCTTTAAACCTCATTATAGCTAGATAAAAAACATCAATATTTACTGCCCTATATACTTGGCCATCAGATAAATGGTCCATACACATTTTCAGGTATTGTTTCCAGTGCATAACAATTTTTCTATCTTTATCTGAGGGTTTTATAATTATGTTTGATCTTTTACATAAATTTAATAAAGACAACCATTCATTCTTACTCATGTTATACAAAATGTCTTTCTCAGAAGAAAAATCTTTCAAAAATTTCTCTAATGCAAAATTAAGCATCTTAGAAAATTGCAAAAATCAACAGGTTATTAAATATAGGTATAAAAGTGCTAGTATAAGTAACCATTTCAGTATTTAAAGTGCAATATGCATTAACATTTTCAGCTGTTTAAAATGAAGACTCACAAGAGAAGAAATCCAACAACTCATCTTCACTAGCAGATACACTTTCTTCATTAACTGACATACTTTCACCATTACTTTCAAAGTAATTAACCAAGTGCAGCTTTCTTATTAACTTAAACACTTCTGCTTTAATAAAATGTGCTCTGGGTAAAGCTGTTGGTATAAACTTTAAATCATACTTCAAAACAGATATTTCAGTTTCACTTAAATCGACCCCAGATAAATTCACAACACAATTATTCAAATCACATCTTGTTATACTGCTAACTACTGTGCAAACATGTTTAAAATCAATATTTAGTCCTTTTATTTTGTTGTTTGAACTGCTGAAAGTCTCTGTTATGTTCATACCGTTGTTTAAAGCTGTTTTGTTGATTGTAGCCATTCTGCTGTCTTCCCTGTCGTTTCCCTTGGCCCCGAAACATATTACTTATGTAATTATATTGTTGTGGAGCAGGCAAAGGTGGATAGTCTGCGTTTTCATTATCAGAGCCTGGAGAAGTATTAGTTCCATCGGTAGAGGCAAAGGAGACATTTTGATGTTTCTTAGATCTCCCAGAAGCATTTTTAAAGCCTCTGGTACCTCTCTGATTGGTTACCATCTTGAAAGCCAAACCAGAGTCATAGTCTCTAATGTCTTTTTGCAACTTATTGATTTTGCATTGTATAATTTCACTAGAGTTTTCTTCTAACTTGATATTTAAAGAACATAACAATTGTTCAAACTTAGAACCACCCAGCTGCCCAGATGATTCATCACAAGCAGCTGCAATTTCAGCCTTCACTTTAAGCTGTTTTAAGATTTCTGTCTCATTCTATCATTATAAGCAGCCATTCTCTTACACACCTGTGGGAAGCAGCAATCCATCTTTTCTCAAACTCTAGTTCAGTTACATCAGAGATATTAAAGGCAGCAGAAGGATTCTTTACAAAACGTAAACCCACTAGGGGTAATGTCTATATCCAAATATCTCTGCAAGCATAGAATGTTATAGCCATTCAAGTGACTCTGAATTAGTACGGTCAGCTATTGACAAATGTACTGTATTAGCCTTGCCAACTTCATTAAAAGGGTTAGTAGATCTTTTCCCCCTTCCTTCTTCTAACAGACGCTCCCAAGTTTTAACAGGAGGAGCACTTGATATAGAAGTACTCGGCTCCATCTGGGTCTCACCAACTGGATGAAATGTAGCAGAAACAGATGCATCATCTCGAAAAATATGTGACAATTGTTGCAGAGGTCCACTGGCCATCTCTCACCATATAAAAAACCACCAAACAAGTGTTAAAACACACCAGACTACAAAGCCAGCGAAAAAGATATCATCAATCTTGTATTAAATAGTTTATTCACACTGAATAACACACTAGCACCTCGGCACAGCCTTCCTGGAGTTACAAAATATGCCACACCATGCATCTATCTATCTATCTATATATATATATATATATATATATATATATATATATATATGACACACACATATATTCACTTAAATACAATTAATTAATCATCTAATTAATCAACCATCAATTAAAATAATCATATATACATTTTAAAGAAATGCTCTCCAGTTACATTCACTATTCAGACCTGCTGGAGATAATGTATTAAATTTTAAAATATATAAAGTCTCTTTATACAATAATTTCTGTTTCATTAACACTTCATCTGTTTCTGATATATGTTCCAAAATACAAGCTTTTAACAGTGAAAAGTCACTGCTATGACAAGTAAAAAAATGTAAAGCTATAGGGCTCATAGTATTATTGTTTTTTATGTCTCTAATACGTTCTTGCAACCGTAACTTGAATAATCTTTTAGTCTCCCCTATAGAAAACAAGTTACAGGTGCAAGACAAAGCATATAACACTGATTTAGTTATACATGAAAAAGCAGAAGTGGAACAGAATTTTACACCATTTATGTTTTCAAAACATTTGGTAATGTTGGAGCAAACTGAACACCTTCCACAAGAAAAGGTGCCACATTCCAAAACCTGCAGATTTTAATTTTTCACCAAGTGAAACAAATCCATTGTGTACCACCATGTCTTTGATGTTTCTACTTCTCTTGAAACAATAGAGAAGAGTTTGTTATGTATTTGAAAAGGAAAGGATTGAAGCACTGACATTGTGCTTTTTGCATTTTGATTTTAAAATTTATATAAATGTGTTTTAATTATGTCATGTGATGTTAGGTAAATGATCATGTGATGGTTTTTATGGTATTTAAATGTTTCATGGGTCTTGTTACTTCAGTCTGAAGAAGTCTCTGTGCATTTTAAGTGAGACAAAAGCGCTAACTGGAGTTTTATTTTCTTCATTAAATTGGGGTTTTCCATTTCGGAGTTTGCATCTTTTTTGGTATCCTATAAGATACAGACTAAAGTGACAGGGTATTCAGCCTTTCCATGTAGGTCATGGTTTGGAGTCCCTGTATTTTCTTAATGAGAAACTTCTGAGGTCTCTCCAGCATGTGCAGGTGTCTGGTGAGTGTCCATATTTCTTCTTCAGATGTCTCCTGCTCCTCTTATTTCTCCTTACTTTAGGAACTAGTCATTCCATCATGCTGTGATATGACCTGTATTAGACTTTCTACACTGAATCCTTCACTTCGCAAATATTCCATGACTTCAGCTTCTATTTTTTTAACTTCTATTTGACTAATCTTCTGTTCCACATTCCTGCTTTGTGATCTTATTTTTTATTGCGAAATTTTCCATATCTAGATGCCTTTGCCTATATTTCTCTTTGAATATCTTTGGGGCTCCCTTTTTTGTGTTGATTAATTTGGCTTTCTCCTTTGCATAAATATCACACCATATTAGATCTCTCTTTTTCCCATGTCCATATTTCTTTTTTATACCCTTCAAACATCTTATGAACATGTGGACGGCATTGTAGCCTTGCACGCCCAGAGTCCTTATCAGGTAGAGTTTCTCAAAGATGCCAGAGTGGGGAATTGTGCTGAAAGCCTTGGCAAGGTCGAGATAGGCTGTGTGCACTGTCTTACCTTCATCCATGGCTTTGGTGACATTCTCAAAGAAGTCTACCAGGTTTGATAAGCATGTTCTACCTTTAATGAGTCCAAACTGAGTTGAGTCCAGTTTTTAGAAGTCGCCTATGTCCTTGTTGACAAGGTCCTTGATGATTCTTTCCATGGCCTTGTAGATGAGGCTGGTTAGACTTATGGGTCTGTAGTTCCCAGGGTCAGTTGATGGCCCTCCCCTCCTTTGTACATGGTGATTACTGTTGCTTTTCTCCATTCTGCAGGAACATAGCCAGTTCTCAACCTATGATTAAAGAGAATGCCAAGTGGGTCTGCTAGGTCCTGTTTTAGACTGTTTAGTAAACAACTCAGGATATTATCTGGTCCCATTAAGACCGTGTTTTTGGCCTTGGTGAGCACAGAGATGAACTGTTCTCTAGAGATACCAGGCAGAGGGCTAGTGTCAGGTATGCTTTGAGATATGGTAGGTGGGGTGGGGGGTGAAGTTTGAGTTGAATCTGTCAGCTAGCAGGTCGGTACTATCTTCTGCTGTAGTATGAGTGATTCCATCTACACCCAGTTCGGTACATAGCTAAGCATTCCCTTTAAGACTCTGGATGTAGTTAAAGAATGCCTTATGATTATCCTTGGCTAGGGATGTGATTTTAGATTCGTAATTTGCTTTAGAAGGCTATACAAGAGTTCTAATTTTCCTGTTTAGGCTTAGGAGGGAACTCTTCCTCTGCAGAGTGATATCCCTCTTGCTTTTTAACAACAGTTTCTTCCTCTTGTATATAATCTGTTTATACTTGAAGTCCACCACTGTGGCTTGTTTTTATGGGAAGGCCTGGTTTTGATCCAATCAGGTACAGCAGTGTTTATGCAGTTGCTTAAGTGTTTGTACAGGGCATTTGAGTAGACTTCTGCATACTGATCATTGGTGTCTGTGATTGTGGGTGGTATGAAGCTTTTTATACCATCACTTAGCATGCTGTAGTTAGCTTTGGTGAAGTTTTTTACAATTTTTGTTCCTGTGAGGGTGTCAGTTCCAGTAGTTACCTCAAACAAAAATGATTTCTAGTCTGACCTAACCAGGGAGGGCATCACGCATGGGGAAGTACAGTGACCCCCCCCCATGGTGATGAGTACTATGTCCAGAACAATACAGCCCCTAGTCAGGGTGCAGACTATCTGTTACAAAGCATTTTTGCTAACAAAATCCAGGAACCTCTGGGCGAGCATGTTTTATTCGTGTATGCCCGCCAGTCTATGGAAGGATAGCTGAAATCTCTCAAGACTAAGGTGTTGTGCTGTATGGTGAGGGATTCCAATAAATCGAGGTAGGTGATGTGCTTATCCTGGTTCAAGGTGAGGGATCTACAGTTAGCAATGATGTGGTACAGTACTTTCCCAACAGTTAATTGCACATGGAGTAGGTCAAGAAAGTCATGCTGTTTGACCAGTCTCAAAGTGTATTTGGTTTTAATGAAGATGGATACACCTCCACCTTTGGCTCCTTCAACCTCATTTTGAGGTCTGAACATGTGGATGACATTGTAGCCTTGCATGCCCAGGGTGCTTTCAGCGATCTTGAACCATGTCTCTGTAACATACTGATGTCATCATCCTCCAAGGTACGAAGTACTTCCAGGGAGTGCAGTTTCATGTTTAAACTCCTAACATTAAGCAGCACTACCCTGAGTTTGTCTCAATTAGATTTTGTTACACTGGAAAATTTGTTTTCACATTGCCTAAAAAAGGCACTATGGGGAGGGCAAGGGCCTTTGCCAGTATCAGAAAGCTTAGGGGGGAGAGGTGCCGACCACCTCAAGGAAAGCAGCGAGGTCTGTCTACCATATCCTCCCAGGCTGACAGATACTGGATCCCCCTGGATTGACACCAGAAGCTGAGCCAACTGCTGAAGTAAATCAGTTTTGTTTATATTGTGCATCACTCTGGGCGAGGGTAGGATACTGCTTAGGGCTAGGGGCATACCTGTCTGGGACACACAACCGGAGAACTCTGTCATGTCTCTCTCCATACAGTCCAGGGAGGTACATCTCAAGTCATTCACTCCAACATTCCAACATGGACTATGACACAGTTGTAATGGTACTTGTTGCTGAATGACTTGAGTGCATGCACGATTTGTCGGATCCTGGCAGCTGATGGGCAACTGACCATGACCTTCACCTTGTCCAGTCTGGTGAGGGGGACATCTGTGCGTCTCACTACGGAGTTGCCTATGACAAAGATATTTGATGTGTTTTGCTTTAGGGGCTATCTGTTGGATGTGTGTGTTGACATGTGTAGTGGCTCCTTTATGCTTAGTGGTGAGCTTAGTAGTGAATGTGGGTGGTATGCGTTTTGGAGCTCTGAGTTCTTTTGTTAGACTTTAAGTGAATACCTCCTAATCCTGCCTCATAAAACTATTCAAAGAAATTTAAGTTACAGCTGCAGAAATCTCATCTACACTGGCAATATGGAAAAAAGCAGCAGAAGTAGCTACCGATCTAATGAAATGAGCCCTGGGAGGTTCAGGAAGAGACTTTCATTATTTATGCAGAGACTACACTGCAAAAGAAAGTTATGTACTTACCATAATGCTAGATCCATGTTGTCTTCTTTTTGTCTGTCTCAACTGTTGGGTACATTGGATTTACAGGATCCAAAAATCAACAACTTTCAGACTTTTGGATCCAAGGCTCAGGCTCCTCACCTCTACCCATAATTCTCCTCTGCCCTGTTAATTCCTCAGATTGAGTTTGCCGATATAGACAAGTAACCCTACCCATGTCACCCCAGTAAAAAAAGGGGCCTGAAATGTCAGTAGAGTAGACAAGGCTCCGGACAGGTCCAGTATGGCTAGTCGAGGTAGGGGGACTGAGGGAGCGACAGTTGAGAAAGAAAGAAGAAGACAACATGGAACTAGCATTATGGTAAGTACATAATTTCCATATCCACTGTTGTCTTGTCTTTTCTGTCCAACTGAACTGTTGGTACAGAGTCTCCAGCTACTAAAAACCTTGGGAGGACTCGTAGAAGGATGTTCTAGGAAGTAGTGAGTGGTGGAGCAAACAAAGCTCAGGACCCAGACTGCAATTCCAGCTTGCAGTGGGAAATAAATGTATTGACTGTGGACCACTCGGCCACAGCACAAATATCATCAACAGGAACTTTAGAAAAGAAAGCTGTAGAAGCTATGACAGCCCTTGTAGAGTGAGCTTTAGGCTTATAAGATAGAGAAAATCCTTTTGGCTTCATAAACAAAGTTGATACAATCTGACAGCCATCTGGACAGAATTACCTTGAAAACACTATCTCCCAATTTAGTCTTGGAAAAAGAGATAAAAGGTTATTTATTTATTTACATTTGTTGACTGGGATAGTCCATCTGGGTATAAGTCCATTTTCAGTGGAGTCCTGGGAAGACAAGCTCCATAAATACAATACAATATGCATTGATAAACAGAAAATAAAATATGTTAATAAAATAAGAGAAATACAAATTTACACTGGCTTAGAAAACATAGACTTTTTTTTTGTTAGGTATATACATTTATATTAGTGAGGTTAGTATAGACAGAGAAAGAGAAAAAGTCAAATAGAAGAGAGGGAGGAAAAAAAGGATTCTGATAAAGTTAGTAAGAGGTTATAAAAGGCTACTATTCTAGGGGGAATAATTAACCTGGATTGATACAGGAACAAATCCATTTACTGTACAGGTTTCTTGAATTGAATAGGGTTAGTAGTGTTTAAAATATGTTTGGGGAATTGTGTTCCAGGTTTTGGAAATATGACGGGAGTAAAGGGAATCTCCAGCCTTGTTATTACTTTTAGATACTTGTAGAGGTGTTTTGTATGTAGAACAAAGTTGTTGAGTACTAGCATATGGTTGGAGCAATTGATGCAATGCTGGGGTTCTGTCAAGCTAATAAACTAAGTGGTGGGTCAAAATAAGTTGGGTATAGATAAGATACTGAGGGAGATCTAGCCATTTTAATTGACGTAGGGAGGAGCAATGATGTGACCTATGTGGGGAATTTGTAGCAAACTTGGCAATTTTGTTATAGCAGAATTCAAGTTTGGAAAGTTCAGTTTTGCCAAGTAAGGTAAGTATGGGGGAAGCGTAAAGTAGAGTGGATAGAACGTGAGTTCTAGCTATATCTAATCTGGCTTGGTTTGTCAGAAATGGCTTAATGTGATAGAGAGAACCAAGTTTGATGCAAGTCTTTTTAATAGATTCAGATAGATAAATATCAAATTTTAGTTTGTTGTCAACAGTTGCACCTAGTAGTTTGGTTTGGGAGATGGCAGTAATAATTGTTTTGTTTGAGAAATATATATGAAAAGAGGTTGGGGGTATGGTAGATTTGGTTGGGAGAAAAAGCATAAGCTTGGTCTTGTCTGGGTTTAGTATAAGGTTAGTTTTGTTAAGCCAACGTTCAACTTCCAAGAAAGATTGCTGTGTGATGTCCTGTAGTTCTGTGAGACAGGATGCATTACATAAGATGGTAGAGTCATCTGCATATTGGATATCTAAGGCAAGTGGAGTGGATATATGCAACTGGTTAGTGAATATATTAAAAAGCAGGGGGCCTAATATAGAACCTTGAGGGACACTAATATTAACAGCGAGTAAAGATGATACTCCTGATTCCACCGAACAGCTTGTTTTCGCTTGGTCAGACAGCTATAGAACCATGTTACGGTGGAGTGACTAAGGTTTAGGGTGGCCAGTTCTGACAGTAGATTTTGGTGTGTCAAAGGCCTTAGAAAGGTCTAGAAAGATGGCAGAGACAAGTTTGTTTTGATTTCTGTGGTGATTTACAATGTTGGTAAAGCTGAGGAGGGAGGTTGTGGTACTATGATGGGGGCAAAAGCCATGTTGTGTATGAGAGAGGAGGTTGTTGGATAGTAGATGATTTAAAAGCTGAGTATGGCTACATTTTTCAAACATTTTTCAAGTATTTTAGAGAGGGGAGAAAAGATGGCGATAGGTCTGTAGTTAGTACATTTTGTGGATTTACCTCCTTTATGCAGAGGAGTGATATAAGATATTTTCCAGAGTAGAGGGGCATAGTTTTTAGTGATAGAGCAGTTGATGAGGATGGATACAGGATATGCAATGGTGTCTGCAGAAATTTTTAGGAATTCTGAGGGGAGATTGTCTGCAGCTAGGCTAGTAGGTTTCAGTGTTTTAAGGAGTTTTTTTACTGTATAAGTTGGAATAGTTGCAAAGGAGAAGGTATTTTCAGTATAGCTATTAACGGCTGGGATTTTGAGAGAGATTACTGTTACATTTGATGGGAGAATGTACTGAGTTTATGAAGAATTAATTAAATTGTGTTACAATACTATCCTTTGAGGGAAATGTAGTTGATGTAGGGGTAGTAGTGTTACCAAGTTGAAGACGTTTCTTAAAAGAGGGTCAGAATTTGGGGGGGGGGGGTTGGTGGTTTTGTTGTGTAGTGGTGTAATATATTTTATCATTTTTATTTTGAGATTTAACTTTATTTCTAAGCTGTTTGTAGAGTTGTAGAGTGACATGATTTTTGTTTTTAGCCAGTGTACTCATGCTTTACCCCTTTGTTTTAAGAGATCTTTAGTATTATTTGTTAGCTATGGTGAATGGTGCTTTTTTATTCTAGCAGATCTGCAAGGGGCTAGGCTATCTAAAATGTTCAGAAAGGTAGTGTTAAAGTATTGTACAGCAGAATCTAATGGTAAGGTTATTACTGAAGACCAATTTATTTGCTGGAGTAAGGAATGAAATGTTTGGATATTAAATTTCTTTTTATTACGAATTAGATGATAGACTGATTGTCTAGGTGGGCTAAGATTATGTCTAAGCAAATAAGTGGGCATGTGGTCACCGATACTATTGGGGAGACACCCTGTTTGGAAGGATGTGGGTGATCTGTTTGAGAGGGCTCAGTCTAAAATAGAGTGTCTGTTAGATGTTTTGTCTATTCTGGTAGGTTCTTGCATGAACTGAAAGAAACCATGTAGGTTTATAAAACGAGAAGGGCTTTTAGTGTCATAGTAGGTTCAATCTGTATTGAAATCTCCCATAATGATGGTTTCTTGTTGGAAGACTGATGACAGCCAAAAGAGAATGTCTTTAATAGTAGATGAATTATCACCAGGGGAAATATATATGGCTACTATGATCAAGGTTTTGTGTTTGTTAATGTTTAGTTTACTTAGAAGTATTTCAGTATTATTAAATGAAGGAGAACTAATGCTTATGAATTCTAGTGCAAGGTTTTGTTTGAACATTATAGCTACACCACCTCCACATTTAACGTGATTGTCTAGTCGAAAGATGTTATATCCAGGGGTTAAGATTTCATTGTTTTTGATATGTGGTTTGAGCCAGATTTCAGTAAGAATGGTAATGTCAGGGGAGTATAAATCTAGTAAAGCATGGAGGTCATGAACTTTGTTTAATATACTCCTTAGGTTTACGTTGAGGAAAAAGAGACAGTGTTCTTTATGGTGAGAGGGGATGATGGGGGGTTATGTGGGGAATAGGTAGAAGTTATGTTTTGATGATAATGGGCGCCAAGATTAGGGTGAATGTCACCACTAAGTTCTAATTGTGATAATATACTGAAAACAGTTTTGATATATTCGTAGAGGAATTTATGATTAGTGAGGAGAGCATCAGCTTTAGAACTGGTTTTGTGGTATTTAAGTGGAAAGAAACATATGTGGGTAGTGGTAGAGAGGAGTGGTTTCAGGTAGGGTTGTAAATGGGTATTTTGAAATATGAGGCAGTAGTTGTGGAATGGTAGGAGTGATGGTTAATAATGGAGTTATGAAAGTTAGTTAAAAGATAGAGTACGGTTATGATAAGAAATAAGGCTGATTGAAGAGAAAGGGTGTTTAGTGATGAATGTTGAAGTGACTGTGACATAGTGGGAAAAATGTTGATAAGATAAATTGGTTTAAAGGAGGGAAGAGAAGAAGAGAAGAAGTATATATATTAATATTTGAAAGAACAGAAAACTAGAGTGAGTTAAGGTGTAGTAGAAAGTGAGTTGTAGTAGAAAACTTTTAGTTATGTACTTACCATAACTTTAGATGTTTGGGATCCATCTCACCTACATTCTGTACTGATGGGCTCGGAGCCGATCCTCGGCTCCGACTCGGCACGCTATGCTATAGAGCGAAGCCTCTTATTGGCTGAGCTATTCTCTATCCCAGGATGCACCACCACTAATCCCCCAGATCTTGTTTGTCCGCATTCATGCACACACACATAACTTGTTTATATAACATTGCCAGATGTTTCAAGATGAAACAATAGAATTCGGACCGTCCGATCTCTTCTGATCTCCAAGGAAGGGGGAAGGAGGGTGGGTTATTGGGAATGTAGGCGAGATGGATCCCAAACATCTAAAGTTATGGTAAGTACATAACTAAAAGATGTTATGTGATCCTATCTCGCCTACATTCTGTACTGATGGGACAGCGTCCCTAGCACCTAAATCCTGGGTGGCTCACTGGAAAACACTCCTGAGCACTGTGGAACCAAATGAAGCTCGCCCCCGAGATGCCACATCCAATTTGTAGTGGGAAATGAAAGTGTGCGGGGAAGACCACGTAGCCGCAGCACAAATGTCACTAATGGCAAGCTTAGAATGGAATGCTATTGAAGTAGCCATAGCTCTTGTAGAGTGAGCTTTGACAGAGGTCGTAAGCTCTTTATTAGAAGAGGAATAAGCTTGACTAATACAGTCCCTGATCCATTTGGCAAAAGTGACCTTTGATACGGCTTTGCCCAATTTATTATCCGAAAAAGGACACAGACAATTGATCTGTTTTCCTTGATTGTTTGGTCCTATCTAAATAAAATCGCAATTGCCTGTGGACATCTAATGTGTGGAATATGTATTCCGCTTTGTCTGAGTACTTTGGAAAGAAAACTGGAAGTTCTAGTGACTGTTGTAGACAAAAACTGGAACAAACTTTAGGGACAAAGGATGGATTAGGCCTGAGAGATACTCTATCTTTGTGAAAAAACAGGTACGGAGGTTTTACAGACAAAGTTTGAAGCTCTGAAACCCTTCTGGCAGAAGTAATCGCCACCAGAAAGGCAGTTTTCCACGATAGAAATTTCAAATCACATGTTGCTGCCGGTTCGAAGGGGGAGGAAGTTAAGGCACGTAACACCACATCGAGATCCCATGGAGGAGCAGGATGAGAAATCGGAGGTCGTAAAAGCGCAGCACCTTTCATGAAGGTCTTACACAATCTGTTGCTCATTAAAGGTGGGTTTATAGATTCATGAAAATTGGAAATAGCTGCCAATTGGACCTTGATGGTAGAGACTGAAGAACCTTGATTGAAAAGGGAGGTTAGAAATTTTAGGACTTCCAATACAGGAATAGTGATGGGATCCAGACCCCGGAGTTGAGCCCAAATAGCAAATCTCTTCCATTTGCTAGTATACAATTTCTTAGTGGCAGACTTGTGGGCCGAAGATAAGATATGTATGACTTCCGGGTCTAAGGTATGATTCCTGACTATAGTCGGAAGAGGAGGAGCCAAGCTGTTAATTTCAAGGTGTGGAGGGACTGGTGGAGTAGTCCCGACTGATGAACTAATAGGTCTGGGATCTGATCCAGGAACCATGGACCGTCCAGTGCATATTTCCGAAGATAGGGAAACCATACCTGATGAGGCCAGTAAGGAGCAACTAAGATCATTTTGCTCCCCAAGTGAGACGCCTTTTGGATCACTCTGGGAAGGAGGGGGACTGGGGGAAAAGCGTATAGCAAGCCGGTGGGCCAAGGATGGTCTAGTGCGTCCATAGGGCTCTCCCCCGGAGCCGGAGTGAGGGAGAAGAACTTTTTGCACTTCGCGTTCAAGGAATTCCCCATTTGCTGAAAATCTGAGTTGCCACTGTATTGCTCAGAGACCACTCGTGAGGAGAGAGGATAGTTCTGCTCAGTCTGTCGGCTATCACATTGGACTTGCCAGGGATATGAGTCGCCACTAGAAAACGTTTGGTCGACACTGCCCATTCCCAAACTCTCATGGCCTCTCTGCAAAGGGGGTAGGATCTGGTCCCTCCCTGCTTGTTCAGGTACCAGACTACTGACATGTTGTCGGAGTGAACGGCAATTACGCCCTGAGGGAGGTAATCGTGAAGGGCTTGAAGGGACAGAAACACCGCCCTCATTTCTAAAATGTTGATATGAAGGAGGCTCTCTTCCGAATGCCATTTGCCTTGGACTGACCTGCCCAGGGAATGCCCCCCCCACCCCATCTGGGAGGCGTCCGTAGTCAAAGTGGCCACAGGAGGAGGTGGGACAAAGGGTCATCCCTGATCCAGATTGGAGGACACCAGCCACCAGCAAAGGTCCCGTTTGCAGGTTTCCGTGATCCATATGAGGTGACTGAGAGGGAGATCCTGAAAGGACCATTGTGTTGAAAGAAGCCACTGGAGAATTCTCATGTGCAACCTTGCTAGGGGAACTAGAAGAACAGTGGCGGACATAGATCCCAATAGCTGCAGGACCATTCTGGCTGGGGCTTTGGATCTGAGAAGTAAGGCTCGAACTTGAGCCTGTATGGTTTGTATCCTTTCTGTGGGAAGATAGACCCGCATTCGGTTTGAGTCTATCTCTACTCCGATGAATCTTATGCGTTGAGATGGCAGCAACACAGACTTTGGCCAATTGAAGGTGATTCCAAGGGAAGTGCCCAGTGATATTGTGGCTTGTAGGTTCTGCAATAGTAGACGCCTGGAGGTGGCAGATAGGAGCCAGTCGTCTAGATACGGAAACACCTGGAATCCTAGACTTCTCAGGTGAGCAGTCACGACCGCCAAACATTCGGTGAACACCCTGGGGGGCTGTGGTGAGACCAAAGGGCAGCGCGCGGAACTGAAAATGACTGTCTCCTAGGCTGAAGCGCAGATGTCTCCTGGACGCCTGATGTACCATGATGTGGTAATAAGCGTCCTTGAGATCTATGGAGCACATCCAAACACCTTTCTCCAGCAGTGGGAGAATGGATTGTAGGGTGACCATTCAGAACTTGGACTTTTTGACTGAACGATTTAGAATGCTGAGATCCAAAATGGGCCTCAAGTCCCCGGTCTTTTTTGGCACCAAAAAGAATCTTGAGTAAGTCCCTAATCCGATCTGGTCTGCGGGGACCGGTTGGATGACTCCTTTTTGAAGCAGCTTTGAGACTTCTAAGGCTGCAATTTCCCGTTGACTGGGTGGCGGGTCCAGGATTTTCTTGGACGGAGGTGGGGAGTGAGAAACGGGAATGGCGTAACCTCCGGCGATAATTCGAAGCACCCATCGGTCCTGAGTGATACCTTCCCAGGCTTTTAGGTGCCTCGAAAAATGACCCCCGACTGGCTCCGGAGCTGCACAGTCGGGCAATCCCTCAGGGTCTCCAGTGTTGCTGGGGCCTCTGCCGCCTCTGGGATGGCGTCTTCCAGAAAAATTTCCCCCTCCTCTGCCTCTAGAAGGGGGATCGTCCTGCTGTGAGGGATAAGACTTCTGAGATCTACGGAACCACATTTTCCCTCCTCTTTTAGCCTTGGGGTAAGGCCGAAAGGGAGTGGAAAATCGTGCCCCTACGGCAGTCAAAGTCTTACCTTCTTGCTCGCAGCGGGTCAATGTGCCCTTTACCTTGGGTCCAAACAAAGAGGAACCATCAAAGGGAGCGTCGGCAAAGGAAGACTTGAAGGCTTCCGCAAAATGACACAGGCGGAGCCAGGCTTGCCTCCGTAGAGCAATACCTGTACCCGCTGCTCTACTCGCCCCCTCGGCCGCATATGAAATGAGCCTCATGGACGATTTTGATATAGATGACATTGTAGCCAACTGAGAGCCAACCGTCTGGGCCAGCTGCTCAGGTAGGTTACCCAAGAGGGTATCTGAAAGCTCCTTGATCAGATCCCTCTGAAACCTGGTGAAGTGCGTTAAATAGTTCAGGGATCTTAAGGTAAAGGCCGCTGAACTGAGGGTGCACTTATCGTACCGATCCATGCTCCTAGACTCCTTATTAGGAGGATGGACAGACGTCGAAGCCTCTGCTACATCATGTTGGGTAGCAGATGCCACCACCAAGGCATCTACAGCCACACCTTTTGTCAAAAACTCCTTTTCTGGGGGAGCTGACAGGAACTTATTTGGGCGAGCAGGCACCGGTTCCACAGAGTCTGGATGTTCCCACGCCCTTCGACAGATCAAATCTAGGAGCTCGTCGAAGGGCGGAGACACCCAGTAGGCGGACGGCTGAGCCCCGAAGGCCTTAAGGAACACCGACTCGTCAGCAGAAGGGGGTTTGGAATGCCAGCCGCCTCGTTGTTTGAGGGCTTCCAGGATGTCTGCAAAGGAGACATCATCTGAGGATGACTTAGGGGACCCTTCTGCATCATCAAGATTAGTGTCTGACGTGAGAGACTCATCGGGGGAGTCAACGTGCTTCCTCTTGCACGATCTTTTCCTTGGGGGTTCCTCTGAAGAAGCTTCAGAGGGACCTCCAGGAGGGGGGGAACCCCCAGTGGGGGTGACCTCAGGCCCCGGGGCTCCGCTGTCTAAGGACAGGGGGACTGCCAAAGACCCAGTCTCCGTATGCAGGGAAGGTGCTGGTGAGACCGTGGAGGTAGCCAAAGAAGATTTGGCTAACGCACTCCTCATAGCCCTGAAGGCCGGACCACCAGAATCCTGGGAAGGTCCAACCCCCGTGGCCACAACAGTAGACGGTACCCCCGCAGCCGACGCACCGAGAGGAAGGCTTGGGACTGAAAACATCAGTCCCGAAGCGTCCCCCCCGGGGCCGACAGAGGAGGTCCGCGTACCGAACTCCGACTCGAGAGCCGGGGTTGGAGTAAGGGTCGGGGCCGACCCGAAAACCTCCATCGGCTCCACCAGCACCGGCTCCAACGGTGCCGAGGCTGTTGGAGGAGGAACCATAACTACAGGGTGGGCCATCGGCTCCGAAGCCGAATGGGCTGGAGCCGAAACTAATTTTTGGAACACAGGAGACTGAAAAAGTCTTAGGAGCACCCTGTCGATGTCCGAATCAGACATCTTGGAGGATCTAGATGAAACCGATCGGGTCCGAACCGACTTCTCCATCAGCTCCAAAGGACTGGGGGACCGGCTCCGAATGGACTCGACCAATATCGGTTCCGAGGGGGATCCCAAAACAATTTCCCTCGGTGCCGAGGAGGGCTTCGGCGCCGAAGGGGAAGAGTCTGAGCCGGCAACCCTCATCGGCTCCAAAATCAGTGGAGCCGATGAAGGTGACTCGCCTCTTGAAACCCCAGTCCTCGGCTCCGAAACCAGAGGAGTCGAGACTGGGGGCATCGAGGCAGACCGTTCCGCTTTCGGCTCTGAAGTCCGTGGAGCCGATGGAGAAGCCTGCCTAGGTTTCTTAGCGTCGGTTCTGACGGGCTGGTCGGAGCCGACGCTTTCTTCTTCTTAGTAGGAGAGGATGAAGAAGATAAGGCCTCCTCGAAGGAGGGTTTAATCAGCCCTTTCAATATTAATTTATTCTTCCTCTCTTGGAGGACTCTAGATGAAAAGGCGTGACACACGCTACAGGACTCCTGTAGGTGCTTGGCGCCTAAACAATATACGCACGAGGAGTGGTCACCGGTTATAGACATCTTATAACCGCACCTCGTGCATTTTTTGAACCCTGAGGGTCTATGTTCTTTTGACATAATGCCTATCAAAAAGTCACTAAAACAGTGGAAAAGAAGCACTATCTATTCAGAACAAAGATTTTACCACAATACAAAAAATTTAACTTTTTTTTTTTTTTTTTTTAAAACGACACAATACAATATCAGAAACATTGAAAGGAGGGCCAAGACCCTCTAACTTAAACAGGTACTTGACCTCCTTGAAAAAATAAGAGAAACTAGCTGAAGAATAGGGAAAGGCCCCTCTAACTTAAATGGGAAACCTTTCCCTTAAACAAACACTCAATTTACCACAAAAAAATGTACCAAAAACACACGCGTACAAAACAATAGCTGTTAAAACAGCTTTTGGGTAAGAATAAGGAATTTCCTGACAGGAAACTTTAGAAAAAACAGTACTTAGCTCAGCCAAGTTTGAGACCACGTCCTAGCTTGTAAGCGGCAAACGAGATCTGGGGGATTAGTGGTGGTGCATCCTGGGATAGAGAACAGCTCAGCCAATAAGAGGCTTCGCTCTATAGCATAGCGTGCCGAGTCGGAGCCGAGGGATCGGCTCCGAGCCCATCAGTACAGAATGTAGGTGAGATAGGATCACATAACATCAATATGTAAATAAATAAAAAAAGGGATGAGAGTGGCTAACGTATGTGTGGGTTAGGCAGAGGGAAAGATATAAAGTGGTAAAAGATATTACCACAGGGTGATGTTTGTAATAGGAGATGATTGGGTAGTCAAAAATGTGGGGAGTGGCTAGTTAGAGATAAATGTAGATGTAATGGGGGTGGGTGGAATTTGAGGGTACGGTAGGGGAACAAAGACAGCCTGAGCACAGCAACAGAAAACAAAGCGGGCAGAGCCAAGGATGACCAACAGCCAAACAACCAATCAATCACTGTGGAGAAAGAGGCAACTGAGAAGAAAACCTCGCATGGAATGTCACTACATCTGGTAAGGTTATATAAACTAAAATCAACCATATCAACACACAAAATTAGAAGAGCTTAAAAACAAAAGAAAGTAAGCACTAAAAGGGAAGCACCAAAAAAGGGGAGGGGTGGCTCCAGTAGTGTGCACTCCCGGGCAAGGTAAGTTACAAATGTGCAGAAAACAGGGTGCAATACAGATAAAACACATACACCGTGGGTTATTTGTTTAGTCAGGAAAAGACCAGCTGTGATAAGTGACATAACAGATAGAAGTTTGCTTTTGGGTTGACAGTCGCTGACAGATGATAATAGTGAAACAAACCCGATAACAGACTCTGCAATTGAAAGGGAAAGAAAAAAGACTACAGGAACAGATGAATAAAAATGGCGACTAATTAGTATAAGTACAATATAACAGTTTTTTTTCTGATATTCTAAATATGGTGCAAGTAGAGGCATAACTGATGATAAATACAAAGAAACTGCAAAGTTTATTCACCTTTTTTCAATAAATTAGAAATGAAGACTGCCAAGTTAATGACCTGACTTAGGGCAGAGTCAAAAGCAACCCTGGGGAGAAAATTAGGATTGGTCTGAAGAGAAGCCCTACCTTTGTGGAGCACAAAACACAGAAGTTTACATGACAGGGCCAGGAGTTTTGAAATCTTCCTTACCGAGGTTAACTGCTACCATAAAAAAAAGTGTTTTTCTTTTTTTTTGTTAAACAAGAAACAGCTTTATTAAATTATCACTTATGAAAAAGGCAATCATACATTTAAAGAAATAAAAACAAACTATATTGACATATTTTTAGTTGTAAACAATATACATCACTTATGATCTAGCGAGTCAAACATTCAAACATTACACAGCTCATTCAAATCCTGCCTTCTTTAAGATGTCATTCCACCTCCAGAATGGTATTCTGCATGCATTGATCCCACAATTCCCATTTTTTTCTATGTAATTTACTCCTACTCATTTCTAAAGATCCCATTTTCAATTGTTTTATCTCTGTTACTATACTCACTACCTCTAGTGCAGTTGGTTTAAATTTTGATTTCCATTTTCAAGTAATTGCTTTTTTGGCAGCCACTACAATTAGACTCTGCAAGGCCTTGCTGTGTCTAGGCAATTCCCATGCTGCATCATAACTCAAAAAATAATGTCCTTAGTTATACCAACTTTCTTACTCAGTATTTCTGATACAGTAATAAAAAGTGTTTTCTAAGAAAGAAATTTCAGTTCCATTACAGCTGCAGGTTCAAAAGGAGGTTTAGTTAAGGGCCGGAACAAAATAGTAATATCCGAAGGTAGAACATGATCCCTTAAAGGAGGATTCTCCACAAAAATACCTTAGATATCTTTAATGAGTCAATAGTAGTGTGACATTCCCCCACATGGGGATTGAAAATAACTTCCAGTTGAACCTTAACAGTGGAGAAGCTATTACCTGCATGAAACAAACTTGCCAAGAAATCCAGAACTGACAGTAACAGAACTAAAAAGGGATCCAGACCCTTGGAGGATGCCCAAATGGAAATTTTATTCCATTTGCTGCTACAAACATTTTCAACGGAAGGCTTTTGACATGTTGACAATATATGGAGAACAGAGGAAGAAGGCCTGGGATTTTTGGCCATCATTGTAAGCAGAGTGGTTAGCTTCAAGGTTTTGATGTCTGGGTGAGGCTTGCTAGACAGGTCAGAAATCAATTCTGGAAGAGGATCCAGCACCTAGGGAGAGTACTCCAAGTGAGTCCAAAAAAAATGGAACCATAACTGTCGAGGCCAAACGGGGATACCAGCTGGCTTTCTCAAGGAACTTGGATATGAAGGGAGTGCGAGAATAAGACTATATGACACCCGGGGACCAAGTGTGGACTAAAGCGATCCTTGGTGGCACTCTTCCCTCCTGGAGAATCAGGATAAAGTAACTGCTGCATATGGTACTTGATGGTCAAGCAAACAGGTCACAGCAAGGCTGGCCCCAGGGGCTGAAGTTCTTGGCAGCCACCAATTAAATGAGAAACCACTCATGAGGCAGAACAGTGGACCTGCTAATTTCATCCACTAATACACAGTTTTTCCCCAGGATGTGCACTGCATCCAGAAAGCACTGATAAGACATCTACTACTACCAAACCCTCATGGATATGAGTGGGTTACCCATTGTTTGTTGATATTCCAGAAAACTGACATACTGTCTGAAGTGCAATCACACCTCTTGGGAGGGAGTCTTGGAAAGCTTGTAATGCTAGCAGGACTGCCCTCATCTATAGCACAATTATATGCAGACTGGCCTATGTTGAAGTCCACATACCTATGGCATTCTTCTCCTTGAAATGGCCTCCCAGCCCAGAAGGGAAGCATCCACGTTTATCATGGCTACTGGGGAAGGGAGGGAGGATAAAGGGGCAGTCTAGAGAGACTAGAGGGGAAACTGCCCATCAATAAACATGCTGTCTACAGATTCTCATTTGACTGACTGGGAAGTGCTTGGGTTAATGCGGGTCTATATCACTTTGATGAAACGGCAGAAGTTCGAACACCATATGTTCGAACTTCTAACCTCGAAGTGCAAAACCATTGAAGGCTTACAACAGCGATTTTTTTTCCCAGGGAAAAAAATTGCTGTTCAAAGAAACATACACACACCAAAAAACATGGAAGGTATGAAGGAAATTTAACAAAGGAAGAGCAAGCTATTTTACGAACTTCGGTTTCTAATTCTGAAATCAGAATTATGAAACCAGATAAAGGGGGTGGGGGTGGTTCTGATGGAGCAGGTTAATTACAGTGGTAAAATGACGGAATTATTAAATACAGATGGGAGATACTCACAGGTATCTCAGGGTGAAATAGATGTGGCCTACAGACATATAGATTGGATATTGGAAGATATTTTTATGCAGGGGACATTTGAAATTGATTTGTACAACTTCTTTAAGGTTAAAAAACCCATAATACCGGGTATTTTTGGAATACCCAAAACGCATAAAGATGTAAATGACCCACCCCTTAGACCTATTGTTTCATCGGGTGGATCTAAGACGCAACCTTTAGGGGGTTTTTGCGGATGAAAAATTTAAACCTTTCTATGCCTTATATGACCACATGTTGATTGATTCATGGGATCTCTTACGTAAAGTTAGTTGTATTGAATTTGATGAATTTTCTTTTTTGACCACAGACGTCAGAGATTTATTTTTGGTTATACCCCAGGACCTAGGTTTGAGATGGTTTGAAGAAATGCTCATTGAGATGGGGTTTCTGTCAGCTATGGATCTGAGGACAGTTATTGAGAACATGGAAATTATACTTAAGAATAATTTTTTGTATTTCCAGGGGGAATATTACAAACAACTCGAAGGAGTTGCTATGGGGGCCTCATGTGCCCTCGTGTATGCCAATATAATAATGTTATACTGGGAGAAACGTTTTGTATTTACCTCTAGCTTTTGGCAGTACATAAGGGCATACTTACGCTTTTTGGATGATATATTAATATTATGGAAAGGGCCTGTGGATAATATTCCCTTATTTATTAATTATATAGGAACTACAACTGATTTTTTAAAATTCACCTATCAGGTTGGGGAAGTGGATGTAAAATTGTATAACGATTGTATTAATAGGAAAGTATTACCTAGAATATATAGGAAAAAATATTTTTCCAATACATACTTGCATTCTGACAGTTATCACCCCCGATATTTAAAGAAAAATATTATTAAGGGACAGATGGTCCATGTGGCCCAGATGACATCAAAAAGGGATGCATTCCTGGAAGAAATTGAATTTATTGGTAAATTATTTGAAGATAGGAAAGTACCTGACTGGATTAATACAAGCCATTAAGGATGAAATTATTGGAGGGTGGGGTACAAAATATATCCCTTTATTGAATGGAGATCATCTAGTTGGTACAGGGACTAGAGAAAAAATTTGTGAAGTTCCCAAAAGTACAAATGAGGGACGGAATGGGCATTATTTTGTAGTAAGGTACAGTCAAGATACTAGTAAGGTGAGGAGCATAGTGTTAAAGTATTGGAATATATTTAAAATCCTGCCAAATAGCTTAAATATTTTTCAAGCACCACTAAAATTCAGTTACAGGAGAGGTGCTAATTTGAAGAATGTATTTGAGAGAGGGAGTAGACAACATGAGCAGTATAACAGTACCGGGGCTAGAAAGAAGTTGGGGACTTATGCCTGCGGTTGTTGCCGTCAGTGTTAGTGGATTGCTAACCTGAGTAAATTAAGTATACCTAGTATTAACAACATTAATGGTATGATAGCGAAGGGGTATCATACTTGCCAGACCAAAGGAGTGATTTATCTGGCATATTGCCTGAAATGTTTCTGTTATTATATAGGCAAAACTGAAAGAAATTTAAAGTATAGAGTGTATGAACACATCTATGATATTGGGAGGAAAAAAGACAGAAATGCGCTCTATAGACACACCCAGGAGTGTGATGGTGCTGTTTTTACATTTTGGGTAATTGAACAGGTCCAACCCTTAGATAGGGGGGGGGGTGATTGGGAGCCTCTTTTAGAGTTTTGTGAATTAATCTGGCAGATGCAGTTGGATGCCTGTATTAAACCTGGTCTGAATGACCATTTATCTATTATACCAGCTTTAAGAATGAGAACTAATGGATAAAGCCTATTAATTTTAGACAGTATGTATGCTTTATAACATTTTTCATATAATATCATCATCCTGTGGGTAGTGCAATACATGAAATGTCATTTAAAACTTGCTAAGATGTTACTGTATTATACATGTGATGGCCTTTTAAGATGTGGTGTTTTTAATTAGATGTATGATGTAATAGTATTTTTAAAAAATGTAAACCAATGAATGTTGTGCTGATCACTATAAATGAGGGAGTTCTTTTAAATGTATTTATTCTGAAGAAGTTTCATGGAATGAAACAAAAGTGCTAAATTTGTGAAGTTTGGAATAAACCTGCCTTTCTATATACTGGCTTGTGGAAGTGACATTTTTCATGAACTGTTTGTGGTGAGGATGGACCTTTATTGACCGTGTAGCTGCCGACTGCTGTTTGGTTCTTAGTAACACCAAAAAAACAGCAATCCACACATATACACTTAAAATCCTACATCTAACCCTACACTAAACTGTACATACACTACTATCTATCCACTTACCTTAACCCTAAGGTCTGTCTCTATCGCACAGTCACCTGACCCGCACCCTAACCCTAACTTACCTATCCCACCCTAACCCTAAAGTCTGTCACTATCGCACACCCACCTCACCCGCACCCTAACCCTAACTCACCTAACCCGCGCCCTAACCCTAACGTCTGCACAATCGCACACTTACCTGAACCCGATCTGCAACTTTCCACCACAGTGCTGAAAATAGCAAAGCCGCAGAAACAGCCAACCAAATCCCTGGGAAAGATTTCGGTGTTCTGCGGCTTCACGATAATCAGTTTTCGAACTTCAAAGTTCGAACATATGGTGTTCGAACTGCTGAAGTTTCAACAAACTGATAGGAACCCGGTTAATGCTCCACTGTGCCAAGAGGGTCCACTGAAACACTCTCATATGAAATCTGGCATGAGGAATAATCGTTATGGAAGCTGCTATAAAGCTCAAGAGATGCAAGATGGATCTTGCTGTGGGTTTTAAGTGTGATAGAACCAAACAGACTTCCTGACATACAGTAACTATTCTCGATTTTGGAAGCTTGCAATTTGGAGTTTTCCAGGCTTTCCTTGATCTCTAACTGAAAGCATAATGAGAGCAGGGAGTCTCTGGCTCGAATTATTAAATCCTTCATGGTAACAGTTATGAGCCAGCTGTCTAGATATGGGAACACCCAGCACTCTAACAGTCTTAAATATATTGCAACCACTGCCATATATTTGATAAATGCCGGGGGGGGGGGGTCCAGTGAGACCAAAGGGAAGTGCTCTCAAATGAAACTGACTGAATCCCAGATGAAAGCAAATGAACCTTCAGAATTGCCTGGTTATCTTTATGTGATAGTAGGTGCCCTGCAGGTACAGTGAGAACATGCAGTTGTCCATCTTCAAAAGAGGTAAAATAGTCTGAACCATGACTATCTGTAATTTTGTCTGTTTTACAAACTGTTTTAGGTGGCTGAAGTCTGTGATGGACCTGACATCCCCATTTTTCTTAGAATTAGAATTAAAAATACACAATGGACCCTTGCTGGCCTGGAAGGACCTCATGGATGATTCATTTGTCTAGCAGCTTTGCAATTCCTTGAGATGCTGCCTTCAGCTGAAGGGTGGAACATCGGCAAATAAAGAGAATGATATCGCCACTGGATGCTACTCTGCACCCAAGAGTCATGACTGATGGCTAACCAATCATCAGGGTGCAAAAACAAGCGACTCTTGACTGCCTCCATAGTGCAGAAGCAGCAAAGTAACCTTTCAGGAGTGCTGGAAGAGTTGGTCAGTGAAGGGACTTTGAAACCCCTGGTTCTGTGAAAAACCTCTGCCTCAAGGGTGATGTCTATTGCTGTTGTTTCCCCCTCTGCCCCTTGGGGGAGGGGTGTATCGCCAGAAGTATCATGTGCAAAACCCTGAGACTTTTGCAACAGCTGCCTCTTTCCATCCTTCTGTTTCCAGGAGAAGATCTTTTGCATGGTGGGGGGTGGATGCCAATGGCAGATAGGCTTTTGCTGTTTGGTTCATTTCTAGTAAGTGTATCCTTAACTCTTGGCCCAGAGAAGGAGGACCCATCAAAAGGGGCATTCAAAAAGGATGGCTTGAAGCTCTCAGCAAAATCGCATCCAGCTGTGTCAACATAAAGCAATGCCAGTGCCTGCTGCTCTAGATGTGCCATCTGCTATGTTGAATAAAAGGCACAAAAACACATTAGAAATGGACTATAGGGTTGCCAACTGGGAATCTACTGTTTTGCGGGCCTCTGCAGTCATGGCTCCTGAGAGGCACTTGAAAAGTTCCTTTCTGCTTTTCGAAGCTGTCCAAAGCCTGACACTCCCTGTTTGGGGGATGTGCAGAAGAGCTCTCCTCTGAGAGCTTTTTCTCACTGGCTGCAACTACCACAATGGCAACCACTGCAAGGTTACTCCAGTTGAGTCTGTCTCAAGGGAAAATCAAGTTGTTATCGTGCCTGCAGGGCATGAATGACATCACATCTGTCTCATTCTACACCCACTACAACTCAAGGTCAACAAACTCAGCAGCCAGAAGAACTATCCAAGTAGTAAATGGGCCAGCTCCTAAGGCCTCGAGAAACAATGATTCCTATTGGGAGGGGGCATCGGTGGACCATCGCTACTGAAGTAATTACAGGATGCCCTAGACGAGGCATCTTCCATGGGGACTTTAGGGGAACCCCCCGCATCCAAATCTGTATCTTCCCAAGAGAAGTTGAAATGCTTCCTTTTACATAAGTATCCTGTGCTCTTCCATGGTAAGAGGATGCAAGGAAGACTGACTAAAAGACAAGTTTGGTTGTGAAGCCCGTCAGAGCTTCTTTGCCAGCAGACAGAGGGAGGCTGAGCCCTGACGCGACAATGTTAGAAACAACAAAAAACATCCTGGCATAAAAAACACACAAAAAGACAAGGGGGATGGAGGAATGGAGCGGCTACTACAACAGTGATCATTCAAACATCTGCTGTTACGGTAAGTTTAACTTGCACAGCTATATTGTGTTCATCATATTGATCACTGCTGCAATAGCCTTAGCTATATGTGTAGATTACCTTAGCTGTCATTTGGGAGGTGGAAGGAGGAGAGCCCACGAGCCCCTGCAGAATGGTCCCAGCAAAGATTGATCTGGCTCTAGAGAAGGAATCAGGCTTATAGTGCTTTTTAAAAGTATGTACAGTAGACCAAGAAACAGCTTCTAGAAACTTCTAGAATCCAACTATTTCCAAAAAGCCATAGTTGAAGACAAGGCCCTTGACCTTGCCTGTAATAGTTTTGTTATAGTTAATATAACAAAAGGTAATTGCCTTAGACAACCATTTGTAAATAGTCTGTTTTGATATGGGCTGTCCCTTCTTCTTACACTTACAAGACATGAACAGCTGATCTGAAGATCTGAAAGACTTGGTTAAGTCAAGACAGTACCTGAGTTGTTTGTGGACATCCAAGGTAGAGTATCCTTTCTCACTCATTTTCAAGTTCAAGAAAGAAAACATGAGATGGATAGTTTGGTTTAAAGTAAACTCAGATATCACTTTAGACATTTACAAAGGAATAATTCTCAAAGAAACCCTGTCCCTATGGAAAATAGATTGGGTTGATGCAAGTCACAGCAATCAGTAAAACTGTTTTCCATATTAAGAACCTCAAGTTAACCAGGTTAGCTGGTTCAGATGGAGTGAGTGTTGTCTTCTCTAACACAATGGACACCTCTTATGCAAAACCCCCTTCAAGAACATTTTGACATGAGAATGCATTGAAAGAGGAGGATCCATGGGAAGACATGCTGAAATGACTGATAAATGAACCTTGATAGAGGAATAAGGAAGGCCATAGGAAATATTTCAGAACTAGAGAACAACTAGCCTTAAATGGATGCTGGTTATGTTGTTAGCACCAACTAGAAAACAGTTTCCATTTGCTAATATATGATTTTCTAGTTGCAGGCCTTCTTGTCTTCATTAGTTCCTGCTGCTCAGTAAAGAGGTGCCTAAAAGGAATTAAGACCCTAGCATCCAGGTAGGCATCTGAAGTTGACTGATGTCAGGCTATATCAAACACTCCTATTCTTGTGTGAGTAGATCCAGTCTGTGAGGAAGCTTGTGGTAATTGCCAATTTCCAAAAGAAGGAAGAACCACATATGCCTGGGCCAGAAGAGAGTCACCACAATGCTCTTGGGGGATTCCTTCTGAATCCTTAGAAGTACCCTGTACATTAGTGAAAAGGGTGGAAAAACATACAGGAACATTCCTGTACAAGGAAAAGAAAAGGCATCTGTCTTCGTGACCCTACTGCATAGAGTCTTGGAGCAGAATCTTGCCAGTTGATTGTTCAGAGAGGAGGCAAAGAGGTCTATCTGAGGAACTCCCTACAGATGGATCAAACCTTGGAAGTGCCCAGATCTAGTTTCCATTCGTGAGGGTCTTCCGTCATCCTGCTCAGTTTGTCTGCCACACGATTTTGCTCTGATGGAATGTCGGATATCTGTAGAGTGAGACTGTGCTGTGAAGCTATATCCTAAGCTTACATGGCTAGTCTGCAAAGGGGGCATTGACCTGGTTTCCCTTGCCTGACGATGTGCAATATGACAGTGGCATTGTCTATAACTACTTGAAAGAGGTCCCGGAGGCTAAAGATGGCTCAGAGAGTTGAGTGCCTTGATCAGAGAAGCATATCCTTGGTATTTTTGTGCTATCTGTTCATTTCTTGCACTTTTATCCCTCCTGAAACTGTTCCCCAAGCAAAGTCCAACACGTCTTTGGTGACTTGAATGTTTTGGAGCAGGGAAGGAAAATGGTAGACCTGTATTTAAGGATATCTGTTGTCTCCACCAAACAATTTCTCTTCCAACAAACCCCAACACTGAGATTTGAAAAGATAAAGGGTGTTGATGGTGGGACCTGTTGAAGTGACACCCTGACCCCATGTGCAAAAAAACTTGTGGAAAGATAGCCGGATGGTGGGACCAAAGAGATTTCAGGTACTGCTGTATCTTTCTCATGTGGAATCTTGTCAGGGGTATCATGAGAATCATAGATGCCATGAGACCCAAAATCCTGAAGCATTCCCTCACAGTGACCAAAGTCTGAGTACAAAACCTTAGAAGCAGATCTGGATAAAGATCTGTTTTTTTTTCTTGTGGAAGAAAAGCTCTTTGAACTGAGGTGTCTAGTTGACATCCCAGGAACATTATCCTGTGTGAAGGGTCTCCCACCCATAAGAGAGATTCCTAACCCTTTACAATAGGCTCTGCAATGATAAGCAAGTTGTCTAAATATGGAAAATGTGGATACTCCATAGTCTACAATGAGATATACCTGGAGCTAGATACTTTATGAACATTGTTGTTGCTACATATAGTCCAAAGGGTAAGTTAGAGAATGGATAATGTGATCCAGGCACATAACACCCTAAGAAACATCAGAAATCTGCATGAACAGGGATGTAATGATAAGCCATCTTTTAAGTCTAGATTTGCCAGGAAACTTGAAAAGAAAGAAAAGGTAACAGGTTATGAAGTAATATCATTTTAAATTTGGCAATATCACAAACAGGTTTAGGAAAAAAAAGATCCAGTACTGGTCTCCAAGAATTTGCTTTCTTTCTTTGGCACTAGGAATACCCTTAAATAAAAACCCTTCCCCACCTAGACTACAGGAACTGGTTATATCATTCCTTGGGACAACATATGATGAAAAACTGGTGGAAACAAGTGTCTGATCTGGAGGATGAGGAATGACACCCTGGAAAGAAGGAATTTCCTCCCACTACCATCTGTAACCTTGAAGAATGATTTTTAGAACCCATCTGTCTAAAACACACTGTTGCCAAAGATAAAAAAGGAGACAAACTTTCTGGAAGAAAAAAGGGGTCAGGGTGGGAGATGGTCACAAGGTCTCTGGAACAGTTATTCAGAATTGTTGGATTGCCTTGATTTTGGGTGGTTTGAGACTTCCTTTTGGAACCCCCTTGTCATTTTTTCTTAAATGTCTGAATTGTATTAAAACTGTTTACTCTGTTTTTTGCCAAAGCCTTAGGTCTAGATGACTGTCACTGTTAAAGTGACACCCTGATTCCATGTGCAAAAAACAAAAAATGGGAAAAGGGGTTGTGGATGGATGGATGGAGATATAAAAAATTGCTTGAAAAATCTTGAGGGATTCCTTGGATTAGCTTGCCCCTTTCATCACACTTTTTGATCATCTCTACAGCAGAGGGGCCACCTACTAATCTACCCAAGGGAAAATTTAAAATCTCATTTTTATCATTTGATAGGTTCTGAGAATTGCAGCCATGCAAACCTCCTCAAATTAATAGCAGTGGCCATAGCCCTGGAATAAGTATAACAGACATACACACAAACTGTAAACAATGAGTAGTGACCTGTGCAATGGAAGAAGCTATGTTATTTAAAGCAGAATTTTCCTCACAAGAAAAAAACTGCTGATAAAACATCCCTCATACTTCCACAATATGTCAGAATAAACATATGAGCCTAACAATTCAAAATTCTAAAAATCAAAGTTAAGTATACAATGTTTTTTGGGTCTATATTACATCACTGACCGCTTAAAAAAGCGAACGGTGATTAATCGACCCTATGTAAGCGAAAGCTTACAATTTCGAACTGTCAGAACATCGATTTTTTTCCTAGGGGAAAAAATTGCTGTTCCAAAACACATACACACAACACAAGCACACCAAACAAACAGCAATCCATACACATACACCTAAATTTTTACACCTAACCCTACACTAAACTATACACACACCGCTAACTATCCACTTACCTTAACCCAAATCCTAAGGTCTGTCACTATCGCACACTCACCTCACCCGCTCCCAAACCCTAACTCACCTAACCCGCACGTCCACACAATCACACACATACCTAACCTGCACCCTAACCTTAACTCATCTAACCCACCCTAACCATCATGTCCACAAAATCGCACACTTACCTGAACCCGACCAGTAACTTTCCACCACAGCGCTGAAAATACCGAAGCAACAGAAACGGGCAACCAAATTCTTTCCTAGGAAAAATTTCGGTTTTCTGTTGCTTCGATATTTTAATCTTTCGCTGCACAGAGTTCGATATTAGAACATTCGAAGGTTTGAAACCTCGATGTTCTAATATAGATGCGTTTTTTTCTTATCTATCAATAATTTCCCATTCTTAGCAGAAAGGGTAGGATTTGCATTAACTAAGTGCTTAGCAGCAATGGAATCAACTAAAGCTATAGCTGCTGGGTCAGGTTTGGGAAAAGTGCATAAAAATTTTAAAAAATGAGGAACATTATACATGTTATCTGCCTTTTAGGGGCAACTGTCTGACTATCAGGAACACTGCAGGCAGTGATATGTTTCCTCTACAGCAGACAGGGCAGAAGGAATGGGTGTAGGTTCTGGAAAATCCTTCTGTAACAACTCTCAGTATTTTCTGAGGGACTGAGAAACCTCTACATTCTCCCACTGAAAATACTGGCACATTCCAGCAACAGTTTCAGAGAAAAAGAAACTCTGAAAGGGAGAATCAGTAACTGAGCTCTTCTCTGAATCTGAATGACAACAGCAGCTTCCCCAGAGACAGCCACAGCATTCTGACATAACAGGGAAACCTTCCCTGTTCCCTCTCCCGGGACTAACCAGAGAGGCTCTGCCTTGCCCACTGAACGGACCCCAACAGCTGAAGAGAATGTAGTTAACCCCCCAGTACATAGTGATTATAGATGCCAAAGGGATGTGGAGTAAATGATGAGTGGTCTGAGGTACAAAAAATGGCCACAGCAGTCACCCACCTGTGGCTGAGGCAAAGTACTAGCCAGCTATAATGGCAAAGGCTGTTTGATTATTTTTCTCTTTGTGACTGGAAGCAGGACCAACAAGACCAAAAATCTGTTCTACTGTCAAGCCGAAAATGGTGCATCATTCCCAGGGAAGATGGGCAGCAATTACCAGTAAAGACTACCAGTTCACAGAAGTTACTTCTTTTGACAGAAAAACACAGTTAAAAGAATGTTAAAACACTATGCCAGCCCTACAAAGTAAAATAAACACTACTTCTCCACAAAAAATATTTAAAAGTACTTTGCAGTCTCGACACAGTCCATTAAAACACAACAATACTAATTTTAAAATAGTTTCCTAAACAGGAAAGTAATAAAACATCAACAGAATTAAGAAAATGGAAAAATAAGTTATGTACTCACCATAATGTTCCATCTGAACTGTTGCTCTTCATTTGTCTTCAACCTTTGGGTATAGGCACTGATATCAATGCAGAGCTGGCCATATTCAAGCTACAGTGCCAAAACTGAGCTCCTCCCCTACCAATAATGCCCCTCTCTCCCTATGCTTCACCTCAAAAAATCTAGATCCCTCAGAACCACAAGGGCGGGAGACTTAAACCTTGACACGGTTATAAATAGAACGTGCTGGAGGGACAGATTCATCACCCAGAGACTCCCTATGCTGTGGAACAAAATCCCGGTACATGTGAGGCAGAGCACCTCGCTGGCCTTGTTCAAGAGGAATCTTGACCAATGGATGGGAGATCGCAGATATACCCCAGGGATTACTTCAGTGTCACTGCTTGACAGAGGCACAGAAAAATGATAGGCATAGTTTTTATTCAAACTAAAGGGGTGGCGAAAGCCACATAACTATGGGCTAGGCTTATAAATGCCCTTGGGCAGATAGCCTAGTATGAACCTATGAACCTATGAACCTATGAACCTCAGATCAAGTTTGTCTGAAGCCAAGCACTGGCCCAAGATAACACAGACATATCACTACTGCCACAAATCCCACTGAAAGGAGATGAGACACAAAAATGGTGGGCGGCTTCCTCTGCCAGATCAAATGACTAAGGAAGGGGGAAAGTTGAAGACAAATGAAGAGCAACAATTCCGATGGAATGTTATGGTGAGTACATAACTTCTATATCTGAAATTGTCTTCATTTGATTTTCAACCTGTGGGACAGAGTCCACAGCTACTTGTACCCTGGGAGGCCCTAAGGAAGGATATTCCAGAGCACGGCGGAACCAAAGGAAGCTCTGATCTGGGACAAAATATCCAACTTGTAGTGGGATATGAAGGTGTGAGACATAGCCCATGTAGCTGCAGCACAAATCTCATCCACTGATACTCTAGATGAAAATGCCAATGAGGTAGAGACTGCTCTGGTAGAATGTGCATTTACTGAGAAAGAAAGAGAAACACCATGCTTGTCATACATAAATGTGATATATTTAGCAATCCAGTTGGCAATAGTTACTTTGAAAACAGGAAGCCCCAATCTGGCTTTAGAATATGAGACAAACAATTGATTGGACTTTCTGAAAGTTTTAGTCCTGTCTAGGCAGAAACTGAGTTGCCTGTGCACGTCAAGCATATGCAACTGACATTCCCCTTTGTTCTGAAACCCTGGAAAGAAAATGGAAAGGTGAATGACGTGATTAATGTTTGCTTCAGAAGCGACCTTGGGCATAAAGAGTTTGGTGTTAGACATGGTCCTTATGGAATATAAGGTACAAAGGCTGGATTGCAAAGGGCTTGTAACTCCAAGACCCGTTTAGAAGAGGTCAAGGCCACTAGTAAAGCAGTCTTCCAGGACACATACTGTAGCTCCACCTTAGCTGATGGTTCAAAAGATGATGACACCAACGCTTGTAGCACAAAAGTTAGGTCCCAAGGGGGAGTAGGATCCTTAAGTGGTGACTGTAAAAGAAAAGTACCTTTCAAAAAGGCTTTACATAACCTAGCAGCAGCTAAAGATGAGTCCTCAAGTCCTACATGGTAATGGGAAATGGCAGCAAGGTGGACATTAACTGTGGAGGAACTGGCTCCCTGGTTAAAGATACAGGCCAGAAACTTTAAAACAGAAGGTATCGGGGCACTAAAGGGATCTATACTATGCTGTGACACCCAAATGGAAAACCAATTCCATTTACTAGCATAAATCTTTTTAGTGGATGACTTGTGAGTGGAAAGCAAAATATGCTTCACATGAGAGGAAAATCCAGGAACTCTAGCCATCATTGGAACTGCAGAAGCCAAGCCGTGAGTTTCATGCTCTTCAGATCCAGATGATACTCGCCCTCTGGATTGGATACCAGATCTAGACAAGGATCCAGAATCCAGGGAGGGACAACACTGTGATACCAAAGGAAAGGAAACCAAACCTGACTAGGCCAGATAGGAGTAATGAAGATCACTTGGCACCTCGACCCTTTTGCCTTCTGAAGAAATGTCGACATAAGAGGATGAGGAGGGTACACACACAGCAGACGGGGGGGGGGCAAGCATGAACTAGAGCATCTCTGGGAAGTCCTCCTTTGGGGGGAATCAGGAAGAAGAATTTGCTGGGTGTTGGAAGGAGAGGCGAAAAAATCGCAACAAGGTTGACGCCATTTCCGGAAGATCATGTCCGCCACTTGTGAGGAGACAGTATGGTCCTCCTGAGTTTGTTTGCCAAGATATTGCAACTTCCCGGAATGTGCAATGCAACCAGAAAGCGGTCGGAGGAAATTTCCTATTCCCACAATCTCATGGCCTCTCGACACAGGGGGTATGATCTGGTTCCTCCCTTCTTGTTGATATACCAGACCACTGACATGTTTTCCGTCTGTATCACAATCATTCCTCAGGGAAAAAATGAATGAAGTGCCTGCAACTCCAGAAGCATTGCCCTCATCTCCAGAATGTTGATGTGTAAGCTGGTCTCCAACATTGACCAAGTCCCTTGAACAGTCTGTCCCAGCCAATGCCCCCCCCCCACCTAAGCTGGGAGGCATCTGTGGTGACTGTGGCTACAGAACCGGAAGTGAAGAAAGGACGCTCTCTTGTCAAGTTCTGGGAATCTAACCACCACAGAAGGGACGATTTGCAGTTTATGGACAAGTGAATGGGGTGAGACAGAGGTTCGTCCAGAAGAGACCAATGTACAGCTAGGGTCCACTGAAGGATACGCATGTGCAGTCTTGCCAGGGGTAGAATAATGATGGTTACTGCAATGGAACCTAGGACTTGAAGAATCTGAGCTATCGAGGGAATAAGAAGTTATGTACCCACCATAACATTCCATGTTAGTTGTCTTCTTCTCGCCTTGAAGAATCTGAGCTATCGAGGGAATAAGAAGTTATGTACCCACCATAACATTCCATGTTAGTTGTCTTCTTCTCGCCTTCTTTCTTGCTGGATGGGTTCGGAGCCGATCCTCGGCTCCAACTCGGCCTTCTACTAAAGCTCGAGAGCTATTTACTGGCTTGAGGCCTCCCCATATCCCACAATGCTAGGCGTCAGATACCCAGATCTCGTTTGGCAAAGCTAACACCATGGAAAAGGAAAAAAAAATTTTTTTAAGGACACCTGTCCCAACTACAAGGTTTGCCTGCAGTACTAAAAACAAAGGAGGACAAAACCTAGATAAAACTCAGCCAGAGGAAGAAGGCCTCAAAAGGGATTCTTCTCTGTCTGCCAGGCTAAGGGGGATGGAGGGTGGGACGCAAGAAAGAAGGCGAGAAAAAGACAACTAACATGGAACGTTATGGTAGGTACATAACTTCTTAATGTTAAGTTGTCTATCTTGCCTTCATTCTTGCTGGATGGGACAGCGTCCCTAGCACCTTAGCTCTGGGTGGCTCATCGGAACAGACTCTTGAGCACAGTGGAACCAAAATCAGCTCGACTCCTGGAGGCCATATCCAACTTATAATGTGAAATGAAAGTATGAGGAGTAGCCCATGTGGCTGCAGCACAAATAGATTCCATTGGTAGTCTTGCTTGAAAAGCTACCAACGTAGCTAATGCTCTGGTGGAATGAGCTTTTGGTTTTGTAGGGAGTTCTTTATGTCTCAATTGATAAATCACAGTGATAATAGAGGCCAACCACATGGATAAGATTACTTTAGAAACTGGCAGGCCCTGCTTGCCCTCAGCATAGGATAGGAAGAGTTGGCCCGATTTTCTTGTTTGTTTAGTCCTATCCAAATAAAAACGTAATTGCCTATGAACGTCCAATTGGTGTAACTTTTGTTCGGCTGTGTTCGAATAGTTAAGAAAAAAGACAGGTAGATCAATAGCCTGATTCAGGTTTGTCTCAGAAGGTATTTTGGGCAGAAAAGAAGGATTAGTCCTGAGTGAAACTCTATCCTTGTGAAAAACAAGATAAGGAGGATGAATACAGAGGGCTTGAAGTTCCGACACTCTCCTAGCTGAGGTGATGGCTACTAAGAAGAGAGTCTTCCAGGAGAATAATTCTAAGGAACAAGAGGCCGCAGGTTCATAGGGAGGGAGAATCAAGGAAGTTAATATGAGGTTTAAATCCCACGGAGGCGGGGGATCTCTAACCGGGGGCCTAAGTAAAATAGTCCCTTTAAGAAAGGCCTTACAAAGTTTGTGGGACATGATGCTGGTTTCTGACAGGCCAGCGTGGAAATTAGCGATAGCAGCCAATTGGACCCTAATAGTGGCAGACGAGGAACCTGCTCGAAAGAGTTCTGCTAAAAAATCTAGAACGTGATGGACAGGGGCTGTAAAGGGGTCTATATTTCTAGCCTCCGCCCAGAAAGAGAAACATTTCCACTTACTAGCATAAGTCTTCCTGGTAGCAGATTTGTGCAAAGAAAGGATGATTTCACGCACTGGCTGAGAAATATGTGGAAGCCTGGCTAAGGTTGGAAGTGGAGCAACCAAGCTGTGAGGTTGAGAGAGTGAAGGGATTGGTGCAGCCTGCCCGACTGATGGACCGAGAGGTCTGGCACTGGGTCCAGATTCCAAGGCTGCTCCAGCAGGTGACGATGCAGGAATGGGAACCAAATTTGTCGAGGCCAGTAAAGGGGCAATGAGGATCATCCTGGATCCCAATGCGGTCACTTTCTGAATTAGTTTGGGAATTAAGGGAAAGGGTGGGAATGCATACAGAAGACCCCAGGGCCAATCGTGAACTAGAGCGTCTCTGGGGGAGTGGCCGGGGAGGGGGAGGAGTGTGAAGAAATCGTCGCACTTGCTGTTGAGAAGGGTTGCGAAAAGGTCACAGCAAGGTTGACCCCATCTGCGGAAAATTTTGTCCGCTATTAACTGATTGAGAGACCACTTGGGAGGCATGAGAATAGCTCTGCTTAGCCTGTCCGCTATGATGCTGGACTTCCTGGGGATGTGTGTTGCTATCAGAAACCGTTGAGAGGAGATCGCCCACTGCCAGAGTCTGAGTGCTTTTCGACATAAAGACCTGGTTCCGCCCTGCTTGTTGATGTACCACACTACAGACATATTGTCTGTCTGAATTGCAATAGTCCCAGTGGGTAGTGAGTCCTGAAGAGCTTGCAGTGCTAAAAGTACCACTCATCTCCAAGACGTTTATGTGCAGGTGGTACTCTAGAGGTTGCCAAGTGCCCCGGACAGTCCTGCTCTGAAAATGCCCCCCCCACCACCTGATCAGGGAGGCATCCATTGTCACCATGGCAACAGGAGGAGGAAGAACAAATGGTCTGCCTTGAAGTACTTGAGAGGAGACCATCCACCAAGACAGGTGGTCTTTGCATGATTGGGTGATTATTATGTTGTGAGACATCGGAAGCTGCTGAAAAGACCATTGGGTAAAAAGCATCCATTGAAGACTCCGCATGTAGAAATGAGCCAGGGGGATCAATGTGATTGCTGCTGCCATGAGACCCAAGGTTTTCAGTACAAATCTGGCCTGAATTCTCTTGCACTGTAGTAAGGTCTGGACATGTCAGCGAATGTCTGATACTCTTTCTAAGGGAAGTTTTACCGACAGCTCTTTTGTATTTAATCTTGCGCCTATAAAGGTTATAGATTGACAAGGTGACAATGCAGACTTTTCGAAGTTTATACAGATACCTAGCTCGGAGCAAATTTGGATGGTATAATCCCTGGCTCGCACTAGCTGATGTCTGGTGGAAGCAGTCAGGAGCCAGTCATCTAGATATGGAAACACCTGGAATCCTCGCCGTCTCAGGTGAGCCATAACCACTGCCATACATTTGGTGAACACCCAGGGGGCTGTGGTGAGACCAAAGGGCAGGGCTCTGAATTGATAGTGACTGGCTCCCTTCTGGAGCGTCTGTCCATTTTGATATGGTAGTACGCATCCTGAAGGTCTATGGAGCACATCCAATTGTCCTGACCCAAAAAGGGTAGAATGGACTGAAGCGTGACCATCCGGAACTTCGTTCTTTGAACAGATTTGTTTAACCTGCTGAGATCCAAAATGGGTCTCCAGTCCCGTCTTTTTTGGTACCAAAAAGAACTTGGAGTACATCCCGGATCCTTGCTGGTCTGCTGGGACTGGCTGGATGGCCCTCTTTTCTAGCAGTTTTGAAATTTCTAGTACTGCTTGATCCCTTAGACCGGGTGGAACATCTGGAAGGGACCTGTTTGTTTGTACAGGGGTGTGGACAAAGGGGATTTTGTAACCCTCGGATATGATAGACCGTACCCATTTGTCTTGTGTGAGGAGTTGCCAGGCTTCTGGGTACAGTGACAATCTTCCCCTGACTGCCTCCAAAGGTGGACAGTCAGGCAGCCCCACAGGGGTGCTGAAAGGGTTTGTCAGAGAAAGATTCTCTGCTACCCTGATTTTGCGGACCCCCTCTGCCCCTCAGGCAGCGTCTATTATTGCTCCCTCCTCTGCCCCTGGAGGGAAACTCGCCACGTGTGTCAGGCACGACTCCCTGGGGTTTCCGAAACCACATTTTTCTACTCTTCTGACCTTTAGGGTTTGGTCTAGAGGAAGTAGAAAAACGGACTCCCACGGCAGAGAGTCTTGCCTTCCTGCTCACACCTGGTAAGGGTATCCTTCACCTGTGGTCCAAACAGAGCCGAACCATCGAAGGGGTATTAGTGTAGGTTGCCTTAAAGGGGCCAGCAAAGTTGCATAACCGCATCCAGGCATGTCTTCTCAAAGTCATGCCTGTACCTGCGGCCCTACTCGCCCCATCCGCTGCATAAGAAATGAGCCGCATGGAGGAGTTGACTATAGAGTTAAGGGTCACCAGCTGGGAGTTAATCTTGTCCTGAGAACCCGCAGCTGATGGATCCTGAAGTGTATCACCCAGTTCCTTAAGAAGATCCCTTTGAAGGCGGGTGAAATGGCACAGATAATTCAGCGACCGCATGGAAAAGGTCGTTGAAGAAAACATCCGCTTCCCATACCTGTCCATTGTCCTTGATTGTTTATTAGGTGGATGGACAGTCACCGAAGGGTCAGCCAACTCCTTCTTAGTGGCTGCTGCCACCACCATGGCATCAACAGGAACACCTTTTGTCAGAAATTGTTTGTCGGATGGGGCTGTAATAAACTTAGTGGGCTTGCGGGGAGTTGGTTCCACTGTGTCCGGGGCTGTCCACGCCCTTCGAGCCACCACTTCCATGAGCGGGTCGAAAAGCGGAGACACCCAGGAGGTGGAAGGGCGAGAACCAAATGCGTCCAGGTACACCAACTCGTCCTCAGAAGGGTTAAGGGCAGTCCAGTTTACCCTCTGCCTAAGGATCTCTAAGATGTCTGAAAAGGAGACATCCTCAGAGGGGGACCCTTCCGAATCCTCCAAGTCGATATCAGATGTGACTGAGGCGGGGGAGTCAACATGTTTCCTCTTACATTTTCTCTTCCGAAGGGGCTCCTCCGAATGATCAGGGGAGGCCTCGGAAGAGGAAGATATGCCCAATGGGGTGACCTGGAGCATCTGTTCTCCACACCTGGGGTCAGGAGGGTGGACAGAGACAGATGCAGGCACCATGGGGGGAGGAGCCGAAGGTGTCGATCATGGAGCCGACACAGGAGTCAGCACGCTGCTCATGACCTTAAAGGCGCCCCTGTCAGGCAGAGCAGAGGGTCCCCGCTCCAAAGAGACGTGAACCCCTCCCGGCACAGAGAGGGACGGCTCCGAGGCTGATGTCGGGCCGAGCTCACCTGCGCCGAAGCCCCGAGAGGGAGAACGGGATCAGACAAGGGTCTGATGCCACTCGCACCCTCGGAGCAGACGAGGGAGTCTCGGTGCCAAGATCCCACCAAGGAAGGAACCAATGAAGAGATCAGAGCCAACAAAGGAGCCGAAAGGTGTGGTATCGGCTCCGACGCTTCCAAGATTCGAGCCCTAACCAGCTCCGGCTCTGAACACTAAAGGGGAGTCGGAGGAGGAACTGCTGAAGACACCGGGATAGCCACAGTCTGTTGAGAAGGGCTGGTTAACATCTTGGCCAGGGCCTGCGATTTAAGTAGTCTACTGCCCACCCTCTCTAAGTCATGGTCAGATAACCTGGAAGACCAAGAGGAATGGGACCTATGGCTCCGTTCTGACTGCAGCAATGGTGACCTCGGAGCCGAGCGAACCGATTCTAGGGAAGGGGACCTAGAACGTTTCCGGCCTAATGATGGTTCCGACATTAAAGTTGGAGCCGATAGAGGTCTAGAGGTGTCGGCCCCAGCTGGAGCCGATGAAGAGGCAGATGCCCCGCCCGGCAACGGCTCCGAACTGGGAGCCGACGGCTTGGCGGGCTTTGAAAATTTCCCAGACTGAGGCTTCCCCGGGGATCCCTCTGGCTTGAGTAGGCCTCTCAAGATAAGTTTGTTCCTATGCTCCTGCAGGACTCTCGGGTTGAAGGCATGACAGACCGAACAGGAGTCCTGCAGGTGTAGGGAACCCAAGCAATACACGCAAGAAGTGTGACTGTCTGTGACTGTCACACTTCTTGAAGCCTGAAACTTTGGTATCTTTGGACATACTGGCCCAGGGATATCAAAGAGAAAAAATTGTTACACTAGTGCTTAAACCAGACACACACAGTCACACACCTGCACTAGATAAGTTAACAGTAGTGAGGAGAAAAAACTATCACAAAGACCCACACTTACTAAAAATAACTACAACAATCTAAATAAAAATTATAAGGCTAAACACTACACCTATAGTTACAGCAAGGGGGAGGGAGGGTTAGCCGGGGGGGGGGGGGAGAAACTCTCTAACAGAAAATGAGTTTCCTAAGTGGGACAAACTAGGGGATACCAGTACAACTACACTAAGAGTTAAAACAATCTAAGTCTAAGAAAATAACAGTTAAATTTTAGCTGAAAATATAAAAAAAGGATTAATACGACCTGAGCCAGTAAAAAAACGCAACCTCGTAGCTGAAGCGGCAAAAGAGATCTGGGTATCTGACACCTAGCATTGTGGGATATGGGGAAGCCTCGAGCCAGTAAATAGCTCTCGAGCTTTAGTAGAAGGCAGAGTCAGAGCCGAGGATCGGCTCCGAACCCATCCAGCAAGAATGAAGGCGAGATAGACAACTTAACATCAGAAGCTTTGAGAATAACATGAACCTGGAGTTGAAGGTAGTGAATCTTGTCATTGGTAAGGAAGACCTTGTACAGAGAGGTGTCTAGCCATGCTCCTATAAAGTCCAGAGAACGAAAAGTTTCCAACTTGGATTTTGGAAAGTTTATCACAATGCCCAAGGTCGAGGCTGACTGGAGAAACTAGTCTCTGGCTAGGAGAAGCCAATGCCTGGTGGGTGCAACTAGAAGCCAGTCATCCAGGTAGGGAAAAACCTGTATTCCCTGCAGCCTGAGATGCACTGCAAGTACTGCTACCACTTTAGTGTACACCCTGGGGGCTGTGGAGAGACCAAAGTGAAGTACCCTGAACTGAAAATGACTGGCTCCTGACCATAAGCGAAGGAACCTCCTGTGGTATTTGCCCATCTTTATGTAATAATACACATCTTGTATGTCCACCGAGCACATCCAGAAATCCTTCTGCAGATAGGGAAGGACAGAGTGAATGGCAACCATCCAGAACTTCATCTTGGTGACAAACTTGTTTAGACGGGACAAGTCCAAGATGGGTCTTTGTCCCCCCATCTTTTTGGGCAACAAAAAGAACCTTGCATAGACGCCTGATCTACAGCCCTGGGGGGAGAGGCTGGATGACTCGCTTGATAAGCAGTTTGGAGACTTCCACATTGGCTGCCTCCCTGTCAGCGGGTGGAACATCTGGGATAATTTTCAGGGGTCTTGGGGGACAAATGAATGGAATCAAATAATCCATGGATATTATCCTCAGTATCCATGGATCTGTCGTGATGGCTTCTCAGGCAGATGGGTATAAGGAAAGGTGCCCCCCAACTGCCTCCAGAGCGGAGCAGTCGGGCAACCTATCAGGGTCGCTGGAAAGGTCTGTCTGAGTGAAAGTCCCGAGAACCTTGGTCCCTCGGAGCCATTTTTCCTCATTCCCTGCTCTGCCTCGGGGGGGGGGAGGGGAGTCTACCGGTGCATCATGATGGGAACCGCTGGACTTCTGGAACCACAGTTTCTTACTGCCTCTCTGATATCTGGAGTAGGATCGCTGAGTATGGAGAAGCAGATTCCGATGGCATGCCACCCCTCTTGCACTGGGTCAGAGTCTCCTTCACAGATGGGCCAAACAAGGTCGACCCATCAATGGAGGCATTTGTGAAAGATGCCTTAAAGGGCTTACAGAAGCTATAGAGCCTCAGCCAGGCATGACGCCTAATGGCGATGTCTAAACCGGCTGCTCTAGAAGTGACTTGTGTAGCATAAGAGAGAAGCCTCATAGAGGTGTTAGAAATGGCCTTAAGAGAAGCCAGTCTGGAAGATAAAACCTTCTTTTCCTAGGCAGACATGGACTTTGGAGTAGACGCAGATACTTTTTCAATGAGTGATGTCTGCAGCCTGGTAACGTGCCATATAATTCAGCATCCTCAAAGAGAAAGTCGCTGAAGTATAAACACGCTTCCTCAACCTGTCTATTGCTCTCGACTCCCTGTCAGGCAAATCAACAGAGGTGCTTACTTGGGCAAGCTCCTTTTTGGTGGCAGCTGCAACCACCAATGCATCAACAGGGCCAGTCTTCTGCCAAAACAGTCTATCCAAAGGGGTGCTTAACACTTTATCAGTGCACTTCAGTACAGGTTGCACCACATCTGGTTCCTTAAACACCCTGCAAGCAATAAGATCAACCAAGGCGTCCGCAGGGGGTGTCTTCCAGGAAGTAGATGGGCCTTCTCCGAATGCCTCCAGCAACACCGACATGTCCGGACTGGGCTTTTGGGAGGACCAGCCACCTTTCTGATGCAGGATTTCCATGAGGTCTCCAAAAGAGACATCATCAGCTGGAGATCTTGGAGAACCCTACCCTTCCTCCCAGTCAGTGTCTTCGGTGACAGACTCTGGAGTGGAGTCAAGGTGCCTTCTCTTGCACACATGCTTCCTGTGGACTTCCTCGAGAGGGGGGGATTCCATGGAAGAACCGGAAGCCTGGGGCTCCACAGTAGGCTGTCCATGAAATGGAGGACTGGAGACGCTAAACTCAGAGCCCTGCCGAGACAAGAAAAGGATCCAGAGGGGGAGGCATTGAGGATCTCCAGACAGAGGCCAATAAAACCATCTTTACCATGTTGAATGCTGACGGAGAGTGGGAGACCAATACAGAAAGCATCGGCACCGAGGTGCTCAACGGTGCCAGAACCGAGACCCCCAACCCCATCTGCACCGACGGGGGAACTGGTGTCAAGCTGCTCAGCGTGAGGCTCCAAGGGGAGGGGACAGCACCAAAACCTTGGATGCTAATGCTAATCACTCAGACTGACCACATAGAGGGTTAGGACTCCGAGAGCTCTCCAGCACTGAAGTGAAAGGCACAGAGGAACTCAAGGCAGTGGTCAACACTGACGAAACCAAAAACGTTGACACCGGCACCTCAACACCAGAAGCTCCAATATCCACAAGCCCAAAAGCCACGGGGATCGGGAAAGGAGGATGCCCAGTAAAAACCTAGGGGGGGGGGGCCGCTCCTAAAGGACAGGGGGTGGGAAGGAAACCCCAGCTGGATCTGGGCCCGCAGATACTGTCTCATCAGATGGTCCACTTCTCTCTCAGGCAGACTCGGGGATGATCTAGTAGAGGAAGCCACCAACTCAGGCCGGGAATGATGCCTAGGCAATGCCAATGAGAGCTCGGGAGGTTCAGGAGAAAATCTTGGAGGAGGTGAAGACAGCCTGGGACTGGTTTTAGGGGAAGGTTCCCCAGTAGACAGAGAAGAGTCTGGCAGTTTCCACTTCACCGAAGGTCTATCCCTTTCTAGACTGTTCTCTATCACCTAATCTCTCTCCTGCTTCGAACCCCCTTCCCTTCTTTTCACATTGGGTGACTTAGCAGGAGGTGGAGTCCCAGTGCCCACAGAAGCTGATCTAGGTAACAGGTCCTTCAATATCAGTTTATGCCTTCTTTCCACGATAGTACAGGCACTGAAACCCACACAAATGGAATACTCCGAATCCTGGTGGGTGGGGCCTAGACATACAACGCACTGGGTGTGGGCATCTGAAGGGGGAAGTTTGTGTCCACATCCACAGCACTTTTTAAAACCTGCAGCCTTCTCTTTCTCAGATTTTTTTAGCCATATCCAAATGAAGAAAATACAGAGCAGGTTAGAAAGGGAAACCTAAAAACCTAAAAGGTATTTTACTATGCAAAGAACCCATGGGTAGGGAAAACAAGGAAATCTATATAAAAAGACAAAAACAGTTCCTGTAACAAAGCTATATTCAAGAAAAAAAATGCTCAAACCGAGGAGTTCAGTCAACCCGCTGTTGCTCTAAAGGTGGCAAACGAGATCTGAGGTAGTGAGGGAGAGAGGGCATTATGCGTAGGGGAGAAACTCAGTTTCAGCACCGTAGTTTGAGTATGGTAGGCTTGGCACTGATATCGGTGCCCATACCTACAGGTTAGAGACAAAATGAAGACAAGAATTTCCGATCATGTTTTTCACCAAAGGGAACTTAATCAGCCCAGCAAATGAAAGCAGACAGTTGATCCTCGTAAGCCTCAAGAAGACCCTTGGTCCCTCGGAGCCCTTCTGCCTCTAGGGCGGCATCTGAAAGAATCATTCCCTGCTCTGCCTCGGGGAGGAAGAGTCTACCGGTGCATCATGATGGAAACGTCTGGAACCACAGCTCCTTACTGCTTCACTGATATCTGGTGGGCTTTTGGGAGGACCAGCCACGTTTCTGATGCAGGATTTCCATGATGTCTCCAAAAGAGACATCATCAGGTGGAGATCTTGGACAGCCCACCCCTTCCTCCTAGTCAGAGTCTTCGGTGACAGACTCTGGAGTGGAGTAATGGTGCCTTCTCTTGCACACATGCTTCTGGTGGACTTCCTTGGGGGGAGATTCTGGGGAAGAACCGGAAGTCTGGGGCTCCACAAAGAAGATCGGAACAGGCTGTCCTTGAAGTGGAGGACTGGAGATTTTAAACTTACAGCCCTGCTGAGGCAAGAAAGGATCCGTAGAGGGATGCATCGAGAATCTCGACACAGAGGCTGAGAAAACCCTCTCCATCATGTTGAATGCTGACATAGCATGGGAGACCGGTACCGAAAGCATCGCCACCAAGGTGCTAAACGCCACTGGAACAGAGACACCCAACCCCATCTGTGCTGACAGGGGGAGTCGGTGCTGAGTTGCTCAGCACGAGGCTCCAAAGGGAAGGGACAGCAACAAAAACTTGGATGCTGACGCCAATCTCTCGGACCCACTGCATAGAGATCTATTGCTCCGAGAGCCCTCCAGCATCAAAGTGAAAGGTGCCGTGGTCAGCAATGATGAAACCAAAAACAGTGACAATATTCACAAGCCCAGAAGCCACGGGGCTCGGGAAAGGAGGATGCCTGGTAAAAACCTGGGAGGGAACCACCACTCCTGAAGGGAAGGGGGTGGGAAGGACCTCCAGCTGTATCTGGGCCCACAGAAACTGTCTCATCAGATGGTCCACTTCTCTCTTAGACTCGGGAACGATCTAGCAGAAGAAGCCACTGACTCAGGCCTGGAATGATGCCAGGGCGAGGCCAATGGGAGCTCAAGAGGTTCAGGAGAAAATCTCGAAGCAGGTGAAGACAGCCTGGGCCTGGTTTTGGGGGAAGGTTCCCCAGTACACAGAGAAGAGTCTGGCAGTTTCTGCTTCTCCGGAGGTCTATCCCTTCTATATTTTTCTCTCTCTCACCTTTTCTCTCTCCTCCGTCTTATCCCCTTCCCTTCTTTTGACATCAGGTGACTTACTGAAAGGTTGAGTCCCAGTGCCCACAGAAACTAAAGTAGGTAACAGCCCCTTTAATATAAGTTTACTCCTTCTTTCCATGATAGTATGGGCACTGAAACCCGCACAAATGGAACACTCCAAATACAGGTGGCTGGGGTCTAGACATACAACGCTCTGGGTGTGGGCATCTGAAGGGGAAAGCTTTTGTCCACACCCAGAGCACTTTTTAAAACCTGCAGCCTTCTCTTTCTCAGATTTTTCAGCCATATCGAGATGACGAAAATACAGAGCATGTTAGAAAAGGAAACCTAGCAGCCCAAAAGGAATTTTTTTTTCTTACTACGCAAAGAACATGAAGGTAGGGAAAAGAAAGAAATCTATATAAAAAGAAAAAAACAGTACCTGTAACAAGGCTATATTCAAAAAAAAAATATGCTCACACCGAAGAGTTCAGTCAACCCACTGTTGCTCTAAAGGCGGCAAACGAGATTTGAGGTAGTGAGGGAGAGATGGGCATTATGGGCAGGGGAGGAGCTCAGTTTCAGCACCGTAGCTTGAATATGGTTGGCACGGCACCAATATCGGTGCCCATAACCAAAGGTTGAAGACAAAATGAAGACAACAATTTCCAAACATGTTTTTCCCCAAAGGGAACTTAACCAGCCCAGCAAAGGAAAGCCGACAGTTGATACTGAAAGCCACAGAGTAGCATACTCTTCAGATGGCAGAAATGGTCTGAAGGACTTCAATTCCAGGCTTGTCTTTTAGTCAACTCAGCTCAAGCTGCCTGGCAGTTTGAGCACGTGGAAGGTGCCTTGAAACTTTGGAAGCTGGCTGGCTGTTATACCCTTGGCAGAATATAACCCACATAGCAATGGCTACTGCAGCAGTGGTCAATATGATGAATATCAACTAACGATAAATTAATTCAATGGGCAAGGGAATATATCTCCTTTGGAATTCCAATGGAATACTTGTTTTGCATTCACTTGCTTGACTGATTTGTTAAGCCTGATCCACTGAAAACAATTCACTGAATAAATTAATCAACAGCATGTTTCTATAACTTGTTTTAGTTTTTTTTGTGAAATTATAGTTATTAGTATTAATTAATGAGCATTTACAAAACAGTTTCTTGTTTTGGGTGGTGCTGGGGCCTTTGTTCCCCAGCATAAAGAAATGGTAACTGCTCATTCAATGAGTTGGTCTTGACTGTGTTCCAATGGAAAGCTAACTGATCAAATTAATCATATCCACTTATCGTAGGAATATTGTTAAAGAGCTGTATCAAAAATGAGAAATAAAACCAAGTTAATCTCTAATCTCTTGCAATATTTCCTACAGACTACTAACAAACAGCAAAATTAACAAAACGAAAAAATAAACAAAGTCCAATCCAAAGTGCAAACATAATTTAAAATCAATTTAGCATTTCATCAGGAAATAAACAGAACTTCAATAGAATCTGAAAAGCAAACTATCATTCTTGCTTAAATACAAAAAAAAAATGTCATGTAATGAACGAACAAATCACCTGAAAAATGTACATCACCATAAATTAAAATGACAAACTTGGCTAAATATACATGTGCAACTATAATGAAATTTGCACAAATGATTATACAGAAATCTATACATAAATACAAAAATGCATCAATACCATAAGAACATAATAAATAAGATTCACCTATTTTTTTTTTTATTTCAAATAATAGAACATGAATAAAAATGGGACAAAATTAATTTATAATAAAAATAAACATTCAAGAAGGATACACACTATTATTTGGCAGCTTTCAGTTTCAGAATGCTAGAAGTGGAAACATGGTTATTTATTCCAGGCCTGCACAAAGCATTCACTTCAATGGCCGCACTGCCTCTTTGCCCTCCAGTCTTGTTCCCATGCTTCACCTTTCTGTTGCATGGGTACCTTTTCCAATACAAATAAAACACAAACCAAGGAATGTTTACACTGGTAATTGTCAATATTTCCATGTTTTATTTCATAGTACTGTTTATAAATCCTGTCAACCACCTTTCCGCTTGACAACGTAACAGGTATCAAATGATGGGCATGTTGCTAGTAAATCAACCCCCCCCCCCATATTTTGATCAAAATTGCCTGTACTAAATAAAAGTTATGTACTCAACATAATTATGTCTGTGTTGTCCGTTTTCATTCTTCCTCATTCTACGGGTCTTGGATCTGACCTGGGATCAGACTTCGGTTCCATAGTTTGAGCTCCTCCCCTTACTAATAATTCTCTCTTCTGCTGAACCAGCTCAGACTAAGTTTAACCTCTCGTTAACATACCAGTTATACCAAAGATAAACCTAGCCAAAGAATAATCTAAATGAAGTTGAACATCAGATATAGCAGAAAGAAAAAGGAGAAAAAGAAGAGGACTGGAGCTTATACAGAAAGGCTGACAGAAAATACTCCTCAGGACATACTAAGAGCGCTGAAAAAACAGCTTATAAAATAGGACTGGAAGGTGGGAGATTGAGGATGGATGAAAACAGACAACACAGACGCATAGTTATGGTGAGTACATAACTTTTAAATTTGTTGCCTTTTTCACCTATTTCTCAGCCAATGGGACAAAGTCCCCACCTAGAGAAGCCCTGGATGGTCTTAAAGGAAGGACATTCCACACTACAGCAGAGCCGAATGCTGTCGTATTCATAAATAGGGTGTCCAATTTGTAATGAGCTACGAAGGTATGAGCACTGAACTATGTGGTAGCTGCACAAATGTCATCTACAGAAGCTCTGGTGCAAAAGGCAGATGATGTGTCCATAGATCTGGAAGAATGAACTTCAGGGAGTTTAGGTAATTCAATCCTTTATTCTTACAGACAAAAGAAATGTAATCATTGAGCCATCTAACTAAGGTTACTTTAGATATTGCTTTGACCAATTTAACTTTGGAAAAAGATACAAACAATTGGTCTGATTTTCTGAAATCTCTGGTTCTCTGAATATAGAATCTAAGTTGTCTATGAACATTCAACGTATGCAGAATGTTTCCTCCCTTGTTGGAAAACCTCTGAAAGAAAACAAGTGGATTGATGGGTTGGTTGATAGTTGTCTCTAACACCACCCTGGGTAGAAAAGAAGGATTAGTCTAAAGGGATACCCTGTTGTTATGAACACTCAGACATGGTTGCTGGGAAGAAAGCACCTGGAGTTCTGATACTCATCTAATTGATGTAATGGTGACTAGGAAAATAGTTTTCCATGATAAGAATTTTAAGTCTACCTTGGATGAAATTAGAAAGGGAGGCTGCGTCAAAGTTTGAAGCAGTACTATTAAATCCCACACAAAAGTGAAGTTGTTAATGGCAGGTCAAAGTTAAAAGGTACCTTTTAGAAAGGCCTTACATAATCTCAGACAGGGCAAAGTAGAATGGTTTTTGCCTAAGTGAAAATTACAAATGACAGAAAATTGGACCTTAACTGTTGAGTAACTAGTTTCATTACTCAAAAATGGAAGCAAGGAAGTCAAGAACAGCTGGTATAGGTGCTGAAAAGGATCTAATTGTCTCTGGAGGGCCCAAATAGATAACATTTTCCATTTGCTCTTCTAAATCTTCTGAGATTATGTAAGGGTCTGACAAACTGCGGAAGAAAGCCAGCTGTTTCTACCCATCACTGGAAGTGGAGAAACTATGCAGTCAATTTGAGGGTTCAAATATCAGGGTGAGGTATCCTGAACTGGTGAGATAGAAGGTCCTGAGAAGGATCCAACACCCAGGGAGGGTGAACCAGGTGAGGCCACAAAAAGGAGAATCACACTCATCGAGGCCATAATGGCAGAATTACCTTACTTTTTCACTGAAAAGCTTTCTGAATAAACTTGTGAATGACAGGAGTAGGAGGAAAGGCATTCAGGAGTCCTAGAAGGAGGCAATCATGAATCAGACACTCCTCTGTGACTTTCCCTCTGGAGTGATCAGGGCAAAGTACTTGCTGTACATGCTGGAATTGAGCAGAGAAGCAGAGGTTGCAGCATGGTTGGCCCCAGTGGCGAAATATCATTTCTGCCACCAATTCAGAGACCTCTCGTGAGGAAGTAAAATGTATCTGCTCAATTTATCTGCCTGTCAGAATCTGCCTGATGTTCAACCTCACCCTTGCAGCCTATCTTCCTCCTCATTCAGTGACTCTCAACTCCCCTTAATGCTTTCCTCCACAAAAACATCCCCATTCTCATTGTAGCAATGTTTTGCATCATGTTCTTCCGTCCATTCCCTGCCAATATGAAGTTTAATCCAAACCACAAGGGCATACAACCCAACTTCTGGCTCAAGAGTTCAAAGGACAACACTAAACAGTCAGTCTTAAGACTATAACTTAGCCTAGCTAGAGCACCTATCATCAACTGTTAACATCCTACCTTAAGAAGACAAGATAGGGCAGGGAGAATTTCTGAATATCCACCCAATTTTTTAGATTAACCTCGATGGAAGTAAGGGTAATTCATATTTTATTTAATATGCAGATGCAGTTTATTCCAGCGGTGGGGAATGTGTTGGAAAATAAATGGTCATACCAATGTGTTTCACTAATTTGTAGATAAAGATCAAGGTCTTTTGTACAGATGTCTTATTTTTACACGTCTTAAAAACATTTGCTTTGCAGAAGCACAAAGGGTCTTTCATGGCTTAAAAGGCGAAATGCAGGTTACCATAGAAGAGGACAGCATAATGGTCAAAACAACTGAGGGACTTGATGTCTCTGACATCTTGTGTTAGGAATCACTGACATCTCTTGAATAATATTTTTAAATATACATACAAAACAGAGCATTATATTCAATGACTGTAGGGATTAAGACTTCCTTGAAGCTATATTTATGCCCTCGATTATTAAACAGGCCAGTCAGAAGGATTTTCTAACTGCATTGGCAAAATGGTGTTAAAGTAAGGGCAGTCATTCAGAAAGACTCCTAGAACTCAAAGTGTTATTCTTAAAATGAACAATACTACATTTTTGCATTTAGCTGGTGGCCATTGTCTTTCCACTAGTTGCTTGCACAACACAACCATTCCAGGAGTGTAAGTCCATATCAGTGGAAGTATGAATAACAACCCTTAGTTTTCAGTAATCTGATAACAATTAGGAAAATATCTGGAATAGAGGTTTGTAAATCTGAGAAACAAATACCAATCGATAATCATCCCAGTTCTAAGCATTGTGGAACACCATTAATGACATTTTTACTTTCCAAGGTAGTGCCTGCAACTTTGGTAACATGTATTATGTTTATTATTCACCATATTATATATGGATTAATACAGGTTATACTGTATTGACTACAAAACCACTATTTACCACTTCAGTTATTTTTTCAAAGTATACAAAGTTAAGTGCACAGGTCCTACCTTTGAGAAAGCTAAACTGATGCGGGTCCAAAGTTAAGCAATGTTGATATTAGTGTGTTCTAAGAAAATGCATTCCATGGCTTTAGAAATAAGGTTGGCAAGACTGACGGGTTTATAGTTATCTGGGTTTGTGGTTGAACCCCCTTTGTGTAGCAGCATTATAATATCTATTTCTCAACACTTCAGAGACATAGCCTGCGATCAAACTTTTGTTGAACCTATTTAAAAGAGGTGCTGAGTGGCCATGCTTAGTAGTTATAATCAAGCTACCTGATATATTATTAAGACATATACATGTGGTGTTCTTCATTTCTGACAGGACACATTCTTCAGAAATCTTTGGTGGGGTCAGGGCCTGGAGGAGTTGTGGGCAGCAACAACAGCTTGTGGGGAAAAGTTGGCACTTAATTTGTTGATTAGGTTATTAGCTACTCCATTGGGTACAGAATGCCTGATGCCATTAAGGATCAGCTCAGAACATTGCTGGAAACTGTTCCTTAACCTCCCAGCATAGTTAAAAAGGGATCTGCAGTTGTTTTAGGTGTTCATGGCAATTATGAGCTTGTTATTCAGCTTTAAAATTTCTAATTTTTCCTTTGAACTGTTAGCATGTTTGAACACCAGGTACAGGTGGGTATAGGTTGTGACCTCATGCACACAGTTAGTGCTATCTGCCTTTTGTTATAAAATTTACTTACACAAGTGACCCACCCATGAAGGTTTAGTCTTAAACCTCCCACAGTATCTAGTACATACAGGGACAGATTTAGTTACACAGCTACTCTCTTTCACTCTCATATGAAAGAGCTACATTACCCACTCCCTATCCAACTGCTTCTCCTCATACGTACTCAGAAAACACAGGTGCTACACTCCACAACTTTTCTATCCCTGGGACAATACGGGACATGTACAGCCCTCAGGCACTTCACTGTTTCTCCAACAAATGCCAATCTGCAAGAATCCTTCCATTTTCAGTCCACCTGGTGCACCTTCTTGTGCAACAGTCTCATCTGCAAATCTACTACTGTTCCCATCCCACCCCTTCACTTCTCTAAGTAACTCTCAAATTTGTTTTCTCCATCCTGCTCCCTTCAATGTTTGCAGTGCTTCTGCTCCACCTGTCATCTAGTTCACCCCAATGTCTTCTGTTTATCTAGAGCATGTGAAACTAATCACATCTCCAATTTGTCCCCCTTTAACTGCTTCCACACTTCATTCTGCCTCAACCTTCTATTTCATCCATCTGCACCCTTTTCATACAATCCTATAAAATACTCTACACCCTGAGGTACCTCAACCACCCCCTTTAAGTATATATTATGGTTGAAATTCCGCTCATCACTTACATCTAATCCATACACTGCTCACCTCTATCAGATCCTTTTCTATTCATCCACTACTCTCCAACACCCCCAGCCTCTTGCTGACAGCAGTTGTTTACTTCACAACTTCTCCTAGAGGTCTATACCTCTCCCATCCATGCTCAGCCAGAATCTAACTGCCTCTTTCTATACTAAGCATGTACCCCACAGTTCTATTTTCCACTGCACCTATCACTCCTTATCCACATATTATGTATTCCTCCTTATCACCCTGTCCCCTACTAATCATCCTTCCTAAATTCAACAATATTACATACTGCATTCACATCCACCCATTCTGCAGTCTGCCTCCATTTGTGATCTAATAATTGTCCTCCCTCTAAACCTGCTACACAATTTGTTAACAAATATCCTGCAGCTCCACCAATACCCTTTGTGCTTAAACACAAATGTCTCCCCTTGTATAGTATCTGTGGCAATAACAAACTCAAATAATGAATTTTTTTCTTCAGTTTCCTAGTGTTCACCTACCAGTATTCCAAGTGCTTGCTCACTTCCTCACAGCAGCTATCCCTATTCTCATCCATCATTTGTTAGATGTTAGGATACAACCATATCCCGATATACCGTGGATATAAAAAGTGTATACACCCCTGTTAAATTGCCAGATTTTTGTGATATAAAAAATGAGACCAGAATAAATCATTTCAAACCTTTTCCCACCTTTAATGTGACCTATAACCTATACAATTCAATTGAAAAACAAACAGATCTGTTAGGGGAAAAATAAAAAATAAAAAATCTGCAATAAACTGGTTGCATAACTGTGCACACCCTTAAACTAATACTTTGTTGAAGCACCTTTTGATTTAATTACAGCATTCCGTCTTCTTCGGTACACACCTGCCATCAATTAAAGAGACTCTGATTAACCCCAAATAAAGTTCAGCTATCCTAGTAGGATTTTCCTGACATTTACTCAGTTGCCTGCTACAGCAAAGGCCATAGTTCGCAGACAGCTTACAAAGCATCAAAGGGATCTCATTGTTGAAAGTATCAGTCAGGCGAAAGGTACAAAAAAATTTCCAAAGCATTGGATACACCATGGAACACAGTGAAGACAGTCATCAAAAAGTGGAGAAAATATGGGACAACATTGATGTTGCAAAGAGCTGGGCATCCTTACAAAAGTGATGAAAAGACAAGACAAAAACTGGTCAGGGAGCCTGCCAAGAGACCTACAGCAACACTGAAGGAGCTGCAGGAATTTCTGGAAAGTACTGGTTGTGTACTACATGTGACAACAATCTCCCGTATTCTCCATATGTCTGAACCATGGGGTACAGATGCAAGACGGAAGGCTTTTCTTACAAAGAAAAATATCCAAGCCTGGCTAAAATTTGCAAAAAAATACATTGTCTCCCTAAAGCATGTGGGAAAATGTGTTATAGGCTGATGAGACCAAGGTTGAACTTTTTGGCCACAATTCCAAAAGGTATGTTTGGTGCAAACACAACACTTCGCATCACCAAAAGAACACCATCCCCACAGTGAAGCACGATGGTGGCAGTATCATGCTTTGGGGTTGCTTCTTTCAGCTGGAACTGGGGCTTTAGTCAAGGTGGAGGGAACTATGAACAGTTCCAAATACCAGTCACTTTTGGCCCAAAGCCTCTAGGCATCTGCTAGAAAGCTAAAGATGAAAAGGAATTTCACCTTTCAACACGATGATGATTCCAAGAATACATCCAAATCAGCAAAAGAATGGCTTTGCCAGAAGAAAATTAAAGTTTTGGAATGGCCCAGCAAGAGCCCATACCTAAATCCAATAGAAAATCTGTGGGGTGACCAGAAGAGGGCTGTGCACAAGAGATGCCCTCGCAATCTGACAGATTTGGAGAGCTTTTGCAAGGAACAGTGGGCAAATATTGAAAAGTCAAGATGTGCCATGCGGATAGACTCTTACCCAAGAAGACTGAATGTTGTAATTAAATCAAAAGGTGCTTCAACAAAGTATTAGTTTAAGGGTGTGCACACTTATGCAACCAGCTTATTGCATGTTTTTTATTTTTTATATTTTTTCCACTAACAGATTTGTTTTTCAATTGAATTGTTCAGGTTATAGGTCACATTAAAGGTGGGAAAAGTTTTGAAATGATTTATTGTGGTCTCATTTTTTATATCACAAAAACATGGCATTTTAACAGGGGTGTGTACACTTTATATATCCACTGTAGCTACTTCACTCCTATATAACATACAGCTCCACTTTGCCTCCATGAAGGGCTCTACTGCCAGTTTTACCTCATGGAACTACAATCCTACCATGTCCCTGAACCGCAACAAGTTTAGAAATATAAGCAATAGCCCCTCCCTTGTAATTGTTAATGATGTTAACAATGCAATGCAGTCATCTGTGACTAAAGCATAGCATTTTCCCACCTCTTTCCTTTCAGGATTTATGTAATCCATCAAGCCATCACCTCTACTACCAGTGAAAGTAAATATGGCAATAACTGATATACCCGATAGATTTCCTTACCTAGCTCTATCGCATGACCAGACTGCAGTACAGAGCTTTTACCCCCTTATTCAACTAATTTCAAAGTTCATCTCCCTTTATACCCAGCTTTTCTGACGTCTACTGGTATTACCCTAGCCCTCATCCATCCCTTTCACTCCAGACCATCCAGATACTCAACTATTAATGTCTAGTTATTACCTGAACTTCTCCCCTCACTGAAGCCTGTTTCTCTCCAGACCTTCAGACAGTAGCATCATAAAGATGCCGGTGCCCATGCTAACTAAAGATAAGGGCATTAATTCCCTGAATTCTCTCTCTCTCTCTCTCTTTTCTCTCCTTTTGGCAAAACCACCGTTATCCTATTATTCACTTATGTAACTTGGTACCCTCATGTCTACTAATGTTTATTTCAGCACATTCTTAATACACCGATCACCTCTTCTTTTATCATCTTTGCAAAAGTTTACCATGTATCAATCTTTCACCCTGTCCTGCAAATACTAACTGCCTCAACTACTTTCACAACCTGAATCCCTCAATCCAGACCCCTCTTTTCTTCTAAGAGACACTCCCACTTCAAAAAAAAATCTTTTCTTCCGGGCTATGTACCCCTTTGTATAAGCTAAAAAAATTCAACACCTCATCTACTTGCTCCATTTTGTACACCTGTACTCTCTATATGTTCTCTATTATTTCTTCCCTCCCCATTCTTGACCCTATTTTTCAGACTCCAAGGAAGATACCGCCTGTCATATTGCTCTGTGTCCACAAGTATACTTTCATATTATACTTTTCAGCTCTGTCACTAGTTTTCCTACCACTTCTGTCTCAGTCTGTAGCTTTATTACTTCAGTCCTTTCTCTGTCTGACTCCTAAATAAAACCCTCTGAACTTCCATGAGCACGCTATACTGAAGACACAAACACTTGTCCCAATCTAACAGCTTAGAAACTTTTAAGAAAAATTTAGATACACGGGCTGGTAGAAAAGTTTACATACTGTATTTGGTGGAATCAGCACTGCTTGACAGCTGAGCATCTTAATATGCTGTCTTTGAACTTATAAACAAGCCCCTAAGCACCGTCACATCCTTAGCCTACACTAGGGTATCTCCAAAGGCTCAAAATTATTCTATCATTGATTGACCTAACCTCCCAGAGATAAGAAATTGTAAATTAATCCAATCTTGACCCGCCCTTCAGAATTTTTTTTACTACTGGTCACTGCAAGCCAAGTAACCAAGCTAGTATACAAGCATGTACTATCCCCCTCTAGCCCTACTGCCCTCAGTATTACATTCTTTTCTTTCTTCCACTGACATTTCTCTATATGTCGCCACTCTCTAAATGTGGAAACACTCATGAAATATTTAATCTGTACAGCAGCAATCAACTGCACATAAAATTGGAGCGAGAAAAAGAGAGAAAATGTTCAAATCACTAGTTAATTTAAATAAAACATGGATGCACACTATAATAATGGTATAAACTACAGCATGGTGTGATTGTATATTCTTCCCCACCAACTAGTTCCTAAGGTTTTAAAATAATGTCCTCATCATCACAGAAGTATTAATCTTCAACAGTTACACTTCCAACACTGTTTATTTTTCTCACAAAGAAAGAAATTCACATTTAAAACATACACATCCTAAAACAAGCACTTGTGAACTACCCCTGAGGTGCAGAAAATAATACCAAAAGTAACTAAAACATGACAAAAATGCACTCAACCTCTCAAACTACTCATGGCGCAAAACAGCCTCTCAGTATGTGCACATTTCCTGCTCCGCTACAGAAACAGTACTGAATTACTTAGTGAAAAAAACTTCAACTTGAACATACTTTAGCAAAAAAAGGCAAAAGTGACTGCACTTTCAAAAAACAAAGAAATAAGTTACAGCTCAGATGAGCTGATTTTTCTTTCTTCACCTGCTTTCCTTTTAGAAATTGGCTTATTACTAAAAGAAATGTGGTACAGTGGAAGCTCCACTCTCCATCTCATTTCAGTACCCAAAACTGCCCTAATCATACCTCTCAACCTGGAAACATCAAAAATCTGGACAAAGTCCAATGAAAAATAGGCACAAATCTGTACACTGATTAACATAACATTTGCATAAATTATTGTGTGACCACGTCCACTCCAACTGGAATTGTAGGACACCAACTTTCAAACGCAAACTAAAGAACAGAAAACCAAAATATGGCCCCAAAGGTCATATTCAAAGAAAATGCCAAAAGTCATCTAAATAATTCCACATTAAAAAAGATCTGTAACTAATGAAGAGGTTGCTGCTAGCAAACAACTTTATATTTCTTTGTTTCATTTACAAATAAAGTGCCTGTTGCCCTTGAAGAATAAATTGCCTGTGTTACATTAAAAAAAATGATAAACTAGTAATATTGCAATAGGGAATGGATGGCAAACTGATAACAGGTTCATAGTTACTAGGTATCTCTGCCAATTAGGACATTCTCAGGACTGCAGCATCCACCCCTTTAAAAGTATAACACAGTACAGTATCAGCAATCAATCTACATACTGTGGGAGTAAAACCCACAGCCTTCTGCGTCAAAAGCAAGTATATTACCTGTTGTGCTAATAACAACACAAACAGACTTGGCATAACCAGCACTAAACTTCTCTCCCCCTGAATAACTGTGCAGCACAAGAAATCTGGAAAAAGCCAAAATTTACTGGGGGGGGGGGCAAAGGTACCAATGTCATAGCAACATCCTACAATAAGCTCTATTCTGCCTCTCTACTTCTGTGTTCATACTGCCACTCCTTCTCCAAACTCCAACCATTAAACCCAGAAAAAACAGATGCTACAGTGCCCCCCTCCCCAAACCAAACCTAGATCACTGGTGTCACAGCTGAGGTTAAAAACCCTGCACTGATAAACTGATGTGGCATTACAAGTTCAGTAAAAATTTGTTTGCACTGATTATGCACATCCCATTATGGTATCCCATTAATACTTATCAGAAAGTTATTCACAGGTTAAGCATGGCATGTTCTGTGTGGAAAGTTATAATGTGCTGTTGGGGAGGGGACAGTTCTTAGACATTTTTTGAACAATAGGAAAGACACAGGATCAAAATTACTCATCAAAATATTCATAGCACTCCTGCTTCCATCAGTGAAGTCAGCATCTGACTGCATGACTTACAACTGCAACAGTGCAGTGTTTCTTTAACCTTACCAGCATTTTCATTTTGAGCAAAACATCTGACATACTTTTCAGACAACTTTCCCTTTGAGCTTATATCCATTTTACTTGATTAACTAGTTGGAAACCTGCTACTATGCCAACCTCCCCCAGTAATTTGTTCAACCTCACACAGTAGACAAATGACAGCTGAGATAATCAAATCCTGTACCACAAGAACTAGCGGTCACAACCTTCACCTATGCACCAACTCCCATACAAAACAACTTAACCATTATACAAGCCTAACAAGTTTACATACATATATAGAAAAACTTATTTAAAAACTTTACCCCTACTGCATGCTGTAACACTATTTAAGGCCGTTATCTCTACAAAGATTTTCACACTGGCCAACCATGCAGGGATTTACTCTTTGTGAAAAACTCTATTTATGACAAAGGCCAGTAATGCACTCCACTAAGACGAAATGCACCATGTACTGTGCTCATGCCTCCCACCTGTAGGGCAACAAGTGTAAAATGGTAAGAAACAAAAAGTGACAAACCGGCTCTCTGACTCAGAACAGTAATGTTTAATCCACAAGTAAACACCAGATAGTATCTGTAAAAGACCAACACGGTACCTAAAAAACTTAAAAACTTTAAAGCGCTTTTCGTTTGTCATTAAGCAAACTTCCTCAGATGTTTGCTTAATGACACTTTCTCGGCTCGGCTCTCGGATCTCGGCTCTGAAGAAACTTGCTTTTGTGGTTTGTCCAATTTGTCAGATTTTTATGATTGCGGCGATATAGCCTCAGAAAATGGAGTCTTAAGCAGACCTTTTAGAATAACATTATTTTTATGCTCCATCAATGCCCTGTGGTTAAATCCGTGGCAAATGGAGCATGACTCTTATAAATGAAGAGCCCCTACGCAATAAACACACAGAATGTGCGAATCGCTTAGAGGCATCTATTTTCTGCATTTCTCACATTTCTTGAAGCTTAAGGGCTTCCCTTCCTGCTTTTGAGACATACCTATATCAGAAGGAAAAAGCAGATGAAGAGGAAGAGAGCACACATGCACACAAAAAAACTCAAATACGGTCCACTAACTGAAATGGACAGAACATTTAAAAGGACAGAGACACTTTTTTTTTTTTTTTTAATGATTAGAAAGGTGGGAAAGAAGGAAAGAAAGGGTAGAATGTCCTCTAATTTACACGGATGTTCATTAGATGTCCTCTAACTGAAACAGACGCAAACTCCTAAAAAAAGTGTATAAAGAGACTAACATACACTTGCTAAAGAGTCAAGATATAAAATATTATTTTAAGAGGAAAAAGGTTTATAATTATTGGAAAGCTAGAAATCTATAATAATAATAAACAAAAAATATCAAACACTTAGCCCAGAGCTTGCTATCCATCCTCTTTGCTGCATGGCAAATGAGAACTGAGGAAGCTAAGGGGTTTCTTTATGGATAAAGAAAGGGCACACAAGCTTTGCTGAAGACCTTGAGCTTGGAAAATAGCCGAGATGGATCCGATGGATCGGATCTCACCCATCCATGAGAATAAAGGCGAGACTGACAACATTACATCTTTTTTTTTTTTTTTTAATTATTTATTTAATAGTAATAACAGTTAGAAAAGATATATACCAACAATGTTAAGACTAGAAAATACCTCAAAGCAAGGTAACAGAGGAAGGACCATTACCAACAATGGAAATGAAAATTACAAAAAAGAATATCTTAATTTTGGTAGCTAGAAGGTTTAGAAGAGAGGCAAGGGAGATACTATTAATAATAACAAGGAAATTATACTGAAGATATGAAAAAAGAAGTTATATACTTACCATAACGTTCCATGTGAGTTGTTCATCTCACCTTCATTTTTTACTGATGGGTTCAGAGCCGATCCTTTGGCTCTGATACAGCCAATTGCAAAGCTCGAGGTCTTCAAATAGCTCGAGGCCAAGTCCCTATCCCGTGATGCACCTGTGAAATACCTCAGATCTTGCTTGCTGCGTTGTCATTCTTACATTTCTAGAGAAAAGGAAGAGAAGGTTTGAGTAACCAGGATGGAACCAGCATCTCGCACATCTATCAGCCCAGAAAGGGGTAGGAGGAAGGGACATAAGAATGAAGGTGAGATGAACAACTCACATGGAACGTTATGGTAAGTACATAACTTCTTTATGTGAAGTTGTTCAATCTTGCCATTCATTCTTTACTGATGGGTAGCATCCCAAGGACTATAAATCTAGGGTGGCTCACGGGAGTATATTTCTCAGGACCGTGGATCCAAAGGAGGCCCTGTCAACTTTGTAATGAGTGATAAAAGTATGAGGTATTGACCAAGTGGCTGCTGCACAAATATTATCAATAGGAAGTCTGGCAGAAACGGCAAATGATGTAGAAACTGCTCTGGGTGAGTGAGCTTTAATTTTGTGTTGCAAAGGTATATTGGCAGCTGAATAGACAAAGGTGATACAATCAGATAACCATTTAGACAGAGTAGTTTTAGCCACTGGTCTCCCTTTCTTGTAATCTGAAAATGAAACAAAAAGCTGGTTTGATTTCCTAAAATCTTTTGTTCTATCCAAACAGAATCTGAGCTGTCTGTGAACATCTAGTTTGTGCAGCATATACTCTAAATTGTTAAAATGATTGGGGAAGAAAACTGGCAAATCAATAAGTTGGTTGAGATTGGTTTCAGTGCAAACTCTGGGCATGAATGAGGAATTTGTTTTAAGTGATACTCTGTCAGGGTGAAATATCAAATAGGGAGGCTTGATGGATAAAGCCTGAACCTCTGACACTCTGCGGGCAGAAGTAATAGCTACCAGAAAGATGGTCTTCCAAGACAAAAATTTAAGATCACAAGATGAAGCTGGCTCAAATAGCGAGAGAATTATATGTGAAAGCATAAAATTTATATTCCATGGAGAATAGAGAGATATCACAGGAGGTCTCATATGAAAAGTCCCTTTGAGAAATGCTTTGGATAACCTGTGAGACAAGATATTCAAACCTTCAAATCCAAGATGAAAATTAGAAATAGCAGCCAATTGAACCTGAACTGTTGCTGCTGCAGCTCCTTCATTGAAAATCATAGTCAAAAATTCTAAAATGGAAGCCATAGAGGCTTGATAAGGATCAATATTACTTTTTGAGGCCCATATAGAACATTTTTTTTCCATTTGCTAAGATGTAGCTTTCTGGTAGAAGATTTGTGAGAGGACAAAAGGATCTGTTTTGTCTCATTGGAAAGGTTATGGAACCTGGCTATGATGGGAGCTGGAGCAGCCAAGCTGTCAGCTTCAGGGACTGCAGAGAAGGATTAAGGTCCCCCGACGGGTGTCTCAGAAGGTCTGGAACTGGGTCCAGGATACAAGGATTTTCCAAAAGATGAGGTCGAAGAAAGGGGAACCAAATCTGACGAGGCCAATGAGGGGCTATAAGAATGATGGTCCTTCCCAGGGACTTTGCTTTCTGTAGAACCTTGGGTATCAACGGGATTGGTGGAAATGCATCGAGGAGACGCGGAGGCCAATCGTGCATAAGTGCGTCCCTTGGGGGTTCTTCCAGAGGGGGAATGAGGGCAAAGTAGCTTCTGCATTTTATGTTTATGTGACTGGCAAAAAGGATGCAGCAAGACTGGCCCCACCTGCAGAATATCCTGTCCGCAATTTCTTTCCTGAGGGACCACTCGTGGGGCAACAAGATTGCCCTGCTCAATTTGTCTGCTATCACATTGGAGCTTCCCGAGATGTGCGCTGCCAACAGAAAGTGCTGGGTGGAAACAGTCCACTGCCAAACTCTGAGAGCCTCTTGGCAAAGCGGGTAAGACCTGGTTCCTCCTTGCTTGTTCAAGTTCCAGACCACTGACATGTTGTCTGCCTAAATCGCAATCGCACCCAGAGGAAGAGAGTCCTGAAAGTACTGCAACACCAAAAGTACTGCTCTCATCTCCAGGACATTGATATGCAGATGTGTCTCTAGATCAGTCCATGTGCCTTGGCCAGTCTTTCCCTGAAAATGCCCCCCCACCCTATCAGGGAAGCATCTGTGGTCACTGTGGCCGCTGGAGGGGGTAGCACAAATGGGTGTCCCATTGTGACATGAAGTGAGGTCAACCACCACTGAAGGTCCTTCTTGCAAGAATTTGTGATCATTATGGCGTGATTCATGGGGAGCTCTTAGTGAACAATAGCCATTGAAGTATTCTCATGTGCATATAAGCAAGTGGTATGGCTAGAATTACTGCTGCCATCATGCCTAATTCTTTCAGAACTTCCGATGCTGGTGCTTTGTCCTTTGATATCAGGATGCTGACATGGTGATGAAGAAGACAGACTCTTTCTATTATAAGCCTTAAAGTGGTGGTAGTGGTATCAAATTCTGCCCCTGTAAAAACAATATGCTGCGATGACAACAAGGCAGATTTTTCTGACTTGATTGTAATGCCCAGATGATTGCAGAGTGACAGAGTGGACTCCCTGGCCTGAATGAGTTGATGTCTGGTGGTGGCGGTAAGGAGCCAATCGTCTAGGTACGGAAACACCTGGAATCCTAGATGCCTTAGGTGAGCCGTGACCACTACCATGCATTTAGTGAACACTCTGGGGGCTCTAGTGAGACCAAAGGGCAGGGCTCGAAACTGATAGTGATTGGCTACCAGCCGGAAGTGCAGGTGATCCCTGGATGGTCTGGCCTTTTTATATGGTACTAAGCATCCTTGAGATCCATCGAGTACATCCAAGTGTCTTTCTCTAAGAAGGGAAGTATAGACTGAAGTGTGACCATCCGAAACTTCTCTTTCTTTACTTATTGGTTCAGTCTGCTGCGGTCCAATATGGGTCTCCAGTCCCCCGTCTTCTTTTGAACCAAAAAGAATCTTGAGTAAATTCCAGATCCTGTCTGGTCTGCTGGGACTGGTTGGCTGACTCTTTTTTTAGCAACGTTTGGACCTCTACTATTGCTTGATACCTGTAACTGGGTGGAACGACCGGGATTCGTCTTATGATTGGAGGGGGTGTGGTGAATGGTATGAAGTATCCTCTGGAAATGATAATTTGTACCCAGCTGTCTTTTGTTATATTGAGCCAGGTGTCTGGGTACAAAGTTAAGTGACCCCTGACTGCCTCCAGAGCAAGACAGTTGAGCCTCCTCTCAGGAGCGCTGGTACGGTGTCCCAGAAAAGCTCCCTCTGTCACCCTGGTGTTTCGGACCCCCTCTGCCGCGATGGTGGCATCTTCCATTATTACCCCCTCCTCTGCCTCTGAAGGGTGGTTCACCACGTGTGTCCTGAAAGGCTCCGTTGGCTTTTCGGAACCACATTTTTCCTCCCCTTGGACCTTAAGGATATGGTCGGGTAGGAGTGGAAAAACGGACCCCAACGACAGAGTCTTTCCATCCTGTTAACACCTGGTTAAGGTTTCCTTCACTTTAGGCCCAAAAAGGGATGAGCCATCAAAGGAAGTGTTCACGAAGGAAGAATTGAAAGGTTCCATGAAGGAACACAAGTGCATCCGGGAATGTCTCCTAACAGCAATTCCTGTACCCGCTGCCCTACTCGTTCCATCAGCTGCATAAGATATGAGGCGCATGGACAACTTGACGATAGAATTTAGGGTAGAAAGCTGGGCAGTACCTTTGTTGAAAGCTGCCGCAGCTATTGTACCCTGAAGAGTATCTCCCACTCCTTAAGGAGATCTCTTTGCAACCTAGTAAAATGGGTTAAGTAGTTCAGCGAACGGAGAGCAAAGGTCGCCGAACTGAACATGCGCTTCTGATATCTATCCATAATCCTGGAGTCTTTGTTAGGAGGATGGATAGACGTGCAAGTCTCAGACATTTCCTTCTTGGTGGCCACCGCCACCACCATGGCATCAACTGGAACACCTTTAGTTAAAAATGTTTTGTCAACTGGGGCTGAAATAAACTTATTAGGCCTCCTGGGGACAGGCTCCATAGAATCCGGAGACTCCCATGCTCTTCGTGAGACCAGCTGCTTCAGCTCAACAAAGGGCAGAGTCACCCAAGAGGTGGAGGGCTGAGACCCAAAAGCCTTCAGGAGAACTGACTCATCATCAGTAGGGCTTTTGGACTGCCAGTCACCCCTCTGCCTAAGGATCTCAAGTATCTCATCGAATTAGATATCCTCAGCGGGGGACCGTGGGGACCCTTCTGACTCATCTAAGTCAGTATCCGATGTGAGAGACTCCTGTGGGGAGTCTAGGTGCTTCCTCTTGCACAATCTCTTCCTGGGAACCTCATCAGTGGGTGCCTCTGATGAGGTCTCGGAAGAGCAGGGGCCACCCATTGGGGCTTACTGAGGCTCTGGGTCTCTACGATTGGTCAGGATGTGTGATGCAGAAGCAGACACTGGCACTTTTGGGTAGGAGGAGGGCAGACCCGAGGTAGAGGATGTCCGGGGAGACATGACTCTCCTCATGGCATCAAAAGCACCTCTGCTCCGATGTGAGGGAGCCAATGGATCCGAGGAAACAGTAGACACCTCCGGCACTGGGACAGTGGGCTCCGAGACCGAGGTAGAGGCCGGGCTAATCCAAGCCGAGGCCCCGAGAGGCAAAGTCGGAACCGACAAGTTGGTTCGACTATCCACCCTGGACCCAACCAGAGAGTGTCAGCTCCTAGAGTCCTCGATAGGCACCAAGGACGTCAGAGTACACAGAGCCGAAGACACTGGAACAGGCATCAGTTCCGAGGGTTCCACTAACATCAGGTCTGCCTCCTCCAGCTCCGAAGGACCAGCATGGCTCCGAGGAGGAATAGTAATAGTCGGTGCAATGGTCTTCGGCTCTGAAGCCATTTGGTCGAAGCCGATAACATTTTGGCTAATGTTGGTCCTGACAACAGTTTCTGTACCACATGATCCAAGTCCAGATACGACAGGCTGATAGATGATCGAGACAATTTTACCAAAGGTGGTACCGACTGGAGAATAGTACCCTTTGGAGCTTCGGAGACCGGTTCTAAGACAGGGGACCAGCTCCGAAAGGAACAGACTGTCAGCTCCGAAGATAGTGGAGTTGAAGTCGATGACTTCTTCGATTTTTTTGTGTCCGATGGCTTGGAAGACTTTGAAGACTGACTGGAACCATCCTGGTCACTCAAAGCTTCCTGAAAGGAAGGCTTCAACAAGCCTCTATCAATTAGTTTCCTCTTCCTTTCCCGCAGGACCCTAGAGGAGAAGGAATGACAAAGGGCAAAATTGTCTTGCAAATGCAGAGCCCCAAGACAATAAAACACAGTTGACGTGACTGTCTGTAACTGACATTTTCTGGCCACACTTAGGGCACTTTTTGAACCCAGACTTGGGGTGCTTGTCTTGATCCGCCACAGTAAAGCTAGAGATATTTACTGCCACACAAAAAACAATAGTAAATCTTCTCCAAATAGAATGGACAGCAGGTAAGCCTTAATAAAAACAGGCTAAAACACATACACAGAATATGTGAATCACACAAAGCAGACTATCTAACAAGATAGCTGCTGAGAAATAACAATGTTATCTAAATAAGTAGAGTACACTGTAAATTAGACAGTAACAAAAACTAAGCCTTATAAATACAAAAAGGCTAGACAGGCCACACCACTATCTAAGAAATATGACAAAAGGTCACAAATAGCACAGCAAGCTGAGAGAAGGAAAGGCAATAAGCTTATCTAAATAAACACAGGTTTACTGAACTAAGCCTTACATAAAAAAACTCGAAGGCTAGACAGACCACATCTATAAGAACTACAACTAACTAGTCCAAAAAGAGGCCAACTAGAAATATCTGAAAAATAGTAAACGGGAAGGGAACAGCACACTAAAAGCTATAAGAGCTTTATAAACAAACCTAGCTAATTAACTATACTATCAAAAACTTTTATAGAATTTTTAATGAAAACATGTTCTTATCTGGCCCGAGCTAATTCAGAACCTCCGATCTGTTGCAGCGGCAAACTAGATCTGAGGTAATTACTTATTCACAGCTGCATCATGGGACAGGGACTTGGCCTCAAGCTATTTGAAGACCTCGAGCTTTGCAATTGGCTGTATCGGAGCTGAGGGATCGCCACCGCACCCATCAGTAAAGAATGAACGGCGAGATTGAACAACTTCACATTATAAGTTTTTGCATTCACTAAAGCCACAACAAGCTCGAGAGATCACAATCCTGTGCAAACCTGAAGAGCATCATACAAGATATGAGGTAACACAGTGATCAGGGGTATTCCAGGTAAGGGAGGAGCTCAAGGGTCAGATCCTAGAATCTGCAGAAAGTGTACGATTCAGATCTGAGGGCTGGAACCAAACCCCATTAGTTCACGAATGAATGAAAGCAACATCAGAGCTGAGTATTTTGTTCTCTGTGGTTTGAAATACTGCAGAGTTTTGGCTGGATAGTAACATAACCATGGTAAGGCAGCATTCTAGTCTCGGTAGTAGTACTTTGGTAGTGATGTCATGTCTGTCTTCTACAATTAAGTAAATTAAACATTCTATCAGAGACTTTAAGCTGGGATAATACTTCATTTCCCAATGTTTCTGTATGTAAATATACATTTATATGTTGACCTAATAAAATACCAACGTACCTCTGTGATACAGTATTAGGTAGGAGGGTACCACTGGGGTCTGTTATTACAAAGGACTGCAGGATGCCAAATAGCATAATGTTGGTTCTTGCAGTACTTATGGTCAGTTTATTGGTTGTCAGCCAGTTCCAGATCAGAACAAAGTCTATTTGTAGTTCACTTGTTAATGCTGTTAATGATTTGTCAGACTTTGTGATTTCTATGTTGTCTGCGTGGGTTTTGGCATAATGGTTAAGGTAACACAGTTGGAAATAAAGTGAAAGTTTTGGTTTCACTTTGTTATTTCCAACTGTGTTACTTTTGCCTCCGATTGCTGCTTCTACCATGTTTTTTCTGTTTTATTGGTTTACTCTTTGGCATTTAGTTGGTTTATAATGGTTAAGGTGTTTACTCCACAAACACAAAGCACAGGATTTGATTCCCACCTTTGAGGGAAATTGGCAAGACTTAAAATGGCTGACAAGGGCAGCTAGCCTAGTATTTACCTATAAACAATTTAGTTGAGGAGGGTTCCATGGTGGATCACTAATGAACAATGAAAATAAAAGAGGTCTTAATATTGAACCCTGAGAAGCTCCCATTTGTGTGGTACCACAGCAATGCTGTGTGCCGCAGCCTGCGACAGTGAAGATCCATTTGTGAGGTACTTTTTGAACCATGATGTTACTTCATTGGGAAAAAACAGTGCCAGACAGTCTGTTGATTAACAGCTTACGATCAACCACTTCTGAAGGCTCATTTTGTGTCCAAAAATATAGCACTGGAAATGACTGCTGCCCCTGTTTTCATATATCTGAAGGTTAGCATATAATTTGAACTTGGCGTGCTACATTTTCTTGCTGCCTTTAGCTAATTCCATCTAAAACAACAATTTTTTAGACTTTCTGTGATTTAAAAAGCTTGTTTCAGCTACATATTGTACTTATTTTACTGACTGCACTTTAGCAAAGTCTGTTTTGTGTTTAAATTACCTGTTTAAATGCACATAAATAGCCTACAAGAGTTAAAGTGTTTTTTTATTCTATCTGCTTTATTTTCTGATAAAAAATATATATATACTTGATTTCCCACCTTTCTAAGCTAGTATAGTCCAGTTTTCAGGTTAGTGCTGAATTCATGGCTGTGTTACAAGTTTCTGTGTTTGCCCATACCTTACTTGGATAGAAGGAAGTTTCTCTGTTCACCTGTGAGACAGGGGAGCTTTGAACAGCCTATCTGTCCCTGGAGGAGTGGTTTCTGCCCAGAAATTAGTAGTTTATTGGCCATTTTGGGCTAATTTCTCTCTCTTTCATTTCCCTGCCATAAAACCTGCATTTGCATGCCGGGTAGCTAGGGTATAACTATTCCCAGCTCCACAAAGTCTACTCTTCAATTTTTTCCCTTGGAACTAGGCAAACTTTCAACTTAAGCACTCAAACCATTCACTACTCAGCCCGGCACTTGCTCAAAACTCATAGCAAGCACTAATAAACCTTAGCACTAGATCCACCTATACTGTAGTTCCCTGTACCTACCCAGGCATGTCCAAAGGGCAGTTTCAGGTGTACACCCCGGTCCAACTGGTGAATCTGGGCATTTTGAGGCGATTTTACAACTGCCTCATGTACACAGACAACCCTCTCCTCCTACCACCAAACACTAATACATGCAAGAAATGCAATTATACAGTAAAACTGGAGGCTAAGCTCTCTCAACCCAAGAATAGACCAGACAGTTAAGAGGAGAAGGGAACTACTTGCATCACACCACCAGTATCACAGAGATCTATGAATCCAGCACCGGCAAAAAACACACATAAATGCACAAAAACATACTCAGAGGCTCTAAATAAAAATCTACAAAAGCAACAGAGACCTCCAAAGCAGAAACCCAAGCAACCTCCACCCCCAACACAAACCATGAAACACATACTTCACAAAACCAGTGTGCACGCAATCACAGCCCTTAAGGCAATATAACATACCCAACACACTAGTAAATAGGTGACTCTATAGTCAGGCACACTGATGTCCCACTCACTAGGCTGAAAGTACAGTTTTGTACCTACCATAAATGTAGATGTCCGAGAGGTATGCATCTGCAGTCCTAACAAATGGGTTGTCCTGCCTCAGGCAGCCCTTCGGTCGGCCGGATTCCAAAGTCTGGGTCTGGCCTCGGCTGATGTCGCACTTCACCCGACGTCATAGTGGCTGTCAATTGGGTATAAAGGCATCAGCCGATGCCATTTTCCTCAGTGTTTCTTGCCCCAGATGCCAGGTGCCCTCTAGGAAGGCTAAATTTGGGTAAATGCAAATGATTCCAAATAGTAGAGAGCAAATAAAAATAAACAGGTATATACATATATATATATATATATATATATATATATATATATATATATATATATATATATATATACAAACAAATACACCATAATAGATTCCCCCAGCTAGCTACAAGATGGGCAAATACCCTAGGAGAACCACAGAGGGGAAGGAGGGAGGGTAATCCTGACTGCAGATGCATACCTCTCGGACATCTACATTTATGGTAGGTACAAAACTGTACTATGTCCTTCAAGGATGCATCTGCAGTCCTAACAAATGGGTAGAATACCATAGCCATACTGGGGGAGGAGGTACTAAGAAGATTATGGTGTAGTTAAGATCCCTTGCAAAACAGCAGTGGCAAAACCTGCTCGGGATCTGGAGTATAAAGGTAGATTATAATGCTTGGCAAATGTATGCACGGAGCTCCAAGTAGCAGCCTCTAAAATGTCTTTGGTAGCCACTCCTCGTAAAAAAGCTGTAGTAGTGGCTGTAGCCCTTGTGGAGTGAGGTCTGATGTTTTCTGGAGTTGTCTTTCCATGAAAAGAGTAACAGAATCTAATGCAATTTCCTATCCATTTTGAGATTGTCTGTTTTGAAATTGCTTTTCCTTCCATTCCTGTTGCATATGCTACCAGAAGCTGGTCAGTTTTTCTATTGTTCTTGGTTCTGTCCAGGTAGTAGCGCAATTGCCTATGCACATCCAAGGTATGTAGTAGTCTTTCCCCCCTGTTCTGTGGGTTGGGGAAGAATGTAGGTAGGTGGATTGCTTGGTTTAATGATACCCTGGAGACCACCTTTGGCATAAATGTAGGATTAGTTCTCATGGACACTCTATCCTGATGGAAGATAAGGAAGGGCTGTACTGCCATTAATGCCTGTAATTCAGAAACCCTTCTTGCTGAAGTGATTGCAAGCAGGAAAGCAGTTTTCCAAGATAAGTACTGTAATTCTGCTGTTGCTGCTGGTTCAAAAGGGGAAGTGTCAACTTTTCTAACACAAAGTTCAAGTCCCATGTAGGCAATGGTGGCTTCCTTGGTGGCTTTACATTTTTAATTCCTCTCAGGAACTGCCTGAGTAGAGGATGAGAAAAGACTGGAGGATCCATGTTGTATTCTGCTGAAATTGCTGATGCATGAATCTTAATGGAGGAATAAGACAGGCCATTGTGGAAAAGCTCTGCTAAATATTCCAGGATGTTAGCTATGTTTGCCAGTGATACATTTTCTCCTTTTGCTGCACTCCAGATGAGATATCTTTTCTATTTTGCTGAATAAGTTTTTCTTGTTGAGGGTCTGCGAGCCTCCAAGATAATGTCTTTAACCCTTTGAGATAAATCTGGGTTATTTTGTCTTATGTAATGTTCCAAGCAGCTAGCTGCAGTGTTTTCAAGTTTGGATGCAGGATTTTGAAGTTGTTCTGTGTTAGCAGTAAAGGAACTAGGGGTAGAGGCCATGCGTGTTCCCGAGACATACTCCTCAGTAGCGGGTACCAATGCTGCCTCGGCCAGTTTGGAGCTATCAGGATGATCCTTGGGTGATCTTCTTTGATCTTCAGTAGCACTTTGTGCATCAAAGGAAGAGGTGGGAATGCATATGCTGTCAGGTTTTCCCAACTGAAAGATAGGAAGTCCACCTTCCAAGCAAGTGGGTGGTATGTCCTTGTGCAGAATTTTTTCAATTGGTGGTTGTGTGGGGATGCAAATAGGTCTATTTCTGGTAGTCCCCATTTCCTTGTAATGGTTTTGAAGATGTCTGGATGCAGCATCCATTCGTGGGCATCCGTGGTAGTTCTGCTTAAGATGTCTGCTAGTATATTTTCTTTTCCTAGCACAAATATTGCCTGGAGCTGAATGTTGAGGTTCAGGGCCACATTCCAGAGGTCCATTGCCATCCGGCATAGAGGATATGAATGTGTGCCTCCCTGTTTGTTGATATACCACATAACTGTGGTGTTGTCCGTCCTTATCAGCAAATGACCCTGTTGAAGAAACGGTCTGAATGTCTGAATTGCCTGCTTTACTGCCAGCATCTCTTTTTGATTTATGTGTAGGTTCAGCTGGTCTTGAGTCCATAAGCCTTGTATGCACTTGTCCACTATGTGTGCCCCCCAACCGAGGTCTGAGGCGTCCGTGGTGATAGTCTGGCTTGGGTGAGGGCTGTGGAAGGGCAGTCCTTTGTTCAATTGACAGGCCTGAGCCCACCACCGTAATTCTTGCTTCAGGCATGGAATTATTGGAATTTGGGTTTCTAGGCTGTGCTTGTGCTGAGACCATAAATTCCTTAGGTACCATTGCAACTTCCTCATATGTAGTCTGGCATGTGGAATCAATATTATGCAGGATGCCATGTAACCCAGGGCTTGCAGGACTTTCCTTGCTGTAAGCTGGTTCTGCGTTGTTAATGCCATGAAATAGAGTGGTAGGTGCTTCTGCTTTTCTGCTGTGAGGAATGCCATTTGGTTTGATGTGTCCAGTTCTGCACCCAAGAAAGTTATCCTTTGGGATGGTATCAGCCTTGACTTTTTTATGTTGACTGTGTATCCCAGGGCTTGCAATAGGTGAATAACCTTTCTCAAATCTTTTGTTAATTTGTTTTTGTTGTCCGCTTGTAACAGGCAGTCATCCAGGTATGGATAAATTTGAATTCCCTGAAGCCTGCAATGAGCAATTACTGATGCCAGGCATTTCGTGAATACTCTGGGCGCAGTAGATAAGCCAAAAGGCAATGCTGAGAATTGATAATGCTCTGATCCTGCAAGAAATCTGAGGTATCTTCTGCAATTTGGTCATATGGGGACGTGCAGGTATGCCTCCTTGAGATCTAGAGTTACCAGCCAAGACTCCTTGCCCAGCATGGGAAGAAGTTGCTGTAGGGTCAGCATCTTGAATTTTGGAACAATGAGATATGTATAATACACAAACCAACACCGAAGAGAGGTAGAAAGCCTATAAATATCCAGCAATAATCCAGCAATAATCCAAAGGTGATGCTGTGGAATCCACAAAACTCAAAGCGCTTGAAGTTTCATAAAACACAGGTTTATTGTTAACGCAAGTAAAACACCTTGATGCTCGTTTTCGTTACTCCAGTAACTTCATCAGACAATGAATGAAACAAATTCATCTCCTTAAATACAAGCATCCATTACCTAATTAGTGCAGTAATTAAAACTTAAAGAAAACCTACTATAATAACTTTACCAGTTAAAACTTGCTTAAAAACAGTTTATATTGTCTTATGTATATAAATTTCTAAATACATTGTACAAGGGAATATTATTTTATTTTGGGAAAGTAAGATGCTCCTAATAGCCTCGCCATCTAGATTGAAATAGCTTTTAATTTTAATATTGGTTTGATGGATATATAATCATTGAGTCCAGGTTCCTTGTTTGCCTCCAGATAAATTTGCCAGTGTGTTTCCCTCTGTTCTAAAATAGTTTGCCATGGTCCACCCCTGGGGTCCAATTGGACACTATCCAAGACAAAAAAACAAGAATTTAGCCTTGGAACATGTGTATGTATGTTTAAACAAGGCATTAGTGGTATTCCCTCTTTGTATATCATAATTGTGCTCATATATTCTGCGTTTTAAGGACCGCTCCATCTTGCCCACATAGTATGCATTGCATAGGTTGCACTTAGCTAAATAAACGACCCTTTGGCTGTTACAGTTGTAAAATCCTTTGGCTCTAATGGTCAGATTTTTAGCTTCTAAGAATACTTCCTCTAAATGTGCAATATATGAGCACTGAGCACAAGATCCACATTTGTAGGTGCCTTTTCTGGATCTATAAGAGTAAGGTTGGAAAGGCATCTTTTCTAGTATATTCTTAATACTGCTACCTTTACGGTAAACTGCCTTCATTTCCCTACCATGCAAATTGCCCAAATCAGTGATCTCTGTAAAGGTTTCCCATTCTCTTCTAATAATATCTCTTATTTTACTGGAATTGGCACTGTATTGTGTAATGAAGGCTTGATTATATTCCAACTGTGATGTCCGTGGAGTCTGTGCTTCCTCCCCTTGTATTAATCCCAGAATAGGTCTGAACCTGCCTGTTCTTTCTTTTCTGACCTGTTCATAAATATTGTGTATCATGTCCCTGGGATACCCTCTGTCTTGGAATAAAAGTCTGAGGTTCTCACACTCCTTCAAAAACTCCTCTTCGTTGGATGTCATTCTGGAGATTCTGACAAACTGGCCCTTAACAATCCCCTTCTTTTGATATACTGGGTGTGCACTATCATAGTGTATATAACTGTTGGAAAACGTCGGCTTCCTGTACACTGATGATTCAAACTGATGTTCACTGTTGATACTAAGCTTAACATCCAGGTATTCCACCCTTTCCGTGGTAACTTGATATGTAAAGGTAAGGAAATTGGTAGTGCCAGTTAAATATTCCATAAAGTCTGTAAGTAGACTGTCAGATCCTATCCAGAAAATACAAATATCATCTAGGAACCTGTAATATGCCACCCAGTATTGGCTGAAGGGACTATTAAACACATATTTATTTTCCCAAATGGACAAAATTATGTCCGCGTATGTCGGGGCACAATTCGCTCCCATCGCTACGCCTGAAATCTGTTTGTAAAACTCCCCTGAAAAATAAATAAAATTGTTGTGCAAGACCAATTCCATAAGCTGCAAAATAACAAAATTATCATTGTTATTAGATAAGGAATTGGATGCAAGTGCTTCCTCTAACCATGATAACCCAGTATCATGTGGAATAACGGAAAAAAGATCCACTATATCAATGGTCAGAAACTTGAGGTTGGGACTCCAAAGTTCAGGCGTAATCTGCCTTAAAAATTCCCATGAGTCTTTCAACATATGGGTAGATTTCGGCCATAGCCTTTTCAGTTTGAAATCTACATATTTAGAAAGTGGGGAAATTTTAGATCCTTGTGCTGCCACTATCGGCCTCATAGGTGGGTCTAGTATATTCTTGTGTACACCGAATATAGAAGGCACCCTAGGTTGAGGGTTGTCCAAAAAAACATAGGTACCATAGTCGATAGCCTCCTGGTCCAATAGATCTTTAAGGACCAAGTCCATTCTCTGATATGCTATATGGATTTCATTAAGGGAAACAGAACTATACCTAGCTTCATTTTTTAAAATAGTGTTCATTTTTCCTTCGTATATGAGCTGGTCCATAATAACTGTTCCTCCCCCTTTGTCAGGTTCCATTACTCTAACGTTGGGGTTTTGTTGTAAGGCATATAATAATTGCTGTTCAGGGGTGGTCAAGTTGGAAGTATACCTACCCCTTCTGCAATGGCTCCTGATTTGTTGTTCTATCCTAAACTCTAGGTTTTTTAGTTGGGGGTGTAGAGGTGGATTATATAGGCTGCTTCTGTGTAATTCAGCACTTGGGTGAAACTCCCCTGGGCCTAACAAATGTACTAAATTAAGTTTCCTAATGAAAAGTTTGGTATCAATAATGACCTGAGTTATAGCGCTACTCCTGTTAGGTACATATTTAAAACCTTTAGTGAAAAGTGTAAAATAAGTATCATTGATGTTAAGTGAACTATAATTGTATATAGTATATCCCCCTTGTTGGCAAAGTATGCCCTCAAAGTTATACTCGTCTGGGCTAAGTTCAGCATGGCTTATTCCCGAAACTGAACCTGTCCAGGATGTGGGTGCCTGTTGTTCCTCGTCTTCTCTCTCTGTTGGTAACCCTGGGGGGAAAAAGACTGTTCATAATGTGTTTGGCGTTGATTCCTGATTCTTTCTGATCGCCTAGGGAGTGGTTCTAATCCCTGCTCCTGGCCTGTCCCATGCTCATTGTTGAAAGGTGTTTCCCCTGTGTGTGACACTGGTCGTGTAATATGATTTCTTCTATCAATGCTAGAATGTGGTATGGGATAAGGACATCCTTCCTCATATTCCCTAAGATCCCTTTGTAACTTTTTGTATTTTCTCTGCAATATTACTGTACATTTGTTATCGACATCCTTCCTGATTTGATAATACTTTTTGTTTTCTGATTCAACCTGAAACAACAAGTCCGTAGTGACAGCATGATTATACTTGTTGATGTCCTGATCTAAATAAACAATTTCAGCTTCATTTCTTTTTATGATAGCTCGTATAATGTCTAACCCACACTTATCAAAGGCGGAAATCAAGTCTGTGTGAAAGTCACTGCCAGCGACGACATTGCTGGGATATTTGCACACACGTAAGCCCTTAGGCACGACATTGTTGTTCAGACACTCATTGAGGTACATATTGTCCAGATTAAGGCTACGGTACCTGTACAATGATGTCTCAAGTGCGGCCATGGATTCCCGAAAACTTGATGTGTCGTCAGTCCTGGTATTCGCCTGCCCTGGTTGCTGGAACGTGGGAATATCCTGGTACCATTCCTGGAAGGTAGAGGGTAACATAATGTCCGGTCCGGCTGTTCCATTAGGACGCTGTTGACTCACGCTCCCTTCCTGTAGAATAAGCGGAGTTTGATGGAAGTCCGTAACTGTATTGGAGCGCCCTCTGCCGTTGGAGGATGGCATGGCAGGATTAGAATGTTGGTTAAGTTGACTAGCTGACTCCCCGGTAACATTATCGGTAGCATGGCAAGGTTGTGAAAGCAACTGCTGAATACCTTGCCCTAAAGGTAGTAATAAATCCAAAAGTTGACTGAGCTGCCAGGCATTTCGTGAATACTCTGGGTGCAGTAGATAAGCCAAAAGGCAATGCTGAGAATTGATAATGCTCTGATCCTGCAAGAAATCTGAGGTATCTTCTGCAATTTGGTCATATGGGGACGTGCAGGTATGCCTCCTTGAGATCTAGAGTTACCAGCCAAGACTCCTTGCCCAGCATGGGAAGAAGTTGCTGTAGGGTCAGCATCTTGAATTTTGGAACAATGAGATATGTGTTCAGAGCGGACAGGTCGAGAATAGGTCTCCATTGGTTTTCCTTTCTTGGTACCAGGAAAAGTCTGGAGTAAAATCCTTGCCCTTGTTCCATAGACGGTACCTTTTCTATAGCTCTCATCCTTAAGTAAGTGGTCTATTTGTTCTAGAGCGTTTGTCTTTTGGTTTGGAGGTAGGTTTGGCATTCCTCTCTACCTTGGTAGAGTATGGAAGTGAAACCTGTAACCTTTGTCTATTGTCTGTAAAATCCATTTGTCTCCTGTAATGTAATGCCAGTTTACTGAAAATAAGGCTAGCTTTCCGCCTAAGGGTGCTTCTAGTTGTTCCCTGGTAGGAGGTTTCAGAGCCAAGTCACTGTGATTGTCCTGTGGAAGTGGTAGTGGCTGGATCTGTGGCAGTACTTCTCTGGTTGTTAGGCTGCCACTGACGTCCCCTGTAGGCACCTCTGGATTGACCTCTGCCTCTTGGACACCTATTCCTGCCTCTCTGTGCTCTGGAGGTGTCTGGAAAGGACCAATTCTTGGAAGGCCAGTTCCTACTAAACCTCGGAGGCTGGACCTGTAAGAAATCCTTGACTGTTTGGACAGATTTCGCTTTTTCTTCCACCTTCTTCAACACTTGCTGTGCAGGGGAGCCAAACAAACTGTTTTTTTCCATGGGAGCATCTAAGAGCTTTGACTTTACATGGTCTGGTAAGGATTGCTCTTTTAACCATGCATGCCTTCTGATCACTGCACCAGTCATAGCTGATCTAAAGGAAGCCTCCAGTGCATCATAGCCGCATTTTAAGGAATGATTACTGACCTGCTGAGTGTTATGTACCAATTCCTGAAGGGACTTACGGTCTAAAGGTTCAGGAGAGGCCAGTTTTTTAGTTAGCTGATCTAACAAAAATTCCTGATACTGAATCATGTGGAATTGACAGTTTAAGGCCCTAGCCGAAAGAGTAGCAGAAGTATAAACTTTTTTACCCCATCTCTCTAATGCCCTAGATTCTCTTTCAGAGGGGAGGGGGTTTTTGGCAGAGGCAGCTGCTACAGCTTTGGGGCCCTGTGAAATAGTTTCAGGGTCTGCAATAGGGGCCTTATACAAGTGATAATGTGTGTCCGGAACCCTGTAGTATCTGTCGGGCTTAGCAGGGGCCAGAGGAAGAGAGTCAGGGGCAGTACAAGCATCATTAAATGCATCATCCACAACTGTAAGTACTGGAGGAATGGCTAAAGACCTATGCTGTGGCAAATGTAAAAAGGTCCTAAGCCTTTTCCTAGAGTCTGAAAAATCCTGACCCTGCCATTGAAATTGTTCTCTCATAGCATGCAAGGTTTCCCCAAAAGACAATTCCTCAGGAGGAGAGGCAGAAGGAATGGAATCTTCTGCATCAGAGTCCTCATATGGAGAATAAGAGCCTTCTGGAGGGTTTGTATTTTCTGAATCATCAGAGGAGTAATCTGAAGAAACTGGCTCAGGGGGCTCTGCTCTAGGCCTCTTCTCTGGAGGGGGGTGAGAGGCCCTGTCAGGATGAGGCTGGGATCCCCTGATCAAAGAAATGAGATCCTCTGCTAGACTAAGCATTTGCGTACTAGAGCTAGGCCTGTGAGAGGGTTTTAGCAGGCACGGTCTTTGAAGATTTAGCTGCTTTAGCCCTGGAAAAAGCCTTAATTGACATGGATGCAGGGGGCCTAGCAGCTCCACGTGCAGGAGTAGATATATCTAAAGGGATAGTATCTGATAAATCCTGAGAACCTGTAAGAGTAGGTGGAATTTCAGTAGCAGATTCAGCCATGCTGGATGAGGCCTCGGTTGTAGGAGGCATGCTTTCGGCTGAAGGAAGAACCGCGGACTCGGTTTCAGCCGAAACCGAGACACTCGCGGTTGGCTTAACTGCGGTTTCAGCCGAAACCGCGGACCGCGAGTGTCGGTCCTTTTCCTTACGCTTTTTAGCTAATTGTGAAGTCGGAGTCTCCGACGGCATGTTGTAAGCAAAGCGGGCGAAAAACTCCTCTGCAAACTCCGACCGACGTCTAAGAGTCCGTCGGTTGAAGGAAGCACAGGCTAGACAAGCTGCTACGTCATGGTCTGGGCCTAAGCAAGGTAGGCAGTAAGAGTGGAAATCTTTATGAGGTATTTGTTTCCCACAAGTTAAACAGTTATTCACTTTTTCTGACATCGGCTGAGGCAAGAAAGAGTCCCTAACGGGGTACTTAGCTTTTTAGAAGTCTTCGGTAGTAGCAATCTCTGGTTCTGACCGACCGGCACTTGCGAACAGCTTCTGCTTCGGGCGCTATGCGGCAAGAAAGACTGAGGAAAATGGCGTCGGCTGATGCCTTTATACCCAATTGACAGCCGCTATGACGTCGGGTGAAGTGCGACATCAGCCGAGGCCAGACCCAGACTTTGGAATCCGGCCGACCGAAGGGCTGCCTGAGGCAGGACAACCCATTTGTTAGGACTGCAGATCCATCCTTGAAGGACATCAAGGAGAAGGTTACTGTTAGCTGCCTGTTGGGTGCCAGGATCCACCACATAACATAAGCACTCAGGTCACTCCAGAATAAGTTCAGCTACGACTCTGTCATTGTCCATTTTGGTATGAATGACCTGAGCCGTACCTCCCTGGACTACATGAAAAGAGACATGGAAGGGCTCTCTGATCATGTAGCCCAGGCCGGTATGACCCTGACCTTGAGTAGCATCCTGTCCTCACCAAGAATGATACCACGGTATAAAGAAAAAAATGATCAATTTCAACAATTGGCTAAACTTTTGGCGTCATTCAAAGGGGATCCAGTGTCTGTCACCTGGGATGACATGCTCGACAAACCACACTGCTTCGCTAGAGATGGCTTGCACCTGTCACCCTTAGGCTTTCGAATACTGGCCAAGGCTCTTGCCACCCCCATAGTGCCTTTTTTAGGCAAGGCTCAAAAGACAAACCCACCGCCGTAAATAGCACAAATAACAAAAAACTGAGGGTAATACTGCTCAGTGCCAGAAGTCTATCCTCAGTATGGAGACAATCGATATATGTGCAGTAATAGAAATCTGGTTTAAGGCTCCAGAGCGCACTACCACGCTACAACTCTTATCATACATTTCGGCCACAAAACCCAGACCAAGTACAAAAGGTGGGGTGTATCCATATTCATCAAGGATACCCACACTTCCAGGTTAGTGGCACAGCACGATTCTTCAGAGATCATCCACGTGCAACTAACAACAGGCAAAACTGCAATTCAAATTGTAGCTTGCTACAGATCACCCACCATGTCCCAGGACCCCCATTCTGCATTTCTGGAAACATAAAGGTCCTGTCAAACACCCTGATATTGGGTGATTTCAATTACCCAAACATTAACTGGGAGAACTACTCAAGTACTAACTCCCTTGCCCAACATTTCCTAGAAGTCATAAACTCAAATGCTCTGGATCAACTGGTCAACACCCCCACCAGAGGTGACAACATATTGGACCTGGTCATCACCAACATGGGCGACCGGTATTCCACACCGGAGGTCAACCCCTCGCTAGTTAGATTGAACCATAAACTAATCACTTTGGATATCCACATTCCACCCCCAGTCAAAGAAACCTCAGTGAAAAGCTTTTCAAAAGCAAACTTCATGTTACTTAAGACCGTGGTAGAAAGATGCAAAGCCCCCATGCCAGGGATAATGCTGCCCAAGCTGCAAAGTCCTTTACTAATGCACTCTACGGGCACCTACAAGAATGCATGGATCTTGCTATCCCAAGCAAAACCAAGACTCACTCCTCCAAGAAAAGAAAACCAGCCTGGTGGACCCCTGCCATAAACAAGCTATACAATAGAAGGAGGAAACTAGTACAGAAAAAGAGTAAAATCCCATGAAGGTAAGACATCCCTGATCAGTATCAGCAAGAAACTATAAAATAAGTAAAATCATAAAATCATCCAAGGCTAGCTTGTAGCTACAGAAAAATTGCCAAGAACTCCAGAGATATCCATAAGGCATTCTTTAGCTATGTCAAGAATTTAAGTAGCAATTCTCAGATCTGCTCGGAGTTAGTGCAGAATGGCACAAAATACACTGAACCAACCAATATCGCCAACATCCTGGCAGACAGGTTCAGTGCAAACTTTACCCCCCCCTCTCACCCCCAAAATGGCCCATACCAGAAGAATGTAGTGCCCCTGAAATCACAGACACTCAGGTTAAAACAGCCCTCTCCAAAGCCAAAAACACAGCATCAATGGGACTGGATGGTGTCCCAGGCTGCGTCCTACACAAGCTCAAAGATGAACTAACCCCTCGCCTAAACACACTGTTCAAACTCAGCCTCTCCACAAGCTAAGTGCCAATAGAGTGGCGCACAGCAACAGTTATTCCGCTCCGCAATGGTGGAGCCACAACAGACCCTGGGAACTATCGCCCTATAAGCCTGACTAGCTTGGTCTGCAAGGCTATGGAGCGCATCATCATGGATCTCATTAACAGAGACAATGGGAACCTCCAAACACTGGACACTATCCAGTTTGGGTTTGTTAAGGGCAGATCATGCCTCCTAAACTTGGTGGACTTCTTTGAGACAGTTACCAAGGCTATAGATGAGGAAAAGGTGGTCCACACAGCCTACCTAGACCTTGCAAAGGCCTTTAACACCATTCCCCATTCTGGTATTATAGACAAGCTCACCAGCCTGAACATAAACCCCTACGTCACAAGATCGGTTGCTAAGTGGCTCACGGACAGAACCTACCTGGTAAGAGTTGCAGGAGCTAGGTCTGACTCTAAATTGGTTACAAGTGGTGTTCCCCAGGGCTCAGTCCTAGGACCCCTTCTGTTTGGCACATACTTCTCAGAGGTACAGGCAAACACAGGAGGTCTATGGCTGATCATGTTCGCAGACAACTGCAAACTATGGGCTATAATTGACTCTCCGGCTGACACAGGCATCCTCCAAAAGGGTCTCACTGAGACAGATACCTGTTGTCAAAACCATGGCCTCAAACTAAATGCCAAAAAGTGCATAGTCATTGCCTTTGGAAAAAACAAAGTACCCACAAACTACCACATAGGTGGTAGCCCCCTAAATACGGAAGACATAATAAGGGATCTGGGGACCCAAGTAGATAGTAATCTCTCCTTTGATAATCACATTGCCAAAGTGGTTAGAAAATCCTTCTATGTGGCCCACCTAATCACAAAAGGGTTTGCATCCAGATCAAAAAAGGTCATTGTACCCCTCTACGCATCACTCATCAGACCCAACATAGAGTACAACACCCCATTTGGGATGTACCTTACAAGACACCTGCAACAGCTGGGAAGACCAAAGAAGTACCTCACCAAGAGGCTCACTGGCCTCAAACAGATGCCCTATGTAGTTTGACTGAAGAAACTCCAGCTGTACTCGGTTGCATACCGCCTACTCAGAGGTGATCTATGCCTGACATACAAGGCCATGTCCAACCCAGAATTCATGGACATGCTCCACCTAAAGAAAACCGTACCCCCTCGAGCCACATGCTCTAGGGATCTAAACCTCACCACAACAATAAATAGGATGTGCTGGAGGGATAGATTCCTGTCCCAGAGACTTCCCATGCTCTGGAACAAGATTCCAATCTACATTAGGCAGAGCTCCTCGCTAACACTCTTCAAGAGAAACCCTGATGAGTGGATGGGAAACAGAAAGTTTACCCCGGGGATCACTTCAATGGCTCTGCTGGACAGAGGCACAGGGAACTAATCTAAGGAGGCGGCGAAAGCCAACACAATTCCGGCTAGGCTTATAAATGCCTTCGAGCAGACAGCCTAGTACCTACCTATGAAACCATGTTGTCTGGGAGTCAGTATGCCATATTTGGATATATAATCCATAATTTGGATGCAAAGATTCTCTACAATTTTGCTGGGAGAGCTCAAACTGACATCTGGTCTATTGCCTGTCACAGTGGTGGTGGGGGGTGATGTTTAGGTATAAGGATGATCAGAACAAACTTAAAACTGTGTGGTTATGCAGCTAGTAGTCAGTGATAGGTTAAATATACAGGCAAGGAGCTTTGTAAAGTATTAACTTCCTAGTACTAAGTGTCTGGGGTACACAGCATGGAAGTAATATTTAAATTTGTTTACAACTGCTTCAAGGAATTCTTTAACATATGCCTTTATAATTTGTTTAAAGTAAAATATAGGCAGTCCCTGAGTTACAGACATCCGACTTACAGACAACCCATAGATAAGAATGGGCTGCCGCAATGTCAGAAATAACGTGAAAACAAATAAAAAATTTTAAAGTTGCCCAAATCTTACCTTAAAATGAAGGATTCTGTTGTACTTTCCTTTTCCCCATTCGTGAAGCTGCTCACACGTCATGTTAGAGTAGTTACTTCCGCCTTCACAGAGAACAAGAGATCCGACTGGTTAAGAGATTGCTGTGTTGGCGATCGGATTGATTAAGACTGCTGGCTTGTACAGTACACAGTAATGAAGCAGTTACTGTACTGTAAAGCAGAATGGGCAAATGACATTGCAGCTCACTACGGTCTAGATGACAGTAGGAGGTCTGTCAGAGGTCTGAAAGTTCAGGAAAGAGTGGAAATATTTGTTTGTGATGCCTGTAGTACAGAAATGTGAAATGAAGCTTAAAAAGAGGTAAGTTTAGCATATTTTTTGTATGGAACATTCTACTGTACTGTACTGCATTGCAATACAGTATAGTAGAAAGTTCCATGTACGGGTTTCAACTTGCATACAAATTTGACTTGAGGACAGACTAAAAAATGGATCTTGTCCTTAACCCGGGGACTGCCTGTAGTGACTACACCAGATGGTTGTGCAAACAAACTATTGGCTGTGGAGTCAATGTTGCTGGCAATGTTGGTGGGTGGTGAGGTAAACTTTTGGTTGATATTTGCACTAGTTGTACTATTAATGGGTAATTTGGGAAATTCTTTCTCAGTTGCTGCACTTCTGACCAAATTACATAACTAGTTTAGTTGTTTAGGTATTGTCTGCATATTCCTTATGTATTCAGCTTTGTGTCCCTTAATGCTGATATGAACATCACTGTGGAGTTTAAGGAAGTTGTCATGCTTACATTATCACTGGGATTAGACTTCCATAGTTTCCATGCTTTGATCCTGAGTTTAATTTGACGGTTAAGTTGAAAGTTAAGCCATGGGGTGGGTCTTCTTCCAATTCTGATTTTTAAAGGTGGATACAGTCTATCTTGTATAGGGGATAACAGATTTTAAAATGTGCATTCCAGTCAAATGTCTGCAGTTCTGACTGGAAGGCTTTGGATGACATGCCTGAGATGGATCTGAATGTTAAAACATTAGAGAGTGATTTGTTTTCCTTTAGTGACTGGTAAGTAATAACAAAGAAGTGGCAACTTAGTGAATTTGATAGTATCTGTAGAAATCTTAATTTATTGGGTACATTTGTGAGGATGTAATACAGGGTTGAGAATGTGGATAAGGTATTGCTTCCTATGTCAGTCTAATGGAGGAAAAGGCTCTTTTGAGCTGAGATCTCTGCTTGGCCTAAAGATGAAGTCAGCAGTTATAATAGTTTTATTAGCTTTGTGTTTCTCAGTTATTTTTATAGTCTGATTATGTATGTTTTACATAAGGTCTACAATGGAGCGAGAAGGTATGTAGATTACTGCAACAAAAAGGCTGGAGTGAGCTCCTAGCTATATTTGTATTAGTAGAAAATTTGGGTCTATGTCCAAGGTTAAAAATGATGTGGTGAAAAGTTTAGGATAGAGATTTGCAGTACTGTCTATCATTAAAGCTACAATGCCACTGTTTCTATGCCCTGGCCTCTTACTACAGTATGTGGTACACTTACTTTGAGTTCTAGCAGGAACTTTACGCATTATTCACTCTAACCCCAAAAAGATCAAAATAGAAACCCTATTACCATGCTCCTCTACCCTAGTGTCAGTAGAAATAACCAATATCTTTATGCTAACACCTCCTTACTTAGTGACAGCCGAATGTACATAATGTAGATAGTTAAAGCAAATAGGTATTAGGTTTACAAACTTATACTCTTACATATGATTATTAAATATCTTGAATTGTCAATACTCCCTTTCAATATTCTATGTTAAATTCTAAAACACTTGCACACGGGAGGTTAATTATTTCCCTTGTAATCTTTTGCTGAACCTATATGATGATATCCGCCTTCTCTTTTCGATCCTATATGATTTTGTTGCATGACCTGTATTTGTATTTGTATCTGTATATGAACAAAATGCAATAAAAATCAGATTGCAAAAAAAAAAAAAAAAAAAAAAGAACTTGAAGCATTATTTTGAACCAAGTTTAAGCAATGGCAATTATTTTGTTAACAGCTGTCCAAATTTCCAGCTGTGGCCATTTACTGTTTAGATGTCCTAGGTCATACTTGGCGGGCTGTTCCTGGACTTACTTCTGTGTCACCAGCTTATTGTATGTTAAGTACAATAAGAATAATGATACGCCTTGCTATCTTGGTGTCTGAATGGAATGAGGTTTCATCTATAAGTAGATTAATGCTGTGTATAATGGACAGATTGAATAGTGGGGCTAGATATTCAGTATATGTGATCCACCAGATAAGAAGAGCAACTATGCATGTGGTTTTGTGCGGGTAAAACTGGGATACCTGTGGGACTGGGAAAATGTTAGCTCAGTTTCTGTTATCTAGCTGGGTGGAAAGAAATAGACTGATGATTAGAAGAAGGGACAGAATATTGCTAGGAATAGTGGGAAATTGCATAAGTGCTGACAGAAGTCTTATTAGATGGAGAATGTAGTGAATGGAAGGAGCAGCTGTATAAAAGTGATGTATATGTTTGTATGGGCGAAGAGATGTGTTTGATGGTTAGTAGTAGGGAGGGAAGTGTTACTGAGTTACTGGTAAGGAGGAAGCAGTGTTAGGGTGGAGTTCCGGACTGACTTTTGAAAGAAATAAGATATGGGAAGCAAGTGTCGAGTTTGCGTTTATCAGGAAGTAGGAAGAAAGGAATTTATAGGTAAACTGGTAGGAAGGAAGCAGTGTTTCTCTGGAGTCCCTTACAGCCTTTTGTAAGAAGGAAAAGTGGGAAATAAGTTAATGTGGAGTTTCTGACAAAGTTTAGTAGAAATAAGGAAGTAAAAGGCAAGAAAATTAAAGGTAAGTAGTCACTTGAGGAGGGAAGGAGTTTATAGGCAAGTAATGAGGAGAAGGGAAGCAAAGGTTTATAATTAAGTTAAAAGGGACTGAGGGAACAAGGATTAGGTCAGAGGGTTCTAAGCCTGTGGCAGAAGTAGCAATTATACATATTTTAAAATAATCTTTCTTATGTTTTGGAAGTAAGGTTATATGGATATGGACAACAATTTTTTGTTTTATTGATTTTTGGCTGAAAATTTGTTAAGCTGTGGGACCTGATGGAAATGTCACTGTTAAAAAGACTGATGGCCAGTTTCAAATGAAGTGATAGATTTTTTTACATATACAACAAAGGAAATGATGCAACATAGTCTAGACTTTACACTGGTGAACTGCAGTAGGAGTGGAAATGTGTATCTGTGAAGGAAATGTAGTTTAGAGTGGATGGAATAGGGGTAAGGAATCATAACACATCACAGCAACAGAAGGATGTGGTGAATGGACCCAAGCCCTTTAACCCTCTCTTCCAGAAACATGGTCTCTAATAAACCCCTTCTTTGGTACAGGATCAAAGGTATCTGGTTTGTGGAGTGTGGGAAGGGAGCGTCTTTGCTAAAATATGTGAAATGATTAGCCAACCCAGCTGTAGACACTAATGCCAGAAATCAGTAGCCACAAGCCTTTATCTGCAGAAAAGACTTATTAAAGGGGGAGGGGGTTAGCTGAGATCAGTAGCATGTAATAATTATATCCATTAGAATGCACAAGCTATTACATTTGTGAAAGTTGTAGAAAAGTACTGTAATGTTTCTTATGAATGGAATTCTCTTTGTGGCACGATTCTACATGCATTGGAAAGATGTTATGTTTTTAGTTCTTTATTCAGGCAGAGAAATCCTCTCTCAGTTGTGTACAAGCAGCATACTCCTAATTCCTGCCAGGAAGGTTCATCCATACCTCTCAAGTGTACCTCATTACGAAGAACGTACCTCATTTGGGGGTCTTAAAAAGTTCATGTTCCTCGAAGTTCCTCAAAGTTCCACATTGAAAGACTCTGTCACACATTCAGTGTTAGGATTTTTTTTAAGTGAAATCCATTGTAAATAGAAATGAATCATATTAATTCATTAAAAGATCTTCTTTATAAGTAAAACCAACATATTTTAACCATCCTATGACCTTCCTAGTTGAAGTTGTTAGTAAGCCATTAATATGTGTTCCACATTTTGCCCATTTGTTCCACATTATGAGGGCTAGTGTTCCTCATTTTGGACATGGAAGGTTGAGAGCTATGGGTTCATCTAAGCAGACCTCTTGCTTAGTGGGAAGACAGAACACAGGTGGTGGGAAAAAAAAGTCTGATGAATTAGTAGATATTGAAGTGAAATAAATACCCCTAAACTCTTGTATCCCATATATGTTTGACTCATGCAATGTGTTCTTAAGCTGGTGATATCCACTGCTTCATTTAAGCAATACCTGATCCTCCCAATTTCAGTTTAGCAAGGTAGCAGAAAGAAATACAAACCTCATAACTTCATCTGCCACTGGCAGAAAGTAGCACTACTGATAACATGCAGATGCTGTATAAGAAGAAAAAAAATGCAAAAGACACAAAGCTGGTAATGTTCTTGCTTCAGAATATAATGATGACTCCTGCACCTTGCTAATTTAGACAGATCAGACCCAAGTACTGAACAAAGACACTTCCTTTCAGTGACCTCTAAGAACTCTGCATGACAGGAAAGAACTGTGAGCTCTAGTAGAAAGTATGCCCCCTAAGCTAGGTACAAGGATTGTCAACATGAGCCATTTGGGATTTGGGTTCCTGTAGCTAACAGGCAATCACTTGACCATTACTTGAACACTTCCTAAAGTAACATGATGTACTGGGGAATGAATTTACACAGGTCTACCAATACAAAGTACCCTGATTAAAACGAAATATGTCTCCAACAGAAGTGTACTTCGAAAATAAATGTGGGTACTGCAAACCAGCCTCAAATGCCACCCCCCCCCCCCATCAATCTGAGCCTCAACACAATAGTATGTCTGAATAAAATGACTGGAAAAAAAGACCAAACTTTGCAAAGACCATCTAACCCTCCTGTTGAACTGTGTGAGGGCCAGAGATATAGGTCCTGGAAGAAACCTAAAAGAAACAGATGATAAATTTCCTGCCTTTTAATGCACTCAGTCACACTCCTCCAAGTTGCAAAGATAATGGAAAAATTAACTTACTGAACAAAGGAGTGGCAAGTACAAGGTACAACAGAGCCTGCAAAAGCTGGAAAGCCTTGAGTGGTAACCAGCAAGAAGCTGCCAGGAGAAAGTTAATCTAAAGCACAACCTTTATAGACCCTGGACTACTTAAGCTTTTCTATCAAAGAAGAGACCCCCTCGCACAGTAAGATAAACTGGATCATAAATCATGCTCAAATAAAATTTATATCCACTGAAATGGGGAAAGACAAAAGAAGCGTGCAATCCAATAATGCAGCAATTTCAAGATTTATTAAACTCAACATAACTATTACGAACTATGCATGACACAAGATGCACCAAGAAAAATAATGGTTTCCCATAACCCCAAAACAAACTGGTGAAATATGTTTGTATTGTAATTAAAATAAAAAAACTGTGACAATGGGTTGGAATTTCAAAAGTTTTCCCTAAAAAGCTAGCATTTTTCTGTTAATATTAAGTATTCAGAATCATGTAATTTTACAAGCTGTTTACTCTTTTCTTGCTGTTAAACCCTACTGTTCATGCCTCTAAGATCCACCAGTGTATCAAGACCTAGAAGATGGTGACCACAACACTAATGAAATATCATCAAAATGCATGGGCAATGGTGAAGAAGCAATACAGTCACTAGCACCCTGATTGTTGTCCAATAAAATGTTACAGAGGGACACATACAGCTTGTAAGCCTCTCAATTTCAGTGTCAAAAAAATATCTGTGAAGAACAAAACCTGCTTAGAATATGACTTCTGTCGTGTGGTAATTTCTGCCCTTCTCGTAGACCCTTCATTTTAAAATGCATATGTCCCTCCTGTAGAACTTTCTCCTTTCATCATTTAGCAGACAAAATGATACAAAGAGCAAAGAGGAACTTATGGATTTGGGTGCTTTTTCAACAGATGACTTGCACTTCATATCCCTCAAGTGCACTTACCCACAGCCTCCAGACAGGCTTTACCCCAGTAAAGTGGAGAACAGCAAAAGCCATCCCTCTGCATAAAGAGAGACCATCAAATGATCTGGGAAATTACAGACCCATAAGTTTGACTAGTCTTATATGCAAGGCCATACAAAGAATAATCATGTACCTGATAATGACATAGAACACCTCCAAACACTGGACCCAACCCAATTTTGCTTTGTCAAGGGCAGGTCATGCCTACTAAATGTGGGTGACTTCTTTGAGAGAGTCACTAGGGCCATGGATGAGCGTAAAACAGTGCATACTCCCTACCTTGACCTGGCCAAGGCATTTCATACAATTCCCCACTCAGTATTTATAAATAAACTGATAAAACTGGGCATAAATCGCTACATCAGATGGATAGCTAAAAAGCCAAGGTGGTACAGCGGTAGCATTGTTGCCTCACAGCAAGAGGATCTCCTGTTCGATTCTCAGCTGGAGTGCCTTCTGTGTGGAGTCTGCATGACCTCCCCATGGTCGACTGGCCTCTGAAAGACATGCGTGAATGGGCATTGGGCTGGCAACTCGGCATCATAAAAATCTACCGCCAATCATTAGCAGACCGGAGTTCCGCTGTGGCGACCCCTAACCCGAAAAAGCCGAAAAGACAAACAACAACAACAACCAGCTGGATAGCGAATGACTTACAGACAGGACACATACTCTTAAAGTGGATGAATCTAGATCCATCAAGAGATCTGAAGTCAAAGCTAATGTGGAAGGCCTCTGGATGACAACATTTGCTGACGACTGCAAGCTGGAGGCAATCATTCAATCCCCTACTGATGTAGAAATCCTTCAGGAGGGTCTAAATCAGACAAATGAATGGTGCTTAAGCCATGGCCTAAAACTAAATAAAAAATGCATAATCATACTCTTTAGGAAGTCAAATACCCTTGCAAATTACAACATTAATAGCATACCCGTGGATTCAGAGGTGACAGATCTAGGTACACAGACAGACAGTAACCTGAACTTTGGCTGCCATGTGTCCACAGTGGTGAGCAAGTCCTTCTTTGTGGCACAGCTTATAAGTAAAGGTATGGCATCTAAATCCAAGGAATTTATAGTCCCAATGAACTTAACCTTCATTAGGCTAATAATTTAGCACAATGTGCCATTTGTCACATACTTGACTAGGCAATTACAACAGTTGCAGCAACCTCAGAGGTTCCTCACAAAGAAAACACAGGTTGTAAACAATATTTCTTATGTGGACAGGCTAAAAGCCCTATAACTTACTGACTACTAAGGGGTAACCTATACTTAATCTACAAGGCACTCATGAATCCATCCCTGAGGGAACTGTTGCACATCTGCAAGACAAACAGCACAAGGGTCACCCGATCTATGGATCTAAACATGGTCTGCAACTTAAAACTTCCTGGAGAGACAAATTTGTGTATCAGAGATCACCCCTCCTTTGGAACACGCTTCCTATTCATGTTAAGCAGAGCTCTTCCTTGGCCCTCTTCAAAAGCAGTTTTGATCAATGGATTGGGACTCACAAAAATCACTCCTGGAGGAGAGGCTATGTCCCTTATGGACAGGGCCAATCTGTAAAATACTCAAGGCATAGGCACAAACCTATGCCATCCTCTAACCCTTAGGGGCATGTATCAGGTGAAATTGGGTACTACTGGCTAGGACTGTAAGAACTCATAAGCCATTAGCCTAGTAATCTCCTATGACTCAGGCAAAGGCAGCCCAAGCAGTAGGGGCATTATAGATGAAGCCAAAGTTTAAACGGCATAGAAGGCAACAATCTCAGTGTGATGTCTCTTGGTTTACATCTCTGTATAATTTATTAACTATGTGCCTTACATGTTATGCTAAAAATGGTTGACAGTGGAACAGATTACATGCCCAGTCAACAGAAATACAAATCTCTCAAGGGAATCAGATGCTGGGAGAGGCATTTCAACAGCTTACACGAAGAAGGCAGAATCAAAAAAAATGTATGAAAATGTGGTTTTGCCAAGCAAAAACTTTCTACAGACTCTAAACAGTTAAGTGATTGAAAGGAACTAATGAAGGCTTGGAAAAACTACACTGCAAATGCAAGCATAACATTAAATGGTGGTATGAGCTAGTTGATAGTCTCCATCAGTGCTGCTGCTATGCTAGCACAATGAAGAAGTGAAGACATATTAGTCAATAGACAGACCGGCTTCATCAAATGCAAAGTTCACATCAAAGAAAGAGCTAGATATAATATTACATACAACTAAGGAGTAAGAAATGACAATATATACCCTTGCTTCCTGATCTTTAAATTTTTAATCGGAATAATAGAATGCTTAACTTCTTTCCGGATAAAAGCAGACTGCATTCTGCGATGCAAAAATAAACTACCTCTTTCCTTGTCTGTGTTCCGTCGGGGTTAAGTCTGAATGATCCAACCTGAATTGTCTTCTTAGGGTCCAGTTTGCTGATGTCATATTCTAGTTCACTTACCAGTGCTTTGCATGCTAGAAGATAAAGAAGGAAATGCTGTTAAAAGATTGACTGTAAAGTAAAATGGTATAGGAGAAAAACAATCACTAAACTATTTTTGCTTGTAACACCATAGAACTGCAGCTTCAGGCGTTATTTGTGTAGATCAAATTGTTAAATATTTAAGAAAAGCACTCCCTGAACCAGATTCATGCGCACCTATACTAAGTGTACATAATCTGTATTCAAAAACATCCCTACCACATTTTTGTGCTGTCTACTCACTCAAAGATTATACTCAGTGTAGACACAATCTGCACACTGAGGTAACCTTTATGAATCTCTCTTGATATTTAAGGTTGCAAGAAAATCAGTAGAAAAACTAAAATCAGGAGGAAGAAGATGGGAGTTATGCTTGTGTTGTCTATTCACTCAGAATGGTGTACACTTAATGTACACTTGGTGTAGGCATTAATTAATCCATCTTACTGAAACTTAACTTAGACTCATAAGAAAAATGTAAAAATAAAATAAACAAAAATCACAGATACTAAATGACAGATGTTTAACTACACCAACATAAAAGAAACTTGAAGAAAAGGTTTTCAAAATGTCACCACTTTATCACCCACCCTTCATTGCTTTTTTCTATATTTAGGTTCATAAGTAAGTACTATACTAACTGCCTTTTCAGGCCATTTTAACCATAGCCAGCTTCACATTTGGTGCTTGAATTAATCTATCTTGTCTGGTGTCAGATTGGCCTTACCCATCTCATGTTCAATAATTATACATTACACCTACTAAGAATAACTGGGATCATACAACAGATAATCTGGGGGGGGCCATGAGTAGGATAAAGTATTTGGTAGCTGCCTCTGCCCATTAGTAGTAAAAGGGGCAGTCCTGGGGTAACTTTTCTATTACACATCCACAGATCCAAGTTGCAGTGGAATATGGACAGGGATGAGCTATGTTTTATGTAAATGGGGAGTCTGTTTTAGAGGAGTGGTATCTTCTGGGTCATACACCTGTCCATCCAAACAATTCTGTTGATGTTGCAGAAGAGTTTTAGATCCGTATACTGAGTACTTCTGATGTACGTCTATTAAGTATTAGGTTGGAGCATGCCTTGTATGCCAGTCACAGGTCACATCTTAGCAGTCTGTAGGATACAGAGTATAGTCTTGTTGGACTTTTCCCCTGGACATCATTTATGCATGGAAGCAGCAGATTGTTTTCTTCTGAAAAGTCTGTTCAAACCTGACAAAATAAATATCTGAAAAGTCAGTTGGAGCATTCAACAGTTTGAAAGGGCTTTGAGTCTGTCCATGTTATACATATTGTTTATGCCTTGCATCTTTTAGGCATCTTAAGTTATCTGTGGGTGTTCCAAGTCTTTGCATGGGTTTGGTCAGATACATGCCAGAAGGTCATTATACTCAATGACTGGCCTAATCGGGGCTGCATAAAATGAGCAATGACATCTTTAGTTCTACACACAATCCCTTTGTTTATAAGCTGCACAATTTAGAACGACTTTCTGACAACAATGTACACATGCTGGTCGAAAGTTGGGTCACTGTCCACATAAGTTTCCAAATGCTGAATATCTTCCTTATACCTTAACTGCTTGTATTCAACTCAGTGTACTTACCTCATAACTAGATGGCAAATGAACAACTGGCAATTTTAAATGCCTACTACTCGAGTAAACACTTCAAATATTATCTTACCTAAAACAGCTGTTTAATGCTTAGTGTGTTTCTCACTGTTGGTTGCATACCCTGGGCTGAGCCTGAAAATGGTGCAGAGAGATCAGTGCTTCACCCCAGTCAACAAATGCATAAATGAAGATTTTTGTCAGTTATCTTCTGTCCAACTTCTTCAAAGAAACACACAATATGTTGTCAAAGAACAACTAGGCTTATGTCCTGTTTTCCATACTCGGCAGTATGAACAAGACTGTAGTGTCCTTCATTTGATCTCTGCTTTCTTGGTCAGGTCTGTCTATCCCAGTAAAACATCAGCCATATAGCGGTCTGTTTTTTTCACACAGCAATCCCGTTATGTATTTTTGCATTATTCTAACCCTCCACCACCGCTAGCAAAACCATGCTTATTTTTATCCTCGAAAATACCTTTCCTGCACATGACTTGCCATATCTCATAGTTATATGATTCAGAAATGGCAAGATGCATTCAAGAGAAAGCCTCGATTTTTTTTTTTTTTTTTTGCTGAAATTATATACCAGCTTCTAGAATACTGCTCCCCATAAATAAAAAATTAAAGGATATTCTGCATGGGGAAGAGAAAGATCAGGAAAACAGTTAAACTACTTTCCAGAAAAATATTGTTTCTTTTATTTTGACAGCTTCTGTCATCTGTTCACAAAGAAAGAAGGCACACTTTATAAGTGCAGGGTTATTTTTAGAACAGTGTGGGTGAAATGAGCTGAAATACATCACAAATTATACTTTTTTTATTTTAGACAGTTTATATCAATTGTTTTGAGTTTAACAAAAGTTGCATTTTCAGAAAGGAGTTACAGCTGGATAACAGTATGTGACAAATAAGTACAAACAGTTCAAACAAAAATAATTATTTTACCTCTACATTTACAGAGAAATGTCACAGAAGAAATGTGTTGTTCTGATAAGAAAGGTTTGTGTGTGAAAGGAGCTGTAAAACTTGGAATACACACATTTAGGCAAACGGACATTGTCCGACGTCCTACATCTCGAAGACAGTGACTCCAGTTCGCAGATCGCCGAATTTTCAGATGCCGAACCCAGAAATACCGAACGCTGGCCAGGCTAATACCCACCCCCCCCCTCGACCCATGGTAGAACTCGTGGTGGTGGTTGTGCGAGCAGGAATTTCGAACTCGGCATTGTGAATGACTTTCTGAGTGTTCGCTCCTGCGAGTTTCAACATTTAAGTTTGGAGTATGTGATGGTCGGAGATGTTGTCTTCAATCATATGCATGTATTCCGTAAAACTTCCCAAGAAAAATAAGTCTTCCTTTTTTATTAAGTCTTTATGCCACTTACTCAGTAGCAATCTACTCCTGTGGGGGCTGTTTATGAGTGAAAAGAGTATGTAAATATCTACATAAAGAATTACATGCAGAGATTGTTTTAGCTGACAAAAGGCATACACCCTGTTTCTTGTTGGACTTTTTCTGTGGATACCCTTTGTGTATGGAAGAAGAGAGATCATTTTATTCTGCAAAGTCTGTTCACTCCTGACAAAATAAATGTCAGAAAAGAAAATGACAGCTTTCAGCACACTGAAGAGGATATTTGCTGATTTCTGCCTCGATTATGGCACTGAAAGTAATTCACTATCTTACCTTTCTAAAACAAATTATCATGATGCTGTAGTTCCTACAGTGCAGGGAAATGACAACAGCGACTAAATTCTCTGCTGGCACAGAAACATGACAACAGAAAATGGAACCTCTTAAATCTATACAGACAGATTAGTAGAAAGAGCTGCTAAGTTCTCACGTGCTAAGAACAGGCAAGGCTTTGAGTAGACAAAATACTGTTTACTGCAAACAACATACAAGACAATATCAACAGCAAGTTAAGCCACTTGTGATGGAAAACACAGGTCAGAAAAAAAAAGAAGTGAGACTCAAAATGATACAAAGAACAGTAAGAATGCATGCTTCCTTGAGTGATGATATCCCAAAAAGTACTACTGCAATGCCTGGGCAGAAATGAACATAAAATACAGATAAAATTATATAGTACCCAACCAGTGCCCATTTACATCTCTTCAAATTTAATGATGGCAGTCCTGCAGTTAATAAAATACAGACTTTATTAAAAGTTTAATTGGGCATCTTTAAGTTTCATGGTAGCCCTAGAGTTAACAAGGAGATGTAATAAATATCACAAAAAGAGAAGGCAAAGTTAATATCTACGAAATGAGTAACTTGAGGTGAAACTAACAGAGAAGTTGAGCAGATGTTGGTCACTAAGGCATTAACCCTACCCTCTTTTATGTACTCAAGGAAAACATAGTATGTGCCACACCCACAATAGCTATGGATGTATAAGATGATGCTGCGGGTAGTAAGAATCACTCATTACCATGTTCTAAAAGCTGGTTGAATTTTTTTCCATCACCATTTGAGATACGCCTTGGGAGTATGCTTGGCCATTAGATATGGGTGTTTTTTCTATCTACTGCCAAATCCTGTTCTTGCCAAATTCAACAGAATAAAAAGGTGTATATATATATATATATATATATATATATATATATATATATATATATATATATATATATGAAACAAGCACAAGCTATTCACAAATATGTAATAAAAATAGCAGCTTTCATAACAGGGAGAATAACAGCAAGGAGCCCATCCTCCTAAGAAATCCTTTCACAGGTCCAAGGTTACTGAGAATATCTCACATAAACAACTGTATCTGATTTCAACACTTTTACAGTCCAAATCACAACTGGTACAGTGTCCTTAGCAGTGCTCTGAACCAGTATGCCAGATGGCATACCCCAACAGTGTACTGTTCAAAACAGCTATGGAAAAGGAAGTTACAGTTTGGAGCAAGCATCCAGGTTATTCTTTTTAGTAAAGCTATCCAAGGTACACTAGGTTTGTGACATATTTTGACAAAGGTCACAGAAAAGGATATGGCCCTTGTGAAGCTGACCATCAGCAGTGACTCAAGGGTTTTATCATGAAGGTTAAATAAGGAGATGTAGTTAAGCTGTCACTTATAAAGGATTTTTTTGACCTTAGCGAAAGGAACATCAAGTTGCTTTGCTCTGCACAAAGGTAGCAATCTATTCATAAAAGAAGTCAGCTGCCTATGAACTTCCATAGTAAAAAAAGACATTCACCTGTACAAAATTTGGGCACAAAGAGTATCAAAGTCAAGTGGTCTGGTTCCAACTTTGGACAGCAGCTACCTTAGGAATAAAGGATCATAGGTTACTAGGCTAATGGCCCTAAAGCCTTTTTCAGCCTAGCCACTCATGCCCAGATTTTCCCAATTATCAAGACTCACAGGCAATAACAGCTTTGGTATATGCCTCTGCCTTAGGGCATGTACAAACTGCCCCTGTCCATAAGGGCCACAAGTGACAAGACAGGGTTGAATATTTTTTCCCATCCACTGGTCCAAATTGCATTTGAATAGGTTTAGGGCACAGCTCTGTTTCACATGAATGGGTAGTCTGTTCTAGAGAAGGGTAATCTGTGAGACACATATCTGTCCCTCCAACATGTTTTGTTTATGTAACAGATGAGGTTTAGATCCTTAGCACAGATAATTTCAGTAATAAAAAACAGATTTGTATATATATATATATATATATATGTGTATATATATATATATATATATATATATATATATATATATATATATATATATATATCTATACACATACACGACATAAGGATGCTGAATGATGAGGGCTGGAAATTCAGAGATCTGTTTGGTTAAAGTTATAGCCAAAAGGAATACAGTCTGCCAAGAACCTTGAATTCTGCATAGCTAACAACTTCAAAAGGAAGGAAGGGTGGGTCAACAATTCTATAGCAAATTATAATCCAAAAAAGAAATGGAAGCTCTACAGGTTTTAACTTGAAAATTCCTTATAACAATGCTTTACAAGTTTTAAGGAAGATTACGCAAGATCCACCACAGAAGTTAGACATGGAAAAAACATAAACCATAACAAACACATTATTAAGACCAAAGAAGAACAAGTAAATCAAGTATTATGTTGAACTGCACTGCTACGCAAGAAGTATTCTGCTATTGAGGCAGTGAAGGAAACACACCCATTTTCAGTCACAAAACATCTGAACAGATTACTGTACCTCTTTGGGAATGTAAACCTTGTCACAAAGACTTGGGAGTTCCCCCTGCTACTGGAACAAAGAACACAGCCTAGCCCAAGGGTTATAGGGAGCAATGAAGGGCTCACACAAATGAGCCATAAATATCCTCCCAAAGGAAATTGGTACTGTGACGGTAAATAGTAGGGAGATAATGAGGCCAAATAGAATTGAGACATAATTAACAGGCAGAGGTTAACTCATCTCTGCATGAGAAATGAGAGGTAAAAGGAGAAAAAAAACTAAAGGAGTCCATTTGACCTTGGGTGTACAAAGGCATTCCTGGCTTGATGTCAGCGTTAGTGAAGGGGAGCTCCGAAATTGCCATTTGAGGCAGACAGAGGGAGAGACACAAGAGGGAACTACCTACACGAGGGAGGTTTGATATATGTGCTACATTACAAGACAGTGCTAATTCAAAAAGGGAGAAAATTCTGCTATGTCAATCTGTCCAAATTGTATCTGAACCGGGAAAGTGAATCACTTGCTTCCACTGGGGAGGTAGCAACATCCAAATTCATCATAGTGATACACAAAGCCATTAACATTCGGTGCAAATGGATAAGGAGCTGTCTTCTTGGCAAAATAAGTGGAAAGTTATTACAGGCTCAGCATTTCAATTATATGATACAACAGGGAGTTCCAAGAAGACTACGCACTATGGATCAGGCTTGCTTGCTGGAAGGAAGACCAGCAAAGTCCTTTGGGGATATTAGAGATGACCCTGTGAAAAGAAATAGGAAGAAAGTACAGTTGCATAAGTAAATTTACTATAATAGTAGATGCTCAAATGATCACTGATGCTGTAATGTAAGCTATACGGGTTATTGTCCTGCCAAAGACAATGTCCAGTCATCTTCTAAAGCTTCAGGGCACTTTCCACATGCCCAAACCATTAATCAAGTCTAGCTGAGGCTACTAAAAGTTAGATTTGGGCACGAAGCCCTTCAAGAGCATTCATGTCAACAGACAGAAGGAGACTAAAGCCCCGAGAAGGACAATGATAGGATTTAATAAAAATAAATTCACGCACCCCGGCACAAAAAATATATAAAATACAAGGGAGGTGGAGGGAGGAGGGATGGGGGGAGGGAAGGGGAGGAAAGTACTGCAGGAGTGATCATTTGAACATCTACTGTTGTAGTAAGTTACTTTGTACAACTGAACTATATTCTTTATTTGATCACTGTTGCAGTAGTGTAACTTACATGAGTAGATTACCATAGCTTGCATATATTGGGAGGAGGAAAGATGTGGATCAAGGAGCACCTGGAGAATGATCCTAGCAAAGCCTGTCTTAGACTCAGCAAAGGAATCTAGTTTATTCTGCTTTGTAAAAGTATTCACAGAGGACCTAAATAGAAGTTATGTACTTACCATAACATTCCATTTGAGTTGTTTATCTCGCCTTTATTCTGACTGATGGGTTCAGAGCCGATTCTCGGCTCCGACACGGCCGATAGCAAGCTCAAGACCAAGCCCCTTATCCCACAATGCACTGCTGGAATTACCTCAGATCTTGTTTGCTGCGAATAACAGTATATACAACATATACATACTCTCTTATATATATCTAAGAAGAACACTTCCCAAAGGGGAAGATGAAATATTGAATAACCAGGATGATACTAGCCTCTAAGTCAACAGTCAGCCTGGAGGGGGAAGGAGGGAGGGACGTGAGAATAAAGGCAAGATAAATAACTCACATGGAACGTTATGGTAAGTACATAACTTCTATATGTGAAGTTGTTAAACCTCGCTGTTTATCCTCAACCTTGGGTGGCTCATGGGAGTATGTTCTTCAGTACCGTAGAACCAAAGGAAGACCTGTCCCTTGAAGCCCCATCTACTTTGTAATGTGTGATAAAGGTATGAGGCTTAGACCAAGTGGCTGCAGCGCAAATATTGTCAAGGGGCAATTTAGCTTGAAAAGCAGAAGAGGTAGAGACAGCTCTGGTAGAATGAGCTTTCGGTTTGTGCGTTAAAGGCATGCTGGCATTCTTATAAACAAAGGATATACAATCGGATAACCAATTAGATAAAGTTGTTTTAACCACTGGATTGCCTTTACTTGCTTCTGAGATGGATACAGAAAGTTGGTCTGATTTCCTAATATCTTTAGTTCTGTCAAGATAAAATCTGAGCTGTCTGTGAACATCAAGTTTGTGCAGCATATATTCCAATTTGCTAGAGTGGTCGGGGAAAAAGACTGGCAGTTCAATGAACTGATTGATATTTGACTCAGAACAGACTTTAGGTAAAAATGAGGGGTTTGTTCTGAGAGATACTCAGCATGGAAGATCATATAGGGTGGTCTGATAGATAATGCTTGAAGTTCTGACACTCTGTGGGCAGACGTAATGGCCACAAGAAAAATTGTTTTCCAAGATAAAAAATTTAAATCACAAGAAGATGCTGGTTCAAAAGGGGGAAGAATAATTTGAGACAGCATAAAGTTTAAATTCCAGGGAGAAAAGGGAATTTTGATCGGAGGGCTCATATGAAGAACGCCTTTAAGGAAGGTTTTAGATAATTTATGGCTCATAATATTTGAGCCACCAAGACCAAGGTGAAAATTTGAGATAGCAGCTAACTGAACTCTAACTGTAGCAGCTGCTGCCCCTTCCTTAAAAATTTTTGTTAGAAATTCTAAAATCGAAGATAGCGGAGCTCGGAAAGGGTCAATGTTCTGCACATTGGCCCAAATTGATAACCTTTTCCATTTACTGCCATATAATTTCCTGGTAGATGGCTTGTGAGACGATAAGAGAATCTGTCCTGTATCTTCTGAAATTGAATGAAGCCTGGCAATTAGGGGAAGTGGATTAGCCAAGCAGTCAGTTTCAGGGACTGCAGAGAAGGATGAAGATCCCCTGACGGGTGAGTCAGAAGGTCCGGAACTGGGACCAGGATCCATAGATCTTCCAACAGATGATGGTGGAGAAACGGAAACCAAATCTGTCGAGGCCAGTAGGGGGCTATGAGTATAACAGTCCTTCAAAGCGATTTTGCTTTCTGTAAAAATCTGGGTATTAATGGGAAGGGTGGAAATGCATAGATGAGACCCGGGGCCATTCGTGTAAAAGTGTATCTCTCGGGGGGTGACCAGGAGGTGGTATTAGGGTAAAGTAGCTTCTGCATTTTGAATCGATGTGGCTGGCAAAAAGGTCGTAGCAAGGCAAGCCCCATTTGCGGAAAATCAACTCCGCAACCTGTTGTTTGAGAGACCACTCGTGAGGGAGTAATATTGCCCTGCTTAGCTTGTCCGCTATCACGTTGGATTTCCCCGGGAAGTGCGTTGCTAACAGAAAACACTGGGATAACACAGACCATTGCCAGACCCTGAGGGCTTCTCAACAAAGGGGGTAAGACTTGGTTCTGCCCTGCTTGTTCAAGTACCAGACTACTGACATGTTGTCGGTCTGAATTGCAATAGTCCCTAGAGGGAGAGAGTCCTGAAAGTACTGCAACGCCAGAAGTACCGCTCTCAACTCTAGAACACTGATGTGCAGATGTGATTCTTGATCTGTCCATGTGCCTTGGGCAGTCTTTCCCTGAAAATGCCCCCCCCCCCACCCTATCAGGGAAGCGTCCGTGGTCACAGTGGCTACTGGGGGGGAGAACAAAGGGTCTTCCAATTGTGATATGAAGAGACGTCAACCACCACCAAAGGTCTCTCCTGCAAGAATCCGTGATAAGAATCATGTGGTGCATTGGTAGTTTCTGATAAGACCACTGAGCGAAGAGGAGCCATTAAAGAATTTGCATATGCATCCTTGAAAAGTGGTATAGCCAGGATTGCTGCCGCCATCAAACCTAGTACTTTCAATACCTCCACTGCTGTAGCTTTGTTCTATGACACCAGTGAACTGACGTTTTGGCGGAGAAGAGAGTCTCTTTCAATAGGGAGACATAGAGTGGTAGTTGAGGTATCTAACTCTGCTCCTATAAAAACGGTATGCTGCGATGGTGATAAGGCAGACTTTTCAAAGTTGATTGTAATGCCTAATTGATGGCAGAGAGTCACAGTGTATTGTGTTGCCTGAGTCAATTGATGCCTGGTGGTAGCGGTGAGGAGCCAATCATCTAGGTATGGAAACACCTGGAATCCTAGACGTCTCAGGTGAGCCGTGACCACTGCCATGCATTTGGTGAACACTCTGGGGGCTGTAGTGAGACCAAAGGGCAGGGCTCAAAACTGGTAATGATTGGCTCCCAGCCGGAAGTGCAGATGATCTCTGGAGCGTCTGTTCATCTTTATGTGATAGTACGCGTCCTTGAGATCTATGGAGCACATCAAATCGCCTTTCGCTAAGAAGGGAAGAATGGACTGAAGCGTGACCATTCGGAACTTCTCTTTCTTTACGAACTGGTTGAGTCTGTTGAGGTCCAAGATAGGTCTCCAGTCCCCTGTTTTCTTTGGCACCAAAAAGAATCTTGAGTAAGTTCCGAATCCGACTTGGTCTGCTGGGACTGGTTGGATGACTCTTTTTTTCTAGCAATCTGCAGACCTCTATGATTGCTTGTTCCCTGAGATTGGGTGGAACACCTGGGATTTTCTTTATAGGAATGGGAGGGGAAAAGAACAGTATGAAATATCCTCTGGAAATGATGCTTTGTACCAAAGTATCCGATGTTATGTTTAGCCAGGCTTCTGGGTACAAAGACAAGCGACCCCCGACTGCCTCCAGAGCCGAACAGTCGTAGTTCTGACTGGAGAACTGACCCCTGTCACCCTGTTGTTGCGGACCCCCTCTGCCACGGGGGCGGCGTCTTCCATTATAACCCCCTCTGCCTCTAGAGGGGGTTTCTCCACGTGTGTCCTGAAAGGCTGCCTGAGTTTTTCAGAACCACATTTTTCCTCCCCTAGGGCCTTTGGGGTAGGGCCGAGTAGGGGTCGAAAAATGGACCCCAACGGCAGATAAGGTCTTGCCTTCCTGCTCACACCTGGTTAAAGTTTCCTTTACTTTAGGCCCGAACAGTGATGAGCCATCAAATGGGGTATTAATAAAGGAAGACTTAAAGGGTTCTGCAAAGGAACAGAGACTCATCCAAGCTTGTCTTCGAAGAGCAATGCCCGAACTAGCGGCTCTACTCGAACCATCAGCTGCATAGGATATGAGACGCATGGACGAGTTCACCACCGAGTTTAGGGTAGCGAGTTGGGCGTTGACTTTGTCGGCCACTCCTGCAACTACCGTACCCTGGAGAGCATCTCCTAGCTCTTTCAGGAGGTCTCTCTGTAGTCTTGTAAAATGGGTTAAGTAGTTCAGTGATCGCAGAGAAAAAGTCGCTGAACTAAACATGCGCTTCCCATATCTATCCATAACCCTAGAATCTTTGTTAGGGGGATGGATAGAAGAGGATGTCTCAGATACTTCCTTTTTGGTGGCTGCAGCTACCACCATGGCATCAACAGGCACTCCTTTTGTCAAAAATGGCTTGTCCACTGGGGCAGATATGAATTTATTGGGTCTATGAGGGACAGGTTCCATGGCCTGCGGTGACTCCCACACCTTACAAGAGATCAGTTCCATGAGCTCGTCGTAAGGTGGAGATACCCAAGAAGTGGAAGGTTGAGACCCAAAAGCCTTCAAGAGCACAGACTCATCCTCAGTAGGGGTCTTGGACTGCCAATTGCCCTCTGACTAAGGATCTCTAGTATCTCTGCAAAGGAGATATCCTCAGAGGGGGATCGAGGGGACCCTTCTGACTCATCTAAGTCCGTGTCAGATGTCAAAGACTCCTGTGGGGAGTCTAAGTGCCTCTTCTTGCACAGTCTCTTCCTGGGCACCTCCTCAGTGGGGGGATCTAGGGAGGTCTCAGAAGAGCAGGGGATGCCCTGTGGGGGTACTTGAGGCTCAGGGTCTCTACGCTTAGAGGGATCAGTAGATGAAGAAGCAGACACAGGAGCTTGAGGGGAATGGGAAAGCTGAACCGATGCTGACATTGTCTTTGGAGACAAAACTCTCCTCATAGCATCGAAGGCACCATGGCTCCGACGAGAAGGAGTGGACAGACCCAAGAGTACTGTCCGATCCTCCCGCACCGAAACCCTGGGCTCCAAGCCCAAGGTAGGAGCCAAGCTCATCCGAGCCGAAGCCCCGAGAGGAACAGTCGGTGCACCAACGATGCGCCTATCCTCCTCGGACCCAACGGGAGAGCGTCGGCTCCTAGAGCCCTCGGTCGGCACCGAGGACATCAGAGTAGATGGAGCCGATAACAACGGTGCGGATCTCGGCTCCAGGGGTTCGACCACCATCAGTTCAATTTCCTTCGGCTCCGAGAGTCCAGTAAGGCTCGGAGGAGGAGTAGACAATTCCTGTTCCATGGTCTTCGGTACCGATGAGCAAGTCAGGGCAGACAACAATTTGGCAAGTCCTGGTGCCTGTAAAAGCTTCTGCACTAGCCGATCCATGTCCAAATCTGAAAGACTGACTGAAGATTTAGCTGAATGCACCGAAGGTGCTGACTGGAGCAGAGGTGAAGAAGGAACTTCAGAGACCAGCTCCAATACTAACAGTTGGCTCCGAATCAAAGGTACACTCGGTTCCCATGACTGTGGAACCAATGACCCTCCTTCTGAAACCTTAGCCTTTTTTGAGACCTTATCTGAAGACTTGGATTTTGAGGATTTGGAGGACGTACTAGCACCCGCATGGCTACTCAAAACTTCCGAAAAAGATTGCTGTAGCAATCCCCTGTCTATAAGATTCCTCCTTCTCTCCAAGAGGACTCTTGAAGAAAAGGAGTAGCAAATGCTGCAGGTGTCTTGGAGGTGTTTAGCCCCCAGACAGCAGACACACTGAAAGTATCCATCAGTGACGGACATTTTCAGCCCACAATCTGGGCATTTTTTGAATCCCGATTTGGGATGGGATTTCTCCTTATTATCCGACATTTTTAAAGGAAAAAACAGTAAATTAGATCCACAATCAACTAAGCCCAATCCGGGCACTATCTATAATCGTATTATACGTATACAAATATAGATACAAATATAGGCTAAGAGGCCCACAGAAAAAAGCCCAACTATTATAAGGATTAAGTAGAGAAAAAAGGGCTAAAGGCCCACACAAACTAAGAAACCAACAAGGCCCTAACTTTTAAACTATTTATACTATCTAAGTATTTAACTATAGAGTAAATATAATAGAACTAACACACACTATATTTTTTAAACAAAAAAGAAAACTTTTTATAGACTTGCTGTTAATTTTTTTCTAAAATGGTCCGAGCTAGCTGGATCACCGAGATCTCTCTTGCCGCAGCAAACTAGATCTGAGGTAATTCCAGCAGTGCGTTGTGGGATAACGGGCTTGGTCTCGAGCTACTGGCAAACCTTGAGCTTGCTATCGGCCGTGTCGGAGCCGAGGATCGGCTCCGAACTCATCAGTGAGAATAAATGGCAAGATTTAACAACTTCACATCTACTGCTTCTAGAATACTTACAGAATCAAATATTTTCCAAAAAGCCACAGAAGAAGCTATGGGCCTGGTAGAATAAGCCTTGATTCTGGAATAGTTTTATTGTGATTGGAGTAACAAAATGTAATAGCATGAGACAACCATTTTGCAAAAGTCTGTTTTGACACAGGTTATCCCTTCCTCTCACCTTCACTAGAAATGAACAACCCATCAGGGGTTCTGAAAGATTTTGTTCTGTCAAGATGGATCCCAAGTTGTCTTTGGGCATCTAAGTTAAGATGTAAACAGGAAGATGCATAGCTTGGCTTAAAGTAAACTTGGATGCCCTTTTAGCCATAAAAGAAGGACTGGATCTCAAAGAAACCCTTTTTTGGGAAAAATGAGATATCGTTGACCCACCCACCATAACTGACTGCAAATCAGATACTCTTCTTGCAGCTGTCAGAGCAAGAAATATAACTGTTTTCCATGTCAAGAACATCAAGTCAGCTTAATGAGTTAGTTCAAATGGAGCAAGAGTTAGTTTTTCTAACACAAAGTTAAGATCCCAAGGAGGAGATGCCCGTTTTCTAGGAGGTTTCTTGTGCAATAGTACTTTTTACATAAGACTGCATAGAAAGTGGGGGATCCATGGGCAGATATGCTGAAATGGTGATAAAAGAAGCTTGCTCAAGGAGTAACACAAGCCACACGATAACAACTCACAGAAATAATGTAAAACCAGAGAACCAATAGCCCTGAATGGGTGCTGGTTCTTTTGCTGGCACCAACTATAAAATGTTTTCCATTTGCTAATATAGGGTTTTCTAGCAACAGGCTTTTCTGCCTCTATTAACATCTGCTGCACCTCTTCAGACAAAAGGTGCCTAAAAGATACGAAGATCCTATTATCAAGACAGTCAGTCGCAACTGTTTGGGGTCAGGATGTATCAAATGCCACTGGTCTTGTATAAGTACATCCAGTCTGTGAGGAAGCTTATGGTAACTGCACCTTGCCATTTCCAGAAGGCAAAAAGTACAGTTGTGTGCACTTACCATAAATGTAGATGTTCAAGTCTATTCACTGTTGCAGTCATCACACTTGGGGTTATCTGCCTGCAGGTAGCCCTCAGTCGGGCCGAATACCAGAGTCTTGGGATTTCTGCATCGGATGCTGTCGCTTCTTCCATGACATCAGGGGTATAAAACAGGCAGCCGATGCCATTACATCAGTTTTTCTTGCCCCAGATGTCAGAAGCCCCCCAAATAGGAAGTTAGTATATGGTGTGGAACACCACCAGTAAAAAGTAAATACCACTGCCATAACAAAATGGCCATATCGAGGATAGGTAGAAAGGATAGAGAAAAAAGTACAGTTGTGTACCTACAATAAATGTAGATGTTTGAGTGTATTCACTGTTGCAGCCATTACACTTGGGTTATCCTGCTGGCAGGCTACCTGCATTCGGCCTGAATTCCAAAGTCCTGGTCCTGCGTCGGTTGCTGTCACCTCTTCCCTGACGTCAGTGCGCCAGGGGTATAAAAGATGCAGCCAATGCCATTTTCTTCAGTTTTTCTTGCCCCAGATGTCAGGTGCCCCCAAAAGAGTACGCTAAAAATTCTGCTCATAAAAAAGCATGCACTAATATAAACATTACCTTCATCTACAAGCAAATACACCACATAGGTTGTATAGAATAGAGAAGTACAGAGAAGTCCCAGCAAAGAAAAGGGGGATGGGAGGGAGGGTAACATGGACTGCAACAGTGAATACACTCGAACATCTACATTTATGGTAGGTACACAACTGTATTATGTTCATCGTGTTTCACTGTTGCAGTCATTACACTTGGGTTGAATCCCAAAGCTGAGGTTGGGTGGCTGGGACTAGATAGAATTAGGAGTGGCTATGAGGCCCTGCAGAACTGCAGTGGCGAAGCCTGCTCTGGATTTAGTGTAAAGAGGTAAGTGGTAGTGCTTTGTAAAAATGTGCACTGAAGTCCAAGCTGCATCCTCCAAAATGTCCTTGGTTGGTACTCCTCTGAGGAAGGCTGCTGAAGTGGCTGCTGCTCTGGTTGAATGTGGCCTAATGTCCTTAGGCACTGACCATGTTGTGAATAGCAGAAACGAATGCAGTGGCCTATCCATTTTGAAATAGTCTGCTTTGAAATAGCTTTTCTTTGCGATCCTGCAGCATATGCCACTAAGAGTTGCTCAGTCTTTCTGAAGGCTTTAGTTTTGTCCAAGTAGAAGCGTAGCTGTCTGTGTATGTCCAAAGAATGCAGAAGTCTCTCCCCCTTATTCTGTGGGTTTGGATAAAAGGTAGGCAAATGAATGGTTTGGTTAAGAGCCACACTGGACACTACCTTAGGCATAAATGTTGGGTTTGTCCTTAGAGAAACCCTGTCCGGATGGAAAATAATAAAAGGTTCCACAGCCATTAGTGCCTGAAACTCTGAGACTCTTCTTGCTGATGTTATTGCTAGGAGCAGAGCTGTTTTCCATGATAAGTATTTTATCTCAGCTGTATTGGTTGGCTCAAAAGGAGGCAGTGTGAGCTTTTCCCAAGACAAAATTGAGGTCCCATACAGGTGTTGGAGCTCTCCTTGGAGGTCTTATGTTTTTGGCCCCTCTGAGGTACTGCCTTAGAAGTGGATGCGAAAAAATAGGTGGATCTGTATTGTAATGAGCTGAAATGGCAGAGGCATGGATCTTAATTGATGAGAAGGATAGGCCTTTGTCCAGCATCTCAGGTATTGTAAACTAGTGACGTCGTGGTCAGGGCCTAGGCAAGGAATGCAGTAAGAGTGGAAGTCCTTATGAGGTATTTGCTTCCCACATGAAATACAATTATTAACTTTTACTGACATCGGTCTGGAGCAAGAAAAATTTTCCCCAATGGGGTACTTAGCTTTATTGAAGACTTTGGTTCTGAAATTCAACTTTGAAAATCTCAGGAGTCGGTCGACCGGCACTTGCGAACTGCTTATGCTTCGGGCACCGCGCGGCAAGAAAGACTGAAGAAAATGGCGTCGGCTGCAACTTTTATACCCCTGGCGCACTGACGTCAGGGAAGAGGCGACAGCAACCGACGCCGGACCAAGACTTTGGAACTCGGGCTGACTACAGGTTGCCTGCCAGCAGGATAACCCAAGTGTAATGACTGCAACAGTGAAACACGATGAACATCAAGCATGTGCATTCCTTGTGCCCGGTTCCAAGCACATAATCTTTTCCATTTTTCTGTGTAAGATTTTCTGGTGCTGGGCCTCCTGGCCTCCAAAATAACATCCATAACTGCTTTAGAGAGAGGTGTGTTCTGAATTGTTACATTATTAGCCATGCAGCCAGATTTAGGGTTCTGAGCTGGCTGTGCAGGATCTGTTTTGTTGGGTCAGCAAATGAGGAATTTGGGGTAATGTCCAGGCTGGGCCTTGAGACAAGCTCTTTAGGATTGGGTACCAGTGCTGGCGCGGCCAGTCTGGGGCAATCAGTATCATTTTTGGCTTCTCTTGTCTGACCTTTAGGAGTACCTTGGGGAGGACAGGCAGTGGAGGAAAGGCATATACTGTAAGGGTTTTCCAGCTGAATGATAGGGCATCCACTTTCCATGCTTATTTGTGATAAGTCCTTGTGCAGAATCGCTGTAGTTGGCAGTTGTGCGGGGAGGCAAATAGATCTATGTCTGGGCATCCCTATTTCCTTGTTATCATGCTGAAGATTTGTGGATCTAGTTTCCACTCGTGAGGATCCTTGAGATTTTTGCTTAGTTCGTCTGCCAGAGTATTTGTCTTTCCTGGCAGGAATTGTGCTTGCAGGTGTACTTGATAAGTCAGTGCTGTGTTCCACAAAGTCATGGCTTGTCTGCAGAGGGGGTAAGAATGTGTGCTTCCCTGATTGTTTAGGTACCACATGACTGTAGTATTGTCTGTCTTTACCAGCAGTTGTCCTGGGTGAAGTAGGTCCTTGAAGGCTGTCAGGGCATTCTGAACAGCTAGCATCTCTTCTTGATTGATATGAAGATGCATTTGGCTTGCTGGCCATGCTCCCTGAATACATTTTCCTGCCATGTGGGCCCCCCAGGCATAATCTGATGCATCTGTTGTTAGTGTCTGCCTGGCTGTGGGTAGAGTGAATGGCTGTCCCTTGTTGTGGTGACAGGCCTGTGCCCACCATCGAAACTCCTGTTGCAGGCAGGGAATGAGGGTAATTATTGTTTCCAGGCTGTGGCAATGCTGAGTCCAAACACTTTTTAGATACCACTGTAGTTTCCTCATATGCAGTCTTGCATATGGAATTAGTAGAATGCAGGATGCCATGAAGCCCAAAGCCTGCAGAATTTTTCTTGCAGATAACTGGGTCTTTGTTGCCAACATTTCAAAGTAAGAAGTCAGTTGCCTTTGTTTGTTTGGCATGAGATAAGCCATCTGGGCAAGTTGTATTTAAGCTTGCACCCAGGAATATTATCTCTTGAGAGGGTACTAGTTTTGATTTCTTTTCGTTTACCGTGTACCCTAGGCAAATTAGTAATCTTTTTACGAACGCCTGATGCCTCAGTAGAATGTCTTTTCTGCTTGAATAAGGCAATCGTCCAAGTAAGGGTATATTTGAATTCCCCTTTGTCTGCAGAAAGCAATTACTGCTGCCAGGCATTTTGTGAAGACCCTGGGCGAAGTAGATAAACCAAAGGGCAGTGCAGAGAATTGGTAGTGCATTGATCCAGCTATGAATCTGAGGTATCGTCTGCAAGATTGTCTGATTGGTACATGCAGGTATGCCTCTTTTAGGTCCAAAGTTACAAGCCAAGCCTTCTTGCCCAGCATGGGCAGAAGCTGCTGCAGAGCCAACATTTTGAATTTTGGAACATCCAGAAAAGTGTTTAGAATAGACAGGTCCAGTATTGGTCTCCAGGTTTTGTCCTTTCTGGGTACCAGGAATAGTCTTGAGTAAAATCCTTGTCCCTGCTCTTGCTGTGGTACTCGCTGAATGGCTCTCATGTCCATGAGGGATGTAACTTGTTTTTGTGCCTCTGCCCATTGATTTTGTGGCAGATCTGGCATACCTTTTGCCTTTGGCAGGGTGTGAAAGTGGAACATGTAGCCCTGGGACACTATATTCAAAACCCATTTGTCCTGGGTGATTATACGCCAATTTTGTGAAAAAAGTGCTAGTTTTCCCCCTAAGCGGGCTGCCAAATGATAAGAGCTTGGTATTGGCAGGGGAAAGTCATTGGGACTGTTTTCTATATGGCTGTGATTTGTCTTCTCCGCTTTTGGAGGTAGAAGCACCCCATTGTTTAGGCCTGTATGAACCTTGGGGCTGGGATCTGCCTCTAGGGCGACTGTATCTACCTCTTTGTGGCCTGTCTGACACTGGAAAGGACCAATTCTTTGAAGGCCAGTTCCTGCTAAATCTGGGTGGTTGTACCTATAAGAAATCCTTAACTGTCTGCATAGATTTCGCTTTATCTTCCATTTTCTTCAACACCTCTTCTGCCTTAATACCAAACAAAGTATCATGCTGTAAAGAAGCATCCAATAATTTTGCTTTAACATGATCAGGCAGATTTTGTTCCTTTAACCAGGCATGCCTTGCAAGAGGCCTCCAGTGAATCAAAACCACATTGCAAAGTATGCTTTCCCACTTGTTCAGCTGCATGCAATAATCCTGCATTTCCTTGTTATCTGGACATTCGGAATTTGTCAACATTTTCTGTTTCCGCAGTGGCATTAAATACTGCTGATATTTAAGCATATGAAACTGACAATTTAAAGCCCTTACAGCCAAGGTAGCAGAAGTGTAAACTTTTTTCCCCCCATCTGTCCATTGCCCTAGAATCCCTATCAGAGGGGACAGGGTTTTTTGCAGCGGAAGCCTTGACCCCCCCCCCCCCTTTGGGACCCTGAGATATAGTTTCTGGGTCAGCAGCAGGGTTTTTATATAGAAATTTGTGGGAATCTGGAACCCTGTAGTATCTGTCTGGCTTAGCCGGTGCAGGGGGTAAAGAGTCAGGAGACAGACTGGACTCTGAAAATACATCATCTACTATGTCTAGAACAGGTGGAATAGCAAGAGGCCTGTACTGAGGTAGTAAAAGAAAGTCTCTGAGCCTTTTCTTAGATTCTGAGTAATCTTGGCTCTCCCAGTGAAAGTGCTCCCTCATAGTATGAAGGGTTTCCCCAAAAGAATAATCCTTGGGAGGAGAGGCTGAAGGAATAGACTCTTCAGCATCAGAATTTTCATAGGGAGGAAGGGAGAATCCCTGTTCATAGAGGAGTCAGAGGAAATGGAAACCTGATCTGAAGATTCATATTCTGTCTCTTGCCTAGCTAGGCCTCTTATCAGGAGGGGGATGGGAACCCCTGATCAAAGTAATTAGGTCTTCGGCCATTTTAAGCATCTGTTTTTTAGGCATGGAAGTCTGTGCAGGAGAATGCTGTACTGGTTTCTTTTGTCTTTACAGCTGCTTTAGTCTTTGCCTTTGAAGCTGTGGTTGACTTTACATATAACTGTGTAGGTCTGAAAACACCCTCAGAAGCCGATGCCTGCTCAGCGGCTCCGGACCCATCTGAGGGAATAGTTTCCGAGTGTCCAATACCTTGAGTATCCAGAGGCCTAGTCGGCTCCACGTGGGAGTTGGAAGCGTCCTGTGGCTCTGAGGTAGCGGGCGTCAGGTGCTGCGAAAGCGCCTCACTGAGAACCGGCGACTGGCCTAGCGGAGGCCTCGTCGTCGGTTTTGGACCTTGGATGCCTGTCCTTTTCCTTGCGCTTTTTATAAACTGCAGTCGTCGGCTGTTCCGACGGCATTATATAATTAAATCTTCGGCCAAAGTAATGAAAGGCAAAATCGTACCGATGCTTAATAGTGCATTGGTTAAATCTAGCACAAAACCGACAGCTAGCAACGTCGTGGTCAGGGCCTAGGCAAGGAATACAGTAAGAATGAAAATCCTTATGAGGTATTTGCTTCCCACAAGAAATACAATTGTTAACTTTTTCTGACATCGGTCTGGAGCAAGAAAAAAGTTTCCCCAATGGAGTACTTGGCTTTAATGAAGACTTCAGATCTGAAATTCGGTTTTGAAAATCTCAGGAGTCGGCCGATCAGCACTTGTGAACTGCTTTTGCTTCGGGCACCGCGCGGCAAGAAAGACTGAAGAAAATGGCGTCGGCTGTATCTTTTATACCCCTGGCGCACTGACGTCAGGGAAGAGGCGACAGCAACCGACGCCGGACCAGGACTTTGGAATTCAGGCCGACTGCAGGTAGCCTGCCAGCAGGATAACCCAAGTGTAATGACTGCAACAGTGAAACACGATGAACATCAGGGAACTGGAGGGAGGGAAACCAGGACTGCAACAGTGAATACACTCAAACATCTAAATTTATGGTAAGTGTACACAACTGTACTATGTTCTTCGTGTTTCACTGTTGCAGTCATCACACTTGGGTTGATTCTCAAAGCTGAGGAAGGGTGGAGGCAGTCAAGAGGAGTTAGGGCGGGCTAGCAGGCCCTGTAAGACTTCTGTAGCAAATCCAGTTCTGGATTTAGAAAAAATAGGTAAGTGGTGATACTTGGTGAAGGTGTGTACAGAACTCAAGGTTGCAGCTTCCAGAATGTCCCTGGTAGGGACTCCCCTGAGAAATGCTGTAGAGGTGGAAGTAGCCCTAGTGGAATGTGTTCTGATCCCCTGTGTGGTAGGTTTTCCATGGTGCTTGTAGCAGAAATGGATGCAGTGTTCTCTCCATTTGGAAATGGTTTGCTTTGAAATGGCCTTGCCCTCTGCCCCTGTAGCAAAGCTGACTAGCAGCTGGTCAGATTTTCTAAATGGTTTAGTCCTGTCAAGGTAGAACCTGAGCTATCTGTGCACGACCAAGGAATGCAGGCTCCTTTCCCCTTTATTCTGAGGAGTAGGGAAGAAGGCTGGCAAATGTATGGCTTGGTTTACAGCCACACTGGAGACCACCTTAGGCATACAGGACGGGTTAGTCCTGGGGGAAAATCCTGTCAGCATGGAAAATAATGAAGCGTTCCACAGCCATTAGTGCCTATAACTCAGACACTCTTCTAGCTGAGGTTATGGCTAAAAGCAAGGTTGTTTTCCAAGAAAGGAATTTTAACTCTGCTGAAGCCACAGGTTCAAAAGGGGGAAGCATGAGCTTTTCCAGTACAAAGTTAAGGTCCCAGGCAGGGGTGGGTGCTCTTCTAGGGGGGGGGCTTAAGTTGTTAGCCCCTCTCAGGAACTGTTTGATGAGAGGGTGAGAGAAAAGAGGTGGCTCAGTATTATATTGAGCGGAGACGGCAGAGGCATGAATCTTAATGGAGGAGAAGGATAGGCCTCTGTGGATTAGCTCTATTAGGTAATCGAGGATTTGAGGTAAGGAGGGCACAGCTGTGTCCTTTCCTTGAGACTGATTCCAAGAACAATATCTTTTCCACTTTTCAGCATAGGATTTCCTAGTACTAGGCCTTCTGGCCTCAAGAATGACGTCCAGCACCTGTTTGCTTAGGGTTGCTGGTGGAGTATTCAGGGGATAAGCCAGGCTGCAAGGTTTAGGGTTTGCAGCTATGTAGGCAAAATCTGTCCCTCCTGCTGAAACAGCAGGGAAGGTATCTGATGAAGGTGCCAGGGTGGCACTGTTGTCAGACTGTGTAAGAGTGGGTACCAGTGCTGGCGTGGCCAGTCTGGGGCAATACGAATTGCCCTTGGGCTGTCCTGTCTGATCTTGAGTAGTACCTTTGAGAGGAGGGGCAGAGGGGGAAAGGCATAAATTGAGAGCTTTTCCCATTTGCAGGATAAGGCATCCTCTTTCCAGGCCCTGCTGTGAGGGTTCCTGGTGCAAAACTTGCTCAACTGGTGGTTCTCGGGGGAGGCAAAGAGGTCCACCTCCAGTGCCCCCTACCTCTGGATTAGAAGGTTGAAGGTGTTGGGCTACAATTTCCACTCATGTGGGTCCAGGAGATTTCTGCTTAAGTCCTCTGCCAGAGAATTCTGTTTGCCTGGCAGGAATTGAGCATGTAGATGCACTTGGTTGCTCAAGGCTGTGTTCCACAAGGCCATGGCTAACCTACAGAGCAGGTAAGAATGGGTCCCCACCTGCTTGTTTATGTACCACAAAACTGTGGTGTTTGTCTGTTTTTATCAGCAGCTGTCCTGGAAGGATTAGGTATTTGAAGGCTGTCAGAGCATACTGTGCAGCTAACATCTCTTTTTGATTGATGTGCAGGAGGATTTGTCCTGGGCTCCACTTGCCCTGAATGCATTTGCCTGCCATGTGAGCCTCCCCATGCATAGTCTGATGCATCTGTAGTCAGGATTTGGACAGCGAGGGGTTGAGTGAAAGGCAGTCCCTTGTTGTGGTTACATGCTTCTGCCCACCAAAGGAACTCTGCCCTTAGACAAGGTATGATAGGAATGACTGTTTCGAGGTCCTGAGAATGTTAGCACCAAAGACTTTTTAAGTACCACTGAAGTTTCCTCATATGCAGTCTTGCATATGGAATTAGCAGAATGCATGAGGCCATGAACCCTAGGGCTTGCAGTATTTTCCTTGCAGATAGCTGGGTTTTGGTGGCCATTTGTTTGAAGTAGTTGTTCAAATAGACATGTTTTTCTGAAGTGAGAAATGCCATCTGGAAAGCTGTGCTCAAGCTTGCTCCCAGGAATACAATTTTGTGATTTATTTTCGTTGATGGTGTACCCCAATGAAGATAGGAGTCTTTTTACAAATGCCAGGTGCTGAAGCAGCAATTCCTGACTGTCCGCCTGAATCAGGCAATCGTCCAAGTATGGGAAAATTTGGATATTTCTCTGCCTGCAGTATGCAATGGCACTTGTGAATACTCTGGGCACAGTAGATAAGCCAAAGGGAAGTGCAGAGAACTGATAGTGCATAGAGCCTGCCCTGAAGGGCAGATATTTCCTGCATGACTTCCTTATGGGCATGTGCAGATAGCTTCTTTTAAGTCTAGGGTGACTAACCAGGCATCCTTGGCTAGCATAGGGAGAAGCTGTTGCAGGGTAAGCATTTTGAATTTTGAGACCACCAGAAAAGAGTTAAGAATTGATAGATCCAGGATTGGGCACCATGATCCCTCTTTTCTGGGCACCAGGAACAGTCTGGAGTAGAAATCCTGTCCCCTTTGCTGTAGTGGAACAGGCTGAATGGCCCTGATATTGAGCAGGGAAAGTACTTGCTTTTGAGCCTCTGCCCACTGGTTTGGGGGAAGGTCTGTAAACCCGCTTGGGGTTGGCAGTGAATGGAAGTAGAATCTGTACTCCTGGGATACAATGTTTAGAACCCATTGGTCCTGAGTAATGGACATCCAATTTTTGGCATGAAGGGCAAGTTTTCCTTCTAGGGGAGCAATTAGTTGGGCTGGGCTGGGAAGGATAATTGTGAACTTTTTCCATAAGGGAGTGGCTTACCAATCTCTGTTTTAGAGGTGGGAACACTCCATTGTTTAGATCTCTGCATACCCTGAGACTGTAGTCTTGGTGGTCTGGTTCCCCTGTTTTTGGACTGAGAAGGCTTGGAAGGGGCTGGAAAGGCCAATGCCTAATGAATCTAAGTGGCTGCACTTATAAGAATTCTTTAACAGTTTGCATAGATTTAGCTTTTTCTTCCATCTTTTTAAGAACCTCTTCTGCTTTGGTGCCAAACAAACGGTCCTGATTTAAAGGAGCGTCTAGTAATTTGGATTTGACATGGTCTGGCAAGGTTTGTTCCTTCAGCCAAGCATGCCTTCTCAGTACAGACCCAGTAACTGCAGCCCTGCAAGATGCTTCTAGACATCAAAGCCTCACTGCAAAGCATGCTTACTAACTTGGTTTGCAGAATGCATTAACTCTTGTAAATCTTTATTTTCTGCACAATCTGGAAATAACACCATTTTTTGTTTAATTAGTTCCATAATATGTTGCTGGTACTTCAACATGTGAAACTGGCAATTCAATGCCCTGATGGCAAGAGTTGCAAAGGTATATACCTTCTTACCCAATCTGTCTAAAGCTCTGGAATCCCTGTCTGAAGGAATAGGGTTTTTGACTGTAGTAGCCTTAATACCTTTAGGTCCCTGGGAAATGGTCTCTGGATCCGCAGTAGGATTCTTAAAGAGAAATGTGTGAGAATCAGGTACTCTCTGTAGTACCTGTCAGGATTTCTAGGGGCCAGTGGTAAAGTGTCCGGAGTAAGACTGGATTCCATGAAGACATCTACAACACCCAGGACAGGGGGTATAGCTAGAGGCCTGTGCTGAGGCAACTCTAAAAATTCTCTGAGTCTCTTTTTGGACTGAGGATAGTCCTGGCATTCCCAGCAGAAATGCCCTTTTAAAGAATGCAAGAAAAATCCTCTGGAGGGAAGGCAGAGGGAATGGATTCTGCACGAACCAAAAAGAAAAGATAAACTCAAGACCACAGATGAAGAATCCACTTAAAACACCAGTTTATTGCACCTCTAGTGCTTCGGCAACCACCTTCAAGGAGTATAAAACATCACATAACTTACACAGTTTATATACCCTAATACATCTAACAATTAAACAAGCAGCCTAAGCCAATTAATCAATAACCATTAAAAAATACTTAATACTACTTTCTCATCAGATAAGAAGCCTCCAGTTACATTCCACATTCAGACCCTGAGGAAATAAAGTGCCATATTTCAAAATAAAAATACTTTCTTTATATAACAACTTCTTTTTATACAAATCATCAGAAAATACACCCTTCATAATATGTTCTAAGATAGTGTATTGCAACCCATTTGGATTAGAATTGTGAACCAGCATAAAATGTTTAGCAACAGGGCTATCTTCTTTATTATTTATAATATTCCTGACATGCTCCTGCAGTCTAGTTTTAAACTTCCTTTTACTTTCTCCTATATATACAAGGTTACACGGACATTTCAACACATAAATAATACCTTCAGTATTACAGCTATATATATTTTTAACCTCAAATACATGGCTATTTATATACTTAAAAGTTGGAACAATATAATGACATACATTGCAATGACCACAGGGTGAACTTCCTAGTTTCTGCATGGTCCTATATTGCAATGTCTCAGTGGGATATTTAAATTTATTATGTACCAAAATATCTTTTAAATTCCTACCTCTACGAAATGAGATGCCTAAAGACCTAGACAATAATTTTTTAGGTCCATTTTTCTAAACAAAAAATTCCAGTAGTGTTTAACAATATCTATTAAAACATCACTGAAAACACTATATGTAGAGACAAAATAAACTAATCTTTTCTCTTGGTTTCTAACATCTAACTTATACCCCTTACTTCCATACTTATAAGTACCAACTTTATGTTGTTCATTAATAACCTTATCTATAGCTGTTTGAATACTAGCTTCACTATAGCCACTCAATCTAAACATCTCACTAGTCACACTAATTTCTTTAAAGAAATCCATGTCAGTCTAAGTCTCATACATTCCCCATAGGGCAAGGAGACCAAAGTATGAACTGGATGACAGCTAGTCCCCATCAAATACTGATTACTATCAGCGAATTTTCAATGCACAGACGTACGTAAGATATTGCTGTCCTCCAAAATCAGATGTATGTATAAAAAAGTTATATCTTTGCCCACCTGTATGCCGTCAAAGCAAAGTCCAAATCTATTATGTTGCATAACTTGTATAAACTGACCAACATAAGATATCCCACCTTTACAAATAAAAACAAGATCATCTATAAAACGAAAATAACTAACTACATAATTTTTAAAAAAATCTATATGATATAACCATTCTAACTCATAAAAACCCATCAACAGGTTGGCATACATGGGGGCAAAAGATGCCCCCATGGCAGTGCCCTTGATTTGTCTGTATAATTGTTCATTAAACATAAAAAAAGTATTATTCAAATAAAATTCCAATATTTCAATAATATAATACGTTACTGGACTATCACCCAAAAAATATTTTACTGCTTCTAGTCCAAACTGACACTGTATGTTAGTATACAAACTAACAACATCAACACTTATAAAAAACATATCTGCACTCCATTGTATTTTAGATAATTTTTCCAAAAAATCAAAACTATCCCTAATATAACTAGGTAACTTTATTACATAAGGGAATAAATATTCATGCAAAAATTTCCCAATATTAGATAAAAAAATATTTTTGAGCAGATACAATAGGCCTACCAGGTGGGTCAACCCCACTTTTATGAATTTTTGGAAGGCAGTAAAATAAAGCCAACTCACTGTCATCAGTATTAAACTTTTTATCTTAGATATAAGGGTGTCAAAGTCATTCATAGCCTTAATATATTCATTTGTATTACTCTTAACATAGGTATTGGTATCATCCAGATGTGTCATACACATTTTATAATATTGAACAACATTCATCACCACTACCTTACCACCTTTATCAGATGGTTTAATAATAAGATGTTCATTATTCACTAATGCCTGTAGTTTCTTCACCTTTATCAGATGGTTTAATAATAAGATGTTCATTATTCACTAATGCCTGTAGTTCCTTCACCTTTATCCGATGGTTTAATAATAAGATGTTCATTATTCACTAATGCCTGTAGTTCCTTCACCTTTATCCGATGGTTTAATAATAAGATGTTCATTATTCACTAATGCCTGTAGTTCCTTCACCTTTATCCGATGGTTTAATAATAAGATGTTCATTATTCACTAATGCCTGTAGTTCCTTCACCTTTATCCGATGGTTTAATAATAAGATGTTCATTATTCACTAATGCCTGTAGTTCCTTCACCTTTATCAGATGGTTTAATAATAAGATGTTCATTATTCACTAATGCCTGTAGTTCCTTCACCTTTATCCGATGGTTTAATAATAAGATGTTCATTATTCACTAATGCCTGTAGTTCCTTCACCTTTATCCGATGGTTTAATAATAAGATGTTCATTATTCACTAATGCCTGTAGTTCCTTCACCTTTATCCGATGGTTTAATAATAAGATGTTCATTATTCACTAATGCCTGTAGTTCCTTCACCTTTATCAGATGGTTTAATAATAAGATGTTCATTATTCACTAATGCCTGTAGTTCCTTCACCTTTATCAGATGGTTTAATAATAAGATGTTCATTATTCACTAATGCCTGTAGTTCCTTCACCTTTATCAGATGGTTTAATAATAAGATGTTCATTATTCACTAATGCCTGTAGTTCCTTCACCTTTATCAGATGGTTTAATAATAAGATGTTCATTATTCGCTAATGCCTGTAGTTCCTTCACCTTTATCAGATGGTTTAATAATAAGATGTTCATTATTCACTAATGCCTGTAGTTCCTTCACCTTTATCAGATGGTTTAATAATAAGATGTTCATTATTCACTAATGCCTGTAGTTCCTTCACCTTTATCCGATGGTTTAATAATAAGATGTTCATTATTCACTAATGCCTGTAGTTCCTTCACCTTTATCCGATGGTTTAATAATAAGATGTTCATTATTCACTAATGCCTGTAGTTCCTTCACCTTTATCCGATGGTTTAATAATAAGATGTTCATTATTCACTAATGCCTGTAGTTCCTTCACCTTTATCCGATGGTTTAATAATAAGATGTTCATTATTCACTAATGCCTGTAGTTCCTTCACCTTTATCCGATGGTTTAATAATAAGATGTTCATTATTCACTAATGCCTGTAGTTCCTTCACCTTTATCCGATGGTTTAATAATAAGATGTTCATTATTCACTAATGCCTGTAGTTCCTTCACCTTTATCCGATGGTTTAATAATAAGATGTTCATTATTCACTAATGCCTGTAGTTCCTTCACCTTTATCCGATGGTTTAATAATAAGATGTTCATTATTCACTAATGCCTGTAGTTCCTTCACCTTTATCCGATGGTTTAATAATAAGATGTTCATTATTCACTAATGCCTGTAGTTCCTTCACCTTTATCAGATGGTTTAATAATAAGATGTTCATTATTCACTAATGCCTGTAGTTCCTTCACCTTTATCAGATGGTTTAATAATAAGATGTTCATTATTCACTAATGCCTGTAGTTCCTTCACCTTTATCAGATGGTTTAATAATAAGATGTTCATTATTCACTAATGCCTGTAGTTCCTTCACCTTTATCAGATGGTTTAATAATAAGATGTTCATTATTCACTAATGCCTGTAGTTCCTTCACCTTTATCCGATGGTTTAATAATAAGATGTTCATTATTCACTAATGCCTGTAGTTCCTTCACCTTTATCAGATGGTTTAATAATAAGATGTTCATTATTCACTAATGCCTGTAGTTCCTTCACCTTTATCCGATGGTTTAATAATAAGATGTTCATTATTCACTAATGCCTGTAGTTCCTTCACCTTTATCAGATGGTTTAATAATAAGATGTTCATTATTCACTAATGCCTGTAGTTCCTTCACCTTTATCAGATGGTTTAATAATAAGATGTTCATTATTCACTAATGCCTGTAGTTCCTTCACCTTTATCAGATGGTTTAATAATAAGATGTTCATTATTCACTAATGCCTGTAGTTCCTTCACCTTTATCAGATGGTTTAATAATAAGATGTTCATTATTCACTAATGCCTGTAGTTCCTTCACCTTTATCAGATGGTTTAATAATAAGATGTTCATTATTCACTAATGCCTGTAGTTCCTTCACCTTTATCAGATGGTTTAATAATAAGATGTTCATTATTCACTAATGCCTGTAGTTCCTTCCATTCCTTCTTATTCAAGTTATATACCAACTTATGCTTATACTGCATAAAATCACAAAAAGCATTTTCTACAGCAAAATTCAACATTTGAGAAAATCACTTTATATGTTCAAGTTGGTATGGAGGAATAAAATCACTTTTGCTCATTATTTTATCAGTTTTTAACAAACTATAGACATTATAGTCACTTGCATATTCAAAGCATTCCTCAGGGTCAAGCACACAAGAATAAAAACTGTTCTCTAAACTACCAGATTATAGAGGGAATGGATTCCTCTGCATCTGAATCTTCAAAGGTTGATAAGGGTATGTCCTGGTAATCAGAAAGGTCAGAAGTCATCGGACTCCTGGTCTGTAGAATCAGAAAGAAACTCAAACCTTTGTCTCTTATAGGTTCATAGGTAGGTACTAGGCTATCGACCCTAGGGCCTATACAAGCCCAGCTAAAAAAGGTACCCTGGCTTTTGCTACCCAAGAAAATTATTTTCCTGTGCCACTGTCGAGCAGAGCCACAGAAGTGATCCCTGGGATGAATTTCCTATTTCCCATCCAATCATCAAGATATTTTTTGAAGAGTGCTAATGAGGAGCTTTGTTTGATATAGATAGGTAGTTTATTCCAGAGTATGGGAAGTCTCTGGGACAGGAATCTATCCCTCCAGCATGTTTTGTTTATTGTGGTGACAAGGTTTAGGTCCCTAGAGCATGTAGCTCATAAGAATTGGGATTTCTTTAAGTGGAGCATGTCCAACAGCTCTGGGTTTGACATAGCTTTGTATATTAGGCAGAGATCACTTCTAAGTAGGTGATATGCCACGGAGTAAAGCTGGAGTTTTTTGAGACGGTCTGTGTAGGGCATCTGTTTGAGGCCGGTAATCCTATTTATGAGGTATTTCTGCAGCCCTTCCAGTTGTTGTAGATGTCTTGTGAGGTACATACCAAAAGGGGCGTTGTACTCTATAATGGGTCTAATGAGTGATGAGTAGAGGGGAACAATTACCTCTTTTTTTCTGGATGAGAAACCTTTTGTGATGAGGTGTGCCAGGTAGAAGGATTTCCTGACTAATGTGGCGATGTGATTATCAAACGAGAGACTACTGTCCACCTGTGTCCCAAGGTCTCATCACACTTTCGGTGTTAAGTATACTACCGCCTATGTTGTAGTTCATGGGTACAGAGTTTTTACCAAAGGGGATGACAATACACTTTTTGGTATTGAGCTTGAGGCCATGGCTTTGACACCAGGCATCTGTCTCAGTGACCCCCTTTTGTAGGATGTCCATGTCTACATCGTTAAGGAGTTTCGATTATGGCTCCTAGTTTGCAGTCATCTGCGAACCTCGTTAGCCAAAGACCTTCTGTGTTAGCCTGTACTTCAGAGAAGTAGATACCAAACAGGAGAGGACCCAGGACTGAACCCTGTGGTACTCCACTTGTCACTGGTCTGAAGTCGGATTTGGAGTCTGCTACTTTCACAGTGTGGGTTCTGTCAGTGAGCCAGTTGGCAACCGATCTTGTGACATAGGGATTTATACCTAGTTTAGTGAGTTTATCTATAATTCCAGAGTGGGGGTTGGCGTCAAAAGCCTTGGCAAGATCTAGATAGGCTGTGTGAACCACCTTACCCTCGTTTATGGCTTTGGTCACTGCTTCAAAGAAGTCTATCAGGTTTAGGAGACATGATCTGCCTTTTACAAACCCAAACTGGGTGGGGTTCACAGTTTGGAGATTACCAATGCCTTTGTTTATAAGTTCCATGATGATACGTTCCATGGCCTTGCAGACCGGGCTCATCAGGCTAATGGGGCGGTAGTTCCCGGGGTCCATGGTGGCTCCTCCCTTGTGGAGTGTGATAACCATCATTGTGTGCCACTCAGCAGTCACAAAGCCTGAGGTGAGGCTATGATTGAACATGGTACTTAGGTGGGGTGCCAGTTCGTTCTGCAGTTTGTGTAGAACACAGCCTGGGATGTTTTCTGGTCCCATGGATGCTGTGTTCTTGGCTTTGGAGAGTGTGATTTTTACCTGTGCAGCCATGACTACAGGAACTTTGCATTCGTCCGGTATAGAGATGGGCCCTTTAGGGGGTGAGAGGGGGGGGTTAAAGTTAGCACTGAACCTATCTGCCAGGACGTTGGCAGTATCAGTTGGGTCTGTATATTTAGTGCCATTGTGCTGTAACTCAGAGCAGATCTGAGTGTTGCCATTGAGATTATTGACATAGCTATAGAATGCTTTGTGGTTGTCTTTAGAATCAGTGGAGATTTTGTTTTCATAACTAGCTTTGCAGGATTTTATCAGGGATCACACCTTCTTACTGAGGCTGACCAGGGAGCTACTCCACTCATGGGATTTTACTCTCTTTTGCAACAGTTTCTTCCTACTGTTGTACAGTTTGTTTATGGCAGGGGACCACTAGATTGGCTTCCTTTTTTTGGAGGATAGCGTCTTGGTTCTGTTTGGGATAGCACGATCCATGCACTCGTGTAAGTGCTTATAAAGTGCAATTGTGTAGGATTATATTGTCCATCTGCATGGGTGTCATGAAGTTCACCATTTCTGTCTTAAGAAGCATGAAGTTGGCTTTGGAGAATTTCTTTATCGTGGTTTCCTTAATGGGGGGTGGGGGCAAAATGTGGATATCAAGGGTGATTAGCTTATGGTCGGATCGGAACAATGAGGCGTTGACTTCAGGTGTGGAACTCCGGTCACTCATGTTGGTAATGACTAGATCTAGGATATTGTTGCCCCTGGTGGGGGTGTGAATAAGTTGATCCAGGGCATTGGAGTTTATGAATTCCAGAAAACGTTGAGCGAAGGAGTTGGTACATGAGTAGTTTTCCCAGTTAATGGTGGGGTAGTTGAAACTGGCCATGGTGGGGGATGTGTAGCAAGCTACAATTTGGATTGCAGTTTTGCCCAGAGTTAGTTGCACTTGGATAACCTCGGATGCATTATGCTGAGCAACTAGCCTGAAGGTGTGGATATCCTTAATGAATATGGACACACCTCCGCCTTTGGTGTTCCGGTCCAGGTTACATGGCCGAAAAGTGTGGTATGAGTTATAGCCTAGTAGTGCAGGGGTGCTCTCTGGAGCCTTGAACCAGGTCTCAGTCACTGCACAGATATCGATGTTTCCCATTTTAAGGAGTGCCTCAAGTGAGTGCATTTTGAGATTTAGACTTCTAGCATTGAGTAGCATCACCCTCAGTTTTTGCTTGTCTGTTCCTGTTACGGTGGTGAATTTGTCATTTGAACCTTGCCTAAAAAAGGCACTATAGGGGTGGCAGGGGAAGGCTGGTTTCCCGTAATTAGGGTGATAAGGTCTTCAGCCATTCTAAGCATTTGTTTTTGTGGCATGGGAGCTTGAGCATGCGCTTTGGTCATCCGTTTTCTAGGTGCAGTGCGTACTCTGGGCCTGAGAAACTCTGTAGTTTTAGCTGAAAACGAAGCTGTCTGTTTAATGTGAACATCGGTAGGTCGCAATACACCCTCAGAAGCCGGTGCCTGCACAGCGGCTCCGGACCCATCCATGGTAGAGACATCCACAGGTTCCATAGTCGAAGAAGCATCTCGTGGCATACCGGACTCCGAATGGTTCTCAGCAGGGGCCTGCGAATCTGTAGATGCGGGCATCAGGGGCTGCAAAGGCACTTCACTGAGTACCGGCGAACTGGCGACTAGCTTAACGGAAGTGTCGTCGGCAGTTTTGGACCTATGCGGTCAGTCCTATCTTTATCTTTTTTGGAAGATCAGTAGTCAGATGGCTTATCGAAGCCATTTTGGAATACGGAGAATGAGAGCAAAAGGATTTAGTGACAAAAATAGCTTGACGATGAATGGTTCGGGCATTAAAAAAGGCACAAAACCAACAGCGAGGGACGTCGTGGTCTGGGCCTAAACATGTGATGCAGTAAGAATGAAAATCGCTGTGAGGTATTTGCTTTCCACAGGCAAGACAATTGTTAACTTTTTCTGACATCGGTTAGAGCAAGAAAAAAAAAATCCCCAACGGGGTACTTGGCTTTAGAAGACTTCAGGTTTGAAACTCGAAAAATGAAAATTTCAGTTAGCGGCCGACCAGCACTTGCGAACTGCTTTTGCTTCGGGCTCCTTCTCAGCAAGAAAGATTGATGTAATGGTGTCAGCTGCCTGTTTTATACCCCTGACTACCTGACATCATGGAAGAAGCGACAGCATCCGATGCAGAAATCCAAAGACTCTGGCATTTGGGCCGAATGACGGCTACCTGCAGGCAGACAACCCAAGTGTGATGACTGCAACAATGAAACACAAAGAAAGTCCAGTTGTCTACACTTACCAAAAATGTAGATGTTCGAGTGTATTCACTGTTGCAGTCCTCACATATGGGTTTATCCAGCTCCTGGTAGCCCTCAGTCGGCCCGAATACCAGAGTCCTTGGTATATCATGTCGCCTGCCGCCGGTTGTAAAACTGATGTCAGTACGTCAGGTATAAAGGGAGGCAGCCAACGCCATTTCCTCATTTTTCTTGCCTTACTGTCAGGAGCCCCCAAAAGAAGGCTAACGCAGGAATGGTAGCACCATGGACACATGGCATATAAAAGATAAAAATGTAGTGTCTGTGCCTTAGGAAAAAAGGGGGAATGGAGGGTGGGAAACCAGGACTGCAACAGTGAATACACTCGAACATCTACATTTATGGTAAGTGTACACAACTGTACTATGTTCTTCGTGTTTCACTGTTGCAGTCCTCACATATAGGTTGATTCCCAAAGCCCAGTAAGAAGACAAAGGGGGGAGGAAGGATCACAGATTAAGGGGTTGATAAGGAGGCCCTGCAAAACTGCAGAGGCAAAACCAGCCCTGGATTTAGAAAACAAAGGTAGATTGTAATGCTTTGTGAAAGTTATGTCCTTAGTAGGCACACCTCTCAGAAAGGCTACAGAGGTAGAGGCTGCTCTAGTAGAATGGGTCCTAATACCATGAGGAGGAACCTTCCCATGTTGCAGGTAACAAAAGTGAATACAATGAGCAATCCATTTGGAGATGGTTTGTTTTGAAATAGCTTTACCCTGAACCCCAGGAGCAAAATAACCAATAACTGTACAGATTTTCAAAAGGATTTAGTCCTAAGAAAAATCTCAGCTGTCTATGCTCATCAAGAGAGTGCAGAATCCTTTCCCCTTTATTTTGGGGATTGTTGAAAAATGTAGGCAGGTGATGAGACTGGTTAAGAGTTAAACTGGAAACCACCTTAGGCATAAAGGAAGGATTGGTTCTCAGAGAAAGCCAGTCTGAGTGAAAAATAATGAAAGGTTCTACTGCCATTAAGACTTGCAGTTCAGATACCCTTCTAGCTGAAGTAATAGCTAAAAGGAAAGCAGTCTTCCAGGATAGAAACTTCAAATCTGCAGAGGCAGCTGGTTCAAAGGGAGGCAGAGTAAGTTTTTCCAGGACAAAATTAAGATCCCAAGCAGGAGTAGGAGCTCTTTTGGGAGGTCTAAGATTACTAGCTCCCCTCAGGAACTGCTTCAAAAGAACAATGAGTTGAAATTGCTGAAGCACGAATTTTGATTGAAGAAAAGAAATGTCCACCATTAAGCAATCCTAATAGCTAGTCAAGAATGAGTGAAAGAGAAGGATGAGAAGAGTCTCCTCCTTTAGCTAGCATCCAGGAGCAAAATCTTTTCCATTTATCTGCACAGGATTTTCTTGTGCTAGGCCTCCTAGCCTCACGAAGAACTTCAACCACCTGTTGGGAAAGATTTAAAGTATTAGCCAGGCAGTTAAATGCAGAGTTTGAAGATGAGGATGAAGGAATTTTCCACTTCCCTGAACCAACAGATCTGGTACCAGGGGAAGATGCTAAGGCTGAGCCTGGGAAAGGCTGCGAAGGAGGGGATACCAATGCTGCCTGGGTCAATCTGGAGCTATCAGAATAGCCTTTGGTTTTTCATCCCTTATCTTTAGTAGCACTCTGGGAAGAAGAGGCAGAGGAGGAAATGCATAAACTGAGACGTGTCTAGGGGAAGGACAACGCATCCACCCTCCAAGCTTTGTTGTGAAACTCCCTGGTGCAGAAGTTTGGAAGGAGAAGACTGGTGTGAGAAGAGATCCACTTGTGGGGTGCCCCAATGAAGAGTGATGCGATGGAAAATGCCCCCATTCAGTTGCCATTCATGAGGATTCAGAAAGTACAGTTGTGTACACTTACCATAAATGTAGATGTTCGAGTGTATTCACTGCTGCAGTCATCACATTTGGGTTATCTGCCTGCAGGTAGCCCTCAGCCGGCCTGAATATCAGAGTCTTCGGATTTCTGCATCGGGTGCCGTCGCTTCTTCCATGACGTCAGGTCATCAGGGGTATAAAACATGCAGCCGACACCATTACATCAGTTTTTCTTGCCCCAGATGTCAGGTGCCCCCACAATAGGAAGCAATTATATGAGGAGAGGTTCTTGGCCCAGAAATTGTAATTTATTGACCATTTGGACAGTTTGTCCATCTCTTTCAACTTTTTGGTTTAACAGACCACATCTGCGCTTGTTTCCCATCTTTCCTGTAACTAACCTACTGGGTAGCACTAGAAAGCCTTAAACTGATACAAGCATTTTAGCTTAGAAGAGAGACTTTGGAGTGATTAAGCATCAGTTTTCTGTACTTTCTTGCTATACTTAACTGTTTTCCGCCTAAACACAGATTTTCCAGCATTTATTGTGATTTAAAAGCTTGTTTTTTCACATATTGTACTTATTTGACTGCCTGCACTTTTAAAACATTGTTTTTTGTTTAAATAATTTAACTGTTGTAGGCTACACACTAAAGTGCGATGGCCTTTTCTGATCGTTTGTAGTCGTTTAAAGCTGTTTTAGGTGTATTACTTACTGTTTTTGCCTTATCTTTTAAAAAAACAAAAAAATCCTTGTTTCCCGCCTTTCTAAGCTAGTATAGTTCAGTTTTCAGGCTAGTGCTGAATTCAGGGCTGGGATACTAGTTCACTTTTGAGAGATGGGAGCTTTGAGCAACCTATCTGTCCCTGGAGGGGTGGTTCCAGCCCAAAAGTTAGTAGTTTATTGGCCATTTTGGGCTAATTTCTATCTCTTTCATTTCCCTACTATAAAAACGGCGTTTGCACAGTTTTGCACACTGGGCAATGCCGGTTAGCTACGGTTAAATTATTCCTGGCTCCACTAAGTCTCCTCTTCAGTTTTTCACTTGAAACTAGTCTAACTCTCAACCTAAGCACTCAAAAAGCATCCTACAGCCCAGCACTTGCTCAGACCTAATAGCAAGCACTAATATACCCTGACACTGATTGCCCAGCAGGTCAAGGCTCTTTATTCACCCCTCACCAACCAAGTGACTAAGCAGCTCACCCTACTATTCAGGCTTGACCAAAGGGCAATTTCAGGTGTACTCTCCAGTCCAGCTGGTGAATCTGGGTATCCTGAGGCAATGTTGCAACTGCCTCATGTACACAGACAACCCTCCCCTCCTACCACAAAACACTAACATATGCGAGAGATGCAATTATACAACCAAACTGGAAGCTAAGCTGTCTCCACCCAAGACTGGAACAGACAGTCAAGAGGAGAAGGTTAACACTTGCACCATACCTCCAGCCGCACACAGACCTACTAAAACAGCACTGGCAAAAAATACACATAAATATACAAAAATAATACTCAGAGGCTATAAATAAAAAAGTACAGTTTTGTACCTACCATAAATGTAGATGTTCGAGTGCTAATACAGCTGCAGTCATGGGTTCTCCTGCCGTCAGGCGGGTCCTCGGTCGGCCGAATTCCAAAGTCTAGGTCCGGCGTCGGTTGTTGTCGCTTCTTCCCTGACGTCAGTGCGACAGGGGTATAAAGGAACCAGCCGACGCCATTTTCTTCAGTTTTTCTTGCCCCAGATGTCAGGTGCCCCCAGAAGGAAGGCCATACATAAATTTGTGTAATCATGCAGTGCAATATAATAAAAATACAGTAGTTGCAAGCAAATACATCATAAATGAATACCCCAATCAGGTTGTATGAGGATGTGTTAGCCTATAGGCCTGTCCCAAGAGGGGAAGGAGGGAGGGAAACCTGGACTGCAGCTGTATTAGAACTTGAACATCTACATTTATGGTAGGTACAAAGCTGTACTATGTTCATAGTGCATACAGCTGCAGTCATAACAGATGGGTAGAATCCCAAAGCTAAGAAAGGGGTGGTAGGCACTAGGTGGAATTAGGAGGAGCCAAAATGCCCTGCAAGACAGCAGTGGCAAAGCCTGCTCTAGATTTTGAGTATAATGGTAGGTTGTAGTGCTTGGAGAAGGTATGCACAGAACTCCAAGTGGCTGCTTCCAAAATATCCTTGGTAGGGACTCCTCTGAGGAATGCTGCAGAGGTGGCTGTGGTCCTGGTGGAATGAGTCCTAATGCCTGTAGGAACAGTTTTGCCATGAAAGGAATAGCAAAAATGTATGCAGTGGGCTATCCATTTTGAGATTGTCTGTTTGAAAATTGGCTTCCCTTGAGCTCCTACCGCATAGGCCACAAAGAGCTGTTCTGATTTTCTGAAAGGCTTTGTTCTGTCCAAATAATAACGCAGTTGTCTGTGGATGTCCAAGGAATGTAGTAATCTCTCCCCTTTGTTTTGAGGATTAGGATAAAAAGTAGGTAAATGTATGGCCTGATTTAAAGCTACCCTGGATACCACTTTAGGCATAAAGGACGGGTTGGTTCGTAAGGAAACTCTGTCCTGATGGAAGATGATAAAAGGTTGGACGGCCATGAGAGCCTGTAGTTCTGAAACTCTACGAGCTGAGGTGATAGCCAGAAGGAAAGATGTTTTCCAGGACAAATATTGCACATCTGATGAGGCAGCTGGCTCAAAGGGAGGCAAGGTCAGTTTTTCCAGTATGAAATTAAGATCCCAAGCAGGTATTGGTTGTTTTCTTGGAGGCCTTAAATTCTTAGCCCCTCTGAGGAACTGCCTTAGGAGAGGGTGAGAGAATAAAGGTGGAACAGTGTTGTATTCTGCAGAAATGGCTGATGCATGGATTTTGATGGAGGAGAAAGAAAGTCCACTGCTTAGCAGTTCAGCCAAATATTGTAGTATTTGAGGTAAATTCAGTTTTCCAGGATCCTGGCCCTTTTTCTCATTCCAGACACAAAAACGTTTCCATTTTGCGCAGTAAGCTTTTCTAGTTGATGGCCTTCTGGCCTCCAAAATTACATCCTGCACCTCCTTGGAGAGTAGGGCCTGTTGTGATGCTAAGGAATCTTCCATGCGGCTAGATTGAGTGTTTTAGCTGGCTGTGAAGAGTTTTGAAACTGTGCTGAGTCAGAAGAAGAGGCATTAGAGGCAGGGTCCATGGTGGGGAATGCGTCAGACTCCTCAGGAGTGGGTACCAGTGTTGCCTTGGCCAGTCCGGAGCAATGAGGATCATCTTTGGTCTGTCTGCTTTGGTCTTTAATAGAACTTTGGGCAGCAGAGAAAGAGGAGGGAAGGCATAAACTGTCATTGATGTCCAACTGAAGGAAAGAGCGTCCACTCTCTAGGCCTTTGGATGGAAGATCCTTGAGCAGAATTTTGACAATTGATGATTCTTGTGAGAGGCAAAGAGATCTATGTCTGGCCTTCCCCATGCTTGTATTATTTCTGTAAAAACTTTTGGATGCAATTTCCATTTGTGTGGATCTGTCATATTCCTGCTTAGGTTGTCTGCCAGCGTGTTTTCCTTGCCTGGCAAGTACTGTGCTTGTAGTTCCATCTGTAAGTCCATGGCCATGTTCCAAAGTGACATGGCCAGTCTGCATAGGGGATAAGAATGTGTTCCTCCCTGTTTGTTTATGTACCACATAACTGTGGTGTTGTCCGTTCTTATCAATAGTTGACCTGGTTGTAGAAGGTCCTTGAAAGCTATAATAGCATTTATTACTGCTAGCATTTCTTTTTGATTGATATGAAGGTGCTTTTCTTTTTGGGACCATTTGCCCTGAATGCACCGGTCTGTCATGTGCGCCCCCCAGGCGTAGTCCGAGGCGTCTGTTGTGATAACTTGAATTGCTTGAGGCTTGCTGAATGGAAGACCTGTGTTTGTTTGACATGCTTGAGCCCACCACAGAAATTCCTTTTGCAGACATGGAATTAGTGGTATTATTGTTTCCAAACTGTGGCTGTGTTGAGACCATACGTTTTTCAGGTACCATTGTAGTTTTCTCATATGCAGCTTTGCACATGGGATTAGTAAGATGCAAGATGCCATGAATCCCAGAGCCTGCAGGATTTTCCTTGCAGTCTGCCTGGTGCAATTTGCCAGTGTTCTGAAGTATTGAATTAGTTGCCCCTGCTTCTCTGGCGTGAGGTAGGCCATCTGGGTGTTTGTGTCCAAATTGGCACCCAGGAAAATTATCTTTCGAGAGGGTATTAGCCTTGATTTCTCTTTGTTGACTGTGTATCCCAGAGAGTTTAATAACATTATTACATAAGCCAGATGTTTCAGAAGAATGTGCTTGCTGTCTGCTTGGATCAGGCAGTCGTCCAAATAAGGGTATATTTGTATCCCTTGAAGTCTGCAGTAGGCAATTACTGATGCCAGGCATTTTGTGAATACTCTGGGCAGTAGATAAGCCAAAGGGCAATGCAGAGAATTGATAATGGGTTGAACCTGCAAGAAATCTGAGGTACCTTCTGCAATTTTGTCTGATTGGGACATGCAGGTATGCCTCCTTGAGGTCCAATGTTACCAGCCAAGACTCCTTGCCCAGCATGGGAAGAAGTTGCTGTAGAGTGAGCATCTTGAATTTTGGTACGAGTAGAAATGTGTTTAGGATGGATAGATCCAAAATAGGTCTCCAATCTTTTCCCTTCCTTGGCGCCAGAAATAGCCTGGAATAAAAACCTTGACCTTGTTCGTGTGCAGGTACCTCTTGAATAGCTTTCATGTTTATGAGATCTGAAATTTGCCTTTGTGCCTCTGCCCTTTGATTGTGTGGCAGGTTTGGCATGCCTCTCATTTTTGGAAGGGTATGAAAATGGAATTTGTAGCCTCTGTTTATAATGTCCAGGATCCATTTGTCCTTTGTGACAACATGCCAATTTTTTGAAAATAATGCCAGCTTTCCTCCTAAGGGGGCTGCCATTTGAGACCTGGTTGGCATGCAAAGGGGAAAGTCATTGGGTTTGCTTTCTGAAAGATTGCGAGTTGTCCTCACCACCTCTTTGTGTAGGAGCTTGCCATTGTCTGCCTCTATATGATCCTTGTGATTGTCCTCTGCCCCTCGGGCGCCTGTATCTGCCTCTTTGGGGTCTGTCTGTGGCAGGAAAAGACCAGTTTTTGGAAGGCCAATTTCTACTAAAACGTGGGTGTTGAACCTGCAGAAATTCTTTCACAGTTTGCATTGATTTAGCCTTTTCCTCCATTTTCCGTAATACTTCTTCAGCATTAGCACCAAATAGTACATCCTTTTGAAGAGGGGCATCTAGTAATTTAGCTTTGACATGATCAGGCAAGGCTTGTTCCTTGAGCCAGGCATGCCTACGTATGACTGAGCCTGTAACAGCAGCTCTACATGAGGCCTCTAGAGCATCAAAACCACATTGTAAGGTATGCTTACCCACTTGTTCTGCACTATGCATCAAATCCTGCCACTCCTTCAAGTCTGGTTGTTCAGGTTGTGACATTTTACTTTTCAATTGTGATAACAAAAACTGTTGGTATTTTAGCATATGAAACTGACAGTTTAAGGCCCTCATGGACAAGGTAGCCGAGGTATATACCTTTTTTCCCCACCTTTCTAAGGATCTGGAATCTCTCTCGGAAGGCAATGGATTTTTGGCAATGGAGGCCTTTACTCCCTTGGGCCCCTGTGAGATGGTTTCTAGGTCAGCAGCATGGCTTTTGTATAGAAATTGGTGTGAGTCAGGAACCCTGTAGTACCTGTCAGGCTTAACTGGAGCTGGAGGTAGAGAGTCCGGGTTAAGGCAGGCCTCCGAGTAAACATCATCTAGGATGTCCAAGACAGGAGGTATAGCCAGAGGCCTGTGCTGGGGTAACAAAAGAAATTCCCTGAGCCTTTTCTTGGAATCTGAATAATCCTGGCCTTCCCAGTGGAAGTGTTCCCTTAAGGTATGCAAAGTTTCCCTAAATGAGTAATCCTCAGGGGGGGATACAGAAGGAATAGACTTCTCCGCATCAGAGTCTTCAAAAGGGGAGTAAGACTGTTCCTGATCATCAGAGTGTTCTGAAATAATGGAGCCCTGATCAGAGGAGGGGGAATCTTCCTCCACTCTGGGCCTTTTGTCCGGAGGGGGCTGAGAACCTCTGATTAGAGTAATTAAATCCTCAGCCATTTTAAGCATCTGTTTCTTAGGCATGGGGCATGGAGATGGGCCCTGTGTAGCTGGTCTCTTAGTGTGCATGGTTGCTTTAGACTTGGTGAAAGCCTTGATGGAGAAAGAAGAGGAAGGTCTGAAGACACCTTGAGTGGAGGTGGACCTGTCCACATTCTGTGTTTCAACGCCAAGAGTGGCTTCGGTATCTGTAGTCGGGGTGTGGGCCGAGACACCGCCAAAGATGTGTCGTCGGTAATCATGGGCTGCGTAGGTGCCTCGCTGAGAACCGGACCACGTGTAGTCGGCTTTGGCGTGGTGTCGGTAGAGGCCGCGGACCTCGAGTGTCGGTCCTTGTCTTTGCGTTTTTTAGACAAAACCGGAGTCGGAGTATCCGACGACATAGTATAGTTAAATGCTTTCCCAAAATAATGCTGGGCGAACTCCGCCCGACGCTTAATAGTGCGTTTGTTGAATGTAGCACAAAAGCGACAGACCGAGACGTCGTGGTCTGGGCCTAAACAAGGAATACAGAGGGAATGGAAATCCTTATGCGGTATTTGCTTCCCACAACAAATACAATTATTAACTTTGCCTGACATCAGTCTGAGGCAAGAAAAGTTTCCCCAACGGGGTACTTAGCTTTTAAGAAGACTTCGGTATCCAAATTTTCGTAATCTCAGGAGCTGGCCGACCGGCACTTGCGAACTGCTTCTGCTTCGGGCACCGCGTGGCAAGAAAGACTGAAGAAAATGGCGTTGGCTGGTTCCTTTATACCCCTGTCACACTGATGTCAGGGAAGAAGCGACGACAACCGACGCCGGACCTAGACTTTGGAATTCGGCCGACCGAGGACCTGCCTGACGGCAGGAGAACCCATCTGTTATGACTGCAGCTGTATGCACGATGAACATCCTGCAAAAGCATCAGAGACCTCCAAAGCAGACACCCAAACAACCTGCACCTCCCGTCACAAACCCGACAACACATAAAACACAAAATCAGTGTGCCGCACAATCACAACCCTTAAGGTGAAATAACATACCTAACACACTAGTAATAGGTGACTCTACAGTCAGGCACACTGACGTCCCACTCACTAGGCTGGAAAAGCAGAAGGTTACGGTTAGCTGCCTGTCAGGAGCCAGAATCCGCCACATAACACAAGCACTCGGGTCACTCCAGAACAAGTACAAATATGACTCTGTCATTGTTCATGTTGGTGTGAATGACCTGAGACGTACCTCCCTGGACTACATGAAAAGAGACATGGAAGAGCTCTCTGATCATGTAGCCCAGGCTGGTATGACCCTGACCCTGAGTAGCATCCTGCCCTCACCAAGAATGATACCTCAGTATAAAGAAAAAATGATCAATTTCAACAATTGGCTAAGCTTCTGGTGTCATTCAAAGGGGATCCAGTGTCTGTCAGCCTGGGACGACATGCTTGACAAGCCAAGTTGCTTCGCAAGAGATGGCTTGCACCTGTCACTTCTAGGCTTTCGAATACTGGCCAAGGCTCTTGCTGCCCCCATAGTGCCTTTTCTAGGCAAGGCTCAAAAGTCAAACCCACCTCCGTAAACAGCACAATTAACAAAAAAAGTGAGGGTTATGCAACCCAACACCAGGAGTTTAAATCTCAAAATGCATGTGCTAGAAGCACTCTTCAGTATGGAAAATGTCAATATCTGTACAGTAACTGAAACCTGGTTCAAGGCTCCAGAGAGCACCCCTGCACTACCGGGCTACAACTTGTACCACACGTTTCGGCCACAGAACATGAACCAAAACACAAAAGGAGGGTTGTATCCATATTCATCAAGGATACCTACACCTCCAGTTTAGTGGCGCAGCATGATACATCGGAGGTCATCCATGTGCAACTAACATCGGGCAAATCTGCAATGCAAATTGTGGCCTGCTACAGATCACCCTCCATGACCCAGGACCACCACTCCACCTTTCTGGAGACAATGGAAAACATGAAGGTCCTACCGAACACCCTGATATTGGGCGATTTCAATTACCCTACCATTCACTGGGAAAACTACTCGAGTACAAACTCCCAGGCCCAGTGCTTCCTGGAATTCATCAACTCAAACGCCCTGGATCAGCTGGTAAACTCCCCTACCACAGGTGAAAACATACTGGACCTGGTCATCACCAACATGGGCAACAGGTGTTCCACACCGGAGGTCAACCCATCACTGGTTAGATCAGACCACAAACTAGTCACTCTGGATGTCCACACCCCACCACCATCCCCAACTAAGGAAACCACAGTAAAAAAACTTTTCTAACGCAAACTTCACCTTACTTAAGACAAAAGTGGTAAGTTTCACAGCCCCCACACTAAAGGATAACGCTGCTCAAGATGCAGAAACCTTTACAAATGCACACTATGAGCACCTACAAGGATGCATGGATCATGCCATCCCTAGCAAAACCAAGACTCACTCCTCTAAGAGAAGGAAACCAGTTTGGTGGACCCCTGCCATAAACAGGCTATACAATAGAAGGAGGACTCTAATTCAGAAAAAAAGCAAATCCCAAGAAGGAAAGACATCCCTGATCAGTATCAGTAAGAAACTAAAGTCTCTCCAAGGCTAACTTCAAAAGAAAAATAGCCAAGGATTCAAAAGATAACCACAAAGCCTTCTTTAGCTATGTTAAGAATCTAAGTGGCAACTCACAGATATGTACTGAACTAGTGCAAAATAGCACAAAATATACTGAACCTACTGATATTGCCAACATACTGGCAGATAGATTCAGTGCAAACTTCATCCCCCTCTCACCTCCAAAAGGACCCACAACAATACCGGAAAAGTGTAGTGTCCCAAAAATCACAGACGCACAGGTAAAAACAGCCCTTTCAAAAGCTAAAAACACAGCATCAATGGGACCAGATGGTGTCCCAGGCTGCGTCTTGCACGAACTACAGAATGAACTATCCCCCCACCTAAACCCACTATTCAACCTCAGCCTCTCCACAGGCTACGTGCCCATAGAATGACGCCAGCAACGGTTATTCCTCTCCACAAAGGAGGGGCTACAACTGACCCTGGTAACTATCGCCCCAAAAGCCTGACTAGCCTGGTCTGCAAGGCTATGGAGCGCATCATCATGGAACTCATTAACAAAGACATTGGGAACCTCCAAACACTTAACCCAACCCAGTTCGGCTTTGTTAAGGGCAGATCATGCCTACTAAACCTGGCTGACTTTTTTGAGACAGTCACCAAGGCCATAGATGAGGGAAAGGTGGTTCACACAGCCTACCTTGACCTCGCCAAGGCTTTTCACAACATTCCACACTCGGGTATTACAGAAAAACTCACCAGCCTGAACATAAACCCCTACGTCACGAGATGGGCTGCCAACTGGCTTACAGACAGAACTCACACGGTAAGAATAGCAGGCTCCAGGTCCGACTCTAAACCAGTCACAAGTGGTGTCCTGCAAGGCTCGCTCCTGGGACCCCTACTGTTCAGCATATACTTCTCAGAAGTGCAGGCAAACACAAGAGGACTATGGCTAACCAAGTTCTCCGATGACTGTAAACTGGGAGCCATAACTGACTCTCTGGCTGACACGGACATCCACCAAAAGGGCCTTACTGAGAAGGACACCTGGTGTCAAAGTCATGGCCTCAAGCTAAATGCCAAAAAATGCATAGTCATCCCATTTGGGAAAAACAAAACACCCACGAATTACCACATAGGTGGCAGCCCCCTTAATACAGAAGAGGTAATAAGAGATCTGGGGACCCAGGTAGAAAGTAATCTCTACTTTGACAATCATATTGCCAAAGTAGTTAGGAAATCCTTCTATGTGGCCCATCTAATTACTAAAGGGTTCACATCTAGAAATAAAGAGGTTATAGTGCCACTCTACTCATCACTCATTAGACCCATCATAGAGTACAATGCCCCATTTGGGATGTACCTGACAAGACTCTTCCAACAGCTGGAAATACCACAAAAGTACCTCACCAAGAGGATTATTGGCCTCAAACATATGTCCTATGCAGCCTGACTGAAAAAACTCCAGCTGTACTCAGTGGCATATCACTTACTCAGAGGTGATTTCTGCCTAACTTACAAAGACAAGTCCAACTCAGAACTGATGGACATGCTCCACCTAAAGAAATCCAAGTCACTGCGAGCCATGTGCTCTAGTGAACTAAACCTCGCTACAACAATAAATAGAACATGCTGGAGGGTTATTCCCCATGCTTTAGAACAAAATTCCAAACTACATCAGGCAGAGCCCCTCACTAACACTCTTCAAGAGAAACCTTGACAAGTGGATGGGTAACAAAAAATACACCCCTGGGATCACTTCATTGGCTCTGCTTGACAGAGGATCAGTTAATTAATCAATGGGGTGGCGAAAGCCGACACACTCTAGCTAGGCTTATAAATGCCCTCGGGCAGATAGTCTAGTACCTAACTATGAACCTATGATATGGTACACCCCCATCAAAAAGCAAATACACAAGAAAAAATAAATATACCAAACAAGAAAGAAAGGTAGAGCCAAGAGAAGTAAGGGGGCTGGAGGGAGGGTAACCAGGACTGCAACAGTGAATACACTCGTACATCTACAATTATGGTAAGTGTACACAACTGCACTATGTTCTTCCTGTTTCACTGTTGCAGTTATCACATTTGGATTGATTCCCAAAGCTAAGGAAGGGAGGAGGAAGTTATAGAGTATTAGGGCCAGCTATTAAGCCCTGCAGCAAATCCAGCTCTGGATTTAGAAAAGATAGGCATGTGGTAATGCTTGGTGAAGGTATGTACAGAGCTCCAGGTAGCAGCTTCTAGGATGTCCCTGGTAGGGACTCCTCTGAGAAATGCTGCAGAGGTAGATGCAGCCCTGGTGGAATGTGATCTTATCCCTTATGGGGTAGTAATGTGATCTTATCCCTTATGGGGTAGGTTTTCCATGGTGCTTGTAGCAGAAATGAATGTAATGGGCTATCCATTTGGAATGGTTTGCTTTGAAATGGCCTTCTCCTCTGCCCCTTCAGCAAAGCCAACTAGCAGCTGTTCAGATTTTCTGAGAGGCTTAGTCCTGACAAATAGAATCTAAGTTGTCTGTGCATGTCCAGAGAGTGCAGTATTCATTCCCCTTTGTTTTGTGGATTAGGGAAAAAGGTAGGCAAATGAATGCACTGATTTAGGGCCACACTAGACACCACCTTGGGCATAAAGGAAGGATTAGACCTGAGGGAAACCCTGTCCACATGGAAGATAATGAAGGGTTCCACTGCCATGAGGGTCTGTAATTCAGACACTCTTCTTGCTGAAGTGATGGCTAGAAGGAAGGGTGTTTTCCAAGAAAGGAATTTCAACTCTGCTGTAGCAGCTGGCTCAAAGGGGGCAAGAGTGAGCTTTTCCAGTACAAAGTTAAGGTCCCAGGCTGGGGTGGGAGCTCTCCTAGGGGGGGGTCTTAAATTTTTGGCCCCTCTAAGGAATTGTTTTAGCAAGGGGTGAGAGAAGAGGGGTGTCTCAGTATTATAATGTGCTGAAATGGCAGAGGCATGAATTTTAATTGACGAGAAGTATAGGCCCTTGTGGAGCATTTCTGTTAAGTACTCTACAATATGAGGTAAGCTGGGCACTGTTATGCCCATCAACTGAGCCTGGCTCCAGGAACAGTATCTTTTCCACATTTCAGCATAGGATTTTCTAGTACTAGGCCTCCTTGCCTCCAGAATGACATCCAGCACCTCCTTACTGAGGGATGTTGGAGAAGAGCTCAAGGAATTAGCCAGGCTGCAAGGTTCAGAGTTTGAAGCTGAGGGTGCAGAATCTGGCCCACCTGCTGGGATAGCAGGGAAGGGGTCTGAGACAGGTGCCATGGTTGTAGCAGTGTCATACTGTGCAAGAGGGGGTACCAGTGCTGGTGTGGCCAGTCTGTTGCAATCAGTATTATCCTTGGCTTGTCTTGTTTGATCTTTAGTAGAACCTTCGAGAGGAGAGGCAGAGGGAGAAAGGCATAAACTGAGAGGCTTTCCCATGTAAAGGACAGGGCATCCACTTTCCAAGCTTGACTATGGGAAGCTCTTGTGCAGAATTTGTTCAATTGGTAGTTCTGAGGGGAGGCAAACAGGTCTACCTCTGAAGTCCCCCATTTGTTTCTCAAGAGGTTAAATATTTTGGGTTCTAGTTTCCATTTGTGTGGGTCCATGAGATTTCTGCTTAAGTCATCTGCCAGTGAATTTAGTTTGCCTGGCAGGAATTGTGCGTCTAGGTGTACTTCGTAGCTCAAGGATGTGTTCCACAGAGCCATGGGTAGTCTGCAGAGAGGGTACGAGTGGCTCCCCCCTTGCTTATGTACCACATAACTGTGGTGTTGTCTATCTTTGCCAATAGTTGTCCTGGAAGAGTACGGTCTTTGAAGCCTGTCAGAGCATTCTGTGCAGCTAACATTTCTTTATGATTGATATGCAGGTGCATCTGTCTTGGATTCCATTTGCCCTGAATGCACTGCCCTGCCATGTGAGCCCCCCATGCATAGCCTGATGCGTCTGTTGTTAGGGCTTGGACGGCAGGGGGTAGAGTGAAAGGGAGTCCCTTATTGTGGTAACAGGCCTCTGCCCACCAAAGGAACTCTGTCCTTATACAAGGAATGATAGGAATCATTGTTTCCAGGTCCTGAGAATGTTGACACCATAGTTTTTTTAGATACCATTGGAGTTTCCTCATATGCAGTCTTGCATATGGAATTAGTAGAATGCAAGAAGCCATGAACCCCAGAGCTTGCAGTATTTTCCTTGCAGATAGCTGGGGTTTTGAGGTCAATAGTTTGAAGTAGGTTGTCAAATAAACTTGTTTCTCCGGAGTGAGGAATACCATCTGGGAAGTTGTGTTCAAGCTTGCTCCCAGGAATACAATCTGTTGGCAGGGTACTAGGTGAGATTTCTTTTCATTGATGGTGTACCCTAGTGAGGTTAGAAGTTTCTTTACGAATGCCTGGTGTTGTAATAGCAAGTCCTGGCTTTCTGCCTGAATCAGACAATCATCCAAGTATTGGTAAATTTGAATATTTCTCTGCCTGCAAAATGCAATGGCTGGAGCTAGACACTTTGTGAACACCCTGGGCACAGTAGATAAGCCAAAGGGAAGTGCAGAGAACTGAAAGTGCATGGAGCCCGCCCTGAAATGCAGGTGTTGTCTGCAGGATCCTCTTACTGGGATGTGCAGGTAAGCTTCCTTTAAGTCTAGGGTTGCCAGCCAGGCATCCTTGGCTAGCATAGGAAGAAGCTGTTGAAGAGTTAGCATTTTGAATTTTGGAACCACCAGAAAGGTGTTGAGAATACAGAGGTCCAGGATAGGATGCCAGGAGTTGTCTTTTCTGGGTACCAGAAAAAGTCTTGAATAAAAACCTTGTCCCCTTTGTTCTGCTGGGACAGGCTGAATAGCCCTGATACTTTGAAGAGAGAGAACCTGCTGTTGGGCCACCGCCCATTGGTTTGGGGGTAGGTCTGGCCAACCATTTGGGGTTGGTAGTGTGTGGAAGTGGAAACTGTATCCTTGGGAAACTATGTTTAAAACCCATTTGTCCTGGGTGATGAGTTCCCAGTTTTTTGCATGCAGGGCGAGCTTTCCTCCTAAGGGAGCAGGTAGTTGAGCAGGGCTTGGAATGGTTAAGGTTAAGTCTTTGTGCCATTTTTCCGTAGGGGGTTGGCCTACTACCCCCTGCTTTGGAGGTGGGAGCCCCCCACTGCTTAAGATCTATGCAGAGCCTGAGACTGTAGCGTTGGTGGTCTGCTGTTCCTGGGTTTGGACTGAGAAGGTCTGGAAGGGACTGGAAGGGACCAGTTCTTTGAAGGCTCATGCCTACTGAATCTGGGAGGCTGTACTTGTAGGAAATCTTTAACAGTTTGCATAGATTTAGCTTTTTCCTCCATCATTTTGAGGACTTATTCTGCTTTGTAAAAGGCAGTCTTGGTTTAAGGGAGCATCTAGTAATTTAGCTTTAACATGATCTGGCAAGTTTTGTTCCTTAAGCCAAGCATGCCTTCTAAGTACAGACCCAGTGACTGCAGCCCTGCAAGATGCTTCTAAAGCATCAAAATCACATTGCAAAGTATGTTTACCAACTTGTTCTGCAGAATGCATTTAATCTTGCAAGTCTTTGCGTTCAGCGCAGTCAGGAATCAACATTTTCTGTTTAAGTAGTCCCATAATATGCTGCTGATACTTTAACATATGAAACTGGCAATTTAAAGCCCTAATGGCCAAAGTAGCAGAAGTGTATACCTTCTTAGCCCATCTAATGCTCTAGAATTTCTATCAGAAGGGGTAGGATTTTTGGCAGCAGTAGCCTTAATGCCTTTTGGTCTTTGGGAAATGGTCTCTAGGTCTGCAGAAGGATTCTTGAAGAGGAACTTGTGAGAGTCAGGTACTCTGTAGTACCTGTCAGGTTTTCTGGGAGCTGGAGGTAAAGTGTCTGGGGTAAGGCTAAATTCCAAGAAAGCATCATCTACCATGTCCAGAACAGGAGGGATAGCTAAAGGCCTGTGTTGAGGCAGGAGTATGAATTCCCAAAGTCTCTTTTTGGATTTAGAATAATCCTGGCTTTCCCAGCGGAAATGCTCCCTAAGAGTATGCAAGGTTTCACCGAAAGAAAAATCTTCTGGAGGGGAAGCAGAGGGAATGGAATCCTCTGCATCAGAATCCTCATAAGTAGAGAAGGGCAAATCCTGGTAATCAGAAGGAGCAGAGATATCAGATTCCTGATCAGAAGAATCAGAAAGAAAATCAATTCTAGGTCTCTGAGAGGGGGGAAGGCTGGCTTCCCCTAATTAAGGAAATAAGGTCTTCAGCCATTCTAAGCATTTGTTTTTTAGGCATATGGGCCTGAGTCTGCGGTTTGGTCATCGGTTTTCTAGGCGTAGCGTGAGTTTTTGGCCTGAGTAATTCGGAATTTCTGGATGGAAATAATGGCATTGGTTTAATATGAATGTCTGTAGGTCTGAATACACCCTCAGAAGCCGGTGACTGCACAGTGGCTCAGGGGCTGCGAAAGCGCCTCACTGAGTACCGGCGGACTGGCAACTAGCTTAACGGAAGCGTTGTCGGCAGTTTTAGACCTATGCGGTCTGTCTCTGTCTTTATCCTTACGTTTTTTCAAAAGATCAGTAGTCAGATGGCTTAATGAAGCCATTTCGGAGTAAGGAGATCGAGTACGAAAGTATTTGGCTACAAAAATATCCAGACGATGAATAGTTCGGGCATTGAACAAGGCACAAAACTGACAGTAAGGGACTTCGTGGTCTGGGCCTAAACAGGGGATGCAGTAAGAGTGAAAATCTCTAAGAGGTATTTGCTTTCCACAGACAAGACAATTGTTAACTTTTACTGACATTGGTTAGAGCAAGAAAAAGGATCCCCAAAGGGGTACTTATCTTTTTTGAAGACTTCGGGTCTGAAACTCGAAAACGAAAATTTCAAGAGAAGGCCGACCGACACTTGCGAACTGCTTCTGCTTCGGGCACTGCATGGCAAGAAAGACTGATGTAATGGCATCGGCTGCATGTTTTATACCCCTGACGACCTGAAGTCATGGAAGAAGCGACAGCATCAGACACAGAAATCCGAAGACTCTGGTATTCAGGCTGGCTGAGGGCTACCTGCAGGCAGATAACCCAAATTTGATGAATGCAACAGTGAAACACGAAGAACATCATGTCTGCTCAAATGATCAGCCAAGGAGTTTAGCCTCCCTGGAAGATAGTGGGCTAGTAGATGTAAGCCCATGGATGCTGCTAGGGACCATAGTCTCATGCTTTGTCTGCACAAGGGGTAAGAGTGAGTCCCCCCTCGCTTGTTGATGTACCACATGACTGTGGTATTGTCTGTCCTGGTCGGCAGAGTCGCAGGGTAGAGTAGGTCCTTGAAAGCCAGCAAGGCCAGCTGCACTGCCATCAATTCTTTTAAGTTTATGTGCAGATGAATCTGCTGGGTGCTCCATGTCCCCTGTATGCCCCTGCCCTCCAGATGAGCCCCCCCCATGCAACATCTGAGGCGTCTGTGGTGAGAGTCTGGCTGGCAGGCAGTGGGCGGAAAGGCAGACCCTTGTTCTGAGAACAGGCTGTCGCCCACCAGAAGAACTCCATTTGTAGACAGGGAATCAGGGGAAGAATCAAGTCTAAGTCCTGTGTGTGTTGACACCAAAGATTCTTGAGGTACCATTGAGGTTTTCTCATATGCAGCCTTGCATAAGGGATCATCAAAATACATGAAGCCATGAACTGCAGTGTTTGCAGGAATTGCCTTGCAGAGAGCTGGGACATGCTTGCCAAGTTCATGAAGTAAGTGGAAAGATCTTCTTGCTTCTGTTGAGGGAGGAATGCCATCTGGGTGGCTGTATTCAGACTCGCTCCCAGGAAAACAATCTCCCTTGAAGGAACCAACTTTGACTTCGTTTCGTTGAGTGTAACCCAAAGAGGTGAGAATTGTCTTCACGAAATCCAAATCCTTTTCTAGTTGTTCTGGGTAGTTTGCTTGAATGAGACAATCATCCAGGTAAGGATAAATATGAATGTTTCTCTGCCTGAAAAAAGCAATGGCTGGAGCCAGGCACTTGGTAAAAACTCTGGGAGCAGTAGATAAGCCAAAGGAGAATGCAGAGAATTGAAAGTGTTGCTCAACAGCCCTGAAGCGAAGGAACTGCCTGCAACTTTCCCTTATTGGGATGTGCCGATAAGCCTCCTTGAGATCCAACGTTACCAGCCATGAATCCTTGCCCAGCATTGGTAGTAATTGTTGAAGGGTGAGCATCATGAATGTGGGAATCACCAGAAAAGTGTTTAGAATGGACAGATCCAGAATAGGGCGCCAGGTGCCCCCTTTCTTGGGTACCAGAAAAAGCCTTGAATAAAAACCTAGGCCTGCCTAATTTGCAGGAACTGACTCTATAGCTCCCACAGTCAGTAGAGAAGAAATTTGAGTTTCTACCTCTGCCCTGAGAGTTCTAGGTATGTCTGGGTATCTTTGTAAAACAGGGAAGGTGTGAAAGTAAAACTTGTAACCTTGGTTTACTATACTGAGCACCCATTTGTTGTCTGTAATGGCAGACCATACCTCTGCGAACCTGGCTAACCTTCCCCTGAAAGGAAACCCAGGGTCCACAGAGGTAGGCAGAAGAAGGCCGGTGTCATTCAGAATGTTTGCTTTGGGAAGCTGGCTTAGAACTCCCCGATTTAGCAGAAGAAGAATGCCATTGTTTAGCCCTTTGAGGGGCAGAAGCCTGCCCTCCGGAAGATATGAAACCCCTAGGCCTAGAGAGACCCTGCTTGCCAGGATCAGGGAAAGACCAGTTCTTGTAAGGATAATGCCTACTAAAATGAGGAGGCTGAACTTGAAGGAAATCTTTTACAGCTTGCATAGATTTTGCCTTATCCTTCAACTTCTTTAGTACCTCCTCAGCCTTATTACAAAAAAGATTGTCCTTGTGCAAAGGAACATCCAGCAATTTATATTTAACTGGTTCAGAAAGAGGCTGCTCCCTGAGCCAAGCATGCCTTCTAATTATGGAACCAGTGGCTGCTGCTCTGCAGAAAGCCTCTAAAGTGTCAAAACCACAATGAACTGAATGCTTATTAACTAAAGTGGCACAATTCAGTAAGTCTTGTAAATCTTTGTTCTCCATCATGGAAGGAATATCTCCACGGTTAGCCTTAATAGCCTCCAAAGTATGCTGCTGATACTCAAGCATGTGAAAAAGACAATTCACGGATCTAATGGCAAGAGTTGCAGAAGTATAGATTTTTTTACCCCACGTGTCCCAAGGACCTAGATTCCTTATCAGAAGGCACAAGGTTTTTAGCAATAGTAGCCTTAACACCCTTGGGGCCTTGAGAAATAATTTCTGGATCAGCAGTAGGGTTTTTAAAAAGGAATTGATGAGATTCAGGAACCCTGTAATACCTATCTGGTTTTCTGGGGGCAGGAGGAACAGAATTACGAGTTAAAGAATTTTCCATGAAAACATCATCCACAACTTCCAAACCTGGAGCTATAGCCAGAGGCGTATGCTGTGGCAAATCTAAAAATTCCCTGATTCTTTTACTGTGGAAAATCCTGACATTCCCATTTAAAATGCTCCCTAAGAGTATTCAAACTATCCCCAAAGGAAAAATCCTCTGGAGTGGAGGCAGAAGGGATAGAGTCCTCAGCATCAGAAACCTCAAAGCTAGAAAAAAGTTGAGAATTTCCTTCTTTACCAGCAGATATACTGGAAATCTCAGAATCTGAGACAGACAAAACATTAGGAGATAATTCCCTAGTCCTCTTTAAGGGGGGGGGGGTGAGAGCCCCTAATCAGGGAAAGAAGATCACCAGCCATCTTTACCAACTGGGACTGAGGTACAGGAGGGGAGGTCGGTGCCTGCTTGTGAGTAGGTTTGCGGCTGGAAGGTTTACTAGCAATCCGGAGGGACTTGGGAGGCCTAGCAACTGCAGAAGTCTGAATTAAGGTAGTCTGTCTGGTTCTGGTCTCATTTAGAAAAGAAGAGGCGTCAGAAGCCGGTGCCTGCAAAGCGGCTCCGGACCCATCTGAGGCGGCGACAGGCGGAGGATCTGAAGACAAAATAACAGCCTGTGGCATGGAGGACTCAGTAAAGGTCTCGGCAGAGGCTTGCGGCTGAAAATCTGTGGACTGCAAGGGCTGCAAAGGCGCCTCACTGAGTACTGCTGTGCTGACTACCAATTCCACTGGTACATCATCAGTAGATTTAACCCTAGGCCTGTCACAGTCCTTGTCTTTGCATTTCCTAGGTATATCCGAAGTTGGGAGACCAGAAGACACCATACTGACGAACTTAGGCCAGACTCCGAAATGCTTATACAAAATCTTAGCTTTACGGTGTATGGTATATGCAGGTTAAAGGAAGCACAGAGATCGCAGTTAGGGATGTCATGCTCAAGGCCCAAACAAGTTACACAATAGGAATGGAAATCACGGTGCAGAATCTGTTTTCCACAGGCAAGACAGTTATTAACTTTATCTGACATTCGTTAAAGCAAGAAAAGAGGATCCCCAATGGGGTACTTATCTGAAGGCGTCTTCAACTTGGTAGTCAGAAAATGAAACGAAGGTAAATGGCCGACTGGCATTAGTGCGAACTGCATCCGCTTCGGGCTCTGCTGCAAGAAAGACGGAGGAAATGGCGTTGGCTGCCTCCCTTTATACCTGACGTACTGACATCGGTTTTACAACCGGCGGCAGCCGACATCATATACCAAGGGCTCTGGTATTAGGGCCGACTGAGGGCTACCAGGAGCCAGATAACCCATATGTGAGGACTGCAACAGTGAAACATGAATAACATCATCCACTGTTGCCTGGGTTAGAAGGGAGTACCATAATAATCTTTGAGAAGTCTTTCTGAATCTTCAGAAGTACTTTGGATATTAGTGCAAGGGATGGAAAGGCAGCACTCCTCTCCAAGGAAAAGAAAAGTCATCTGCCTTTCAGGCCTTCTTGCATGGAGTTCTTGAGCAGAATATCAACAATTGATTGTTTAGAGAGGATGCAAAAAGATCTATTTGAGGTCTTTCCAAAGATGGATCAAATTTTGGAAGACCCCCATGAATTCACTTCCATCAATAAGGGTCCATCATGGCCCTGCTCAGCCTGTCTGCAACATAATTATGCTCTGACAGAATGTAGGATGCCTGTACATTGAGATTGTGTTGAAAAGCTATACCCCTGGTTAACATAGTTAGTCTGCACAGATGGGAAGATCTGGCTGCTCCTTGCTTGTTTAAGTACCACATCACTGTGGTGTTGTCTGTAAACAGTTGTAGAGGTCCCGGGGAACACAGATAATTTACAGAGTTGAGAACATTTATGAAACTTAACACCTCTTTTATGTTGACATGTTTTGGTCTTTTTTTGTTCCAAAGACCCTGTACTTTCATCCCCACAGATACTGCTCCCCAAACCAAATTTGAGGTGCCTGTTGTAAACAGGAGGGGAGAATGGGAGACCTGTATTCTGAGCAATATAGCATCCACACCACATAAGCTCCCTTTTCACAAATCCTAGAATTAGAATTTGAAAGGTCAAGGTATGTTGGTACTGGAACCACAAAGATTTCACATACGATTGTAACTTTTACATGAGAAGTCTTGCAAGTGGTATCGTAAGTATCATTCATACCATGAGGCCCAGTATCCCAAAGAATTCCCCTTGCTAAGAATGAAGTGTGTGTGGAAAAAGTACAGTTTTGTACCTACCATAAATGTAGATGTTCGAAGATCCACATTGCTGCAGTCCTTACATATGGGTAGTCCGCTGTCCTCGGTCGGCCCGAATATCAAAGTATTAGGCTGACGCCGGTCAAGGCGCTTAAGACTGACATCAGGACGTCAGGGTACAAATGCGCATGACCGACGTCATATCCTCAGTCTTTTCTTGCCCCAGATGTCAGAAGACCCTAAAAAGAAAGGCCAAAACCAAAAGACAGCAAAAAACAACCAACCACCCCTGCACTAATCATATTTACAATATTTACAATATTCACAACCCAAACCACACAACCGCCTCTAACTACAGAGGGGAAGGAGGGAGGGTAAATTGGACTGCAGCAATGTGGATCTTCGAACATCTACATTTATGGTAGGTACAAAACTGTACTATGTTCTTCATCTCACATTGCTGCAGTCCTTACATATGGATAGAATCCCAAAGCAGAGGTAAGAGAGGATGGCAAAATTATAAAGCATTAGGAGCTGCCAAAATGCCCTGTAAAATTGCAGTGGCAAAACCAGCCCTAGATTTAGAGTAAAGTGGAAGGTGGTAATGCTTAGAGAAAGTATGCACCGAACTCCAAGTAGCTGCCTCCAAAATATCTTTAGTAGCCACCCCCCTTAAAAAAGCTGTAGAAGTGGCAGTAGCCCTAGTGGAATGCGGCCTAATCCCAGCTGGAATCTCCTTACCATGATGGGAATAACAGAAAGCAATGCAAAAACCAATCCACTTAGAAATAGTTTGTTTTGAAACAGGTTTGCCCTGAGAACCCAAAGCAAATGAAACAAACAACTGCTGAGACTGCTTGAACCCTTTAGTTCTGTTCAAATAATATCGTAACTGCCTGTGTATATCCAAAGTGTGTAAAATCTTTTCCCCTTTATTTTGGGGGTTTGCATAAAAAGTAGGCAAATGAATAGCTTGATTTAAAGCCACACTAGAAACCACTTTAGGCATAAAGGAAGGATTAGTACGCAAAGATACCCTATCCTCATGGAAAATTAAGAAAGGCTCAACCGCCATAAGGGCCTGTAATTCAGAAACCCTTCTCGCAGAGGTAATGGCCAACAAAAAAGCAGTCTTCCATGATAAATATTTCAACTCGGCAGTAGCTGCAGGCTCAAAAGGTTGTAGAGTGAGTTTCTCCAACACAAAATTGAGATCCCAAGCAGGAGTAGGAGCTCTACGTGGGGGTCTTATATTCTTTGCCCTCTAAGGAATTGCTTAAACAAAGGATGAGAAAACAATGGTGGGTCACAGTCATAGTGAGCAGAAATTGCTGCAGCATGAACCTTAATAGAGGAGAAGGACAAACCTTTGTCCAGTAACTCAGTAAGGTATTGAAGAGCCACACTTAAATTAGGCTTAGAAACATCAAAGTCCTTTGCTGTACTCCAAAATAAAAATCTCCTCCATTTATCTGCGACACTTTCCTTGTACTAGGCCTTCTGGCCTCCAAAATAACATTCAAAACTTGCTGTGGAAGCTGAGACCCTCCAGGGTTTAAAACAGAATATGCCAGGCTGTTAGATGTAGAGAGTGAAGTTTGACATTGAGTAAATGACTGTTCTCCTGAGACAGCAGGTGAGGAATCGAAGGCAAAGGCCAAGGAGGCTCCTGTACCAGACTTCTCAGTAATGGGTACCAGTGCTGTCGAGGCCAATCTGGAGCTATTAAAATCATCCTTGGCTTGTCCTGTCTGACCTTCAGGAGTACCTTTGGGAGGAGAGGCAGAGGTGGAAAGGCGTACACATGAAGATTGCTCCAATTGAATGAAAGAGCATCCACTTTCCAAGCTGTGGGATGAAACCTTTTGTGCAAAACTTTGGCAGCTGGTAGTTTAGTGGAGAAGCGAACAGATCTATGTCTGGAGTTCCCCATAACACTGTCAATTTCTGAAATACATGAGGATCCAATTTCCACTCGTGGGGATCCATAATTTGTCTGCTCAACACATCTGCTAAGGAGTTCTGTGCTCCTGGCAGAAACCTTGCCTGAAGATTTAGCTGTAAACTGAGAGCAGTCTCCCACAAAATCATTGCTTGTCTGCATAGAGGATAAGAATGTTCCCCTTGTTTGTTGATGTACCACATGACAGTTGTGTTGTCTGTTAGAACCAACACCTGCCCTGGAAGAAGTAAATCCTTGAAAGCTATTAATGCAAACTGGACTGCTAACATCTCCTTCAAGTTGATATGTAGATGTTGAAGTCTGGCAGGCCACGTGTCTTGTACCCATTTTCCATTCAGATGAGCTCCCCAAGCTTTGTCTGAGGCATCTGTCGTTAGAATCTGACTCGCCTCTGGCCGGGTCACAGAGAGTCCCTTGTTTAGGTGACATTCCTGAGCCCACCACAAAAATTCCTTTTGAATGCAAGGTATTATCTGAATGACAGTGTCCATATCTTGGCAGTGCTGTGTCCATACATTTTTGAGATACCATTGTAGCTTCCTCATATGCAGTTTGGCATTGGGAAGTACCAGAATACAAGATGCCATGAACCCCAAGGCTTGAAGGACTGTCCTTGCAGTCAGCCTGGACTGACGAGACAACTGATGGAAGTAAAGAGAAAGATTCTTTTGTTTGTCCGGGGTCAAAAAGGCCATCTGGGATGCTGTATTCAGTCTCACACCCAGAAAGCACATGTCCTGAGAGGGTACTAGACTGGACTTTATTTCGTTCACAGAATACCCCAGGCATCTTAACACTGCTATCACATACTGTAAGTGATGAAGAAGTTCGTCCTTTTCTTGGGCCAGAATCAGGCAATCGTCCAAATAAGGATAGATTTGTATTCCTCTTAGCCTGAAGAAAGCTATCACTGGAGCCAGAACCTTCGTGAACACTCTGGGTGCAGTAGATAAGCCAAAGGGCAATGCAGAGAACTGATAATGAGAAGTCCCAGCCCGAAAACGCAGATACTTCCTGCAACTGAGCCTGATAGGAACATGAAGGTAAGCCTCCTTGAGATCCAGAGTCACCATCCAGTGATCTTTGCCCAGCAGAGGTAAAAGCTGATGTAACGTCAACATTTTGAACTTGGGAATGTCCAGATATGTGTTGAGGATAGATAAATCCAAAATTGGTCTCCACGTGTTCCCTTTCTTTGGTACTAGGAACAGGCAAGAATAAAATCCTAGGCCCACTTCTGGCAGAGGGACCGGTTGTATGGCCCCTATTTGAAGTAGCAGAGAAATTTGTTTGTGAGCCTCTAGTCTTTGCTGAGGAGGAACGTCCGGCATGCCTTTGAAAGGAGGCAAGGTATGGAAATAAAACTTGTAACCTTGGTGTATGATATCCAATACCCATCTGTCTTGGGTAATCAAATTCCAATTTTCCTTGAAGAGTGCCAACCTTCCTCCCAAAGGTGCTGCCAGGCAAGAAGGGTCTGGCAGCTGAAAAGGTAGGTCATTGGGCCTGTTTACAAAAGGACTGGCCCCTGCCCTCACCCGAAGATTGTGCAGGTGAACTCCCTGTTCTAGGTCTGAAAGAACTCTGAGCTCTGCCCCTACCACGTCTAGATCTACCCCTAGACTGAGAATCATAAGAAGGATACGGCCACCCCTTAGCAGGCCAATTCCTACTAAACTTCGGAGGCTGAACTTGCAAAAAAATCTTTAACAGCCTGCATAGACTTAGCCTTGTCTTCCATTTTCTTCAAGACTGACTCCACAGGTGAACCAAACAACACATCAGACTGTAAAGGAGCATCCAAAATCCTTGTCTTAACATGGTCAGATAAATTCTGATCCCTCAGCCAGGCGTGCCTGCAAAGAACTGAACCAGTGGCAGCCACCCTAGACGAGGCCTGAACAGCATCAAAACCACATTGTAAAGAATGCTTACCCACCTGTTCAGAGACATGCACCAAATCTTGTAATTCTTTACACTCAATACCTTCCGCCAGAGCATCCACCTTAGACTTCAATTGAGAAAGAAGATAGTTTTGATATTTCAACATGTGAAACTGGCAATTCAAAGCCCTCATAGCTAAGGTAGAAGATGTATAGACTTTCTTCCCCCATCTATCCAAAGCTCTGGCCTCTTTATCTGGAGGAACCGGATTTTTTACAACAGAGGCCTTGACACCCTTAGGTCCCTGACTAACAGTTTCTGGGTCCGCCCTAGGACTCTTATAAAGATATTTATGAGCCTCAGGCACCCTATAATACCTATCCGGTTTAACAGGAGCAGGAGGCAAAGAATCAGGATTAAGTGAAGCCTCTGCAAACACATCTTCCACAACATCCAGAACAGGGGGTATAGCCAAGGGCCTATGCTGGGGCAAAAGCAAAAATTCCCTAAGCCTTTTCCTGGAATCAGAGAAGTCCTGACCTTCCCACTTAAAATGTTCCCTCATGGAATGAAGAGTCTCTGAAAAGAAAAATCCTCTGGAGGAGAAGCAGAAGGAGTCGAATCATCTGCATCAGAATCAGAATAAGGAGAGTACTCCTGCAAGTCTTCAGTCAAGACTCTGAAACATCCGAAGCCTGCTCAAAACTCCCCAACTCTGGCTCCACCCTAGGCCTCTTATCAGGAGGGGGCAAAGAACCTCTAATCAAAGTAATCAAATCTTCTGCCATTTTAAGCATGTGCTTCTTGGGCACAGACCCTGCTGAACTAGGAGTGACACCAACAGAAGCTAAACCTGGCCTGCCTCTGGGAGAAGCCTTGGAAACAGAAGGAGAGGGCCTAACCACCCTAGGAAGGGAGGGGAGTACAGTAACCTGAGAAGCCCCTTCAGCCTGACCTGCCTCCTGAGAGGCCACATCCTGCAATATCAAAGTCTCCCCCTGGGACTCCAGAGAAGCCTCCGTCGGAACCACCGGTTCCACTGACGCCTCTAAAGAACCGGCGTCCGGAACGGACGACTCATCTTGCCTGGGTTTAACTGCTTTGTCTTTGCGCATTTTCGAAGAAGCGGGCGCCGGAGAATCCGACGGCATATTATAATTGCACCGCTTCCTGAAGACCAGCCTAGCACAATCTAACCTTCGCTTAATAGTGCGCTTATTGAACCTAGCACAAAAGCGACACCCAACAACGTCGTGCTCAGGCCCCAAACAAGGAATACACAAAGAATGATAATCCCTATGCGGTATCTGTTTCCCACAAGAAACACAGTTATTCACTTTTTCTGACATCCGGTAAACCACTGAGGCAAGAAAAAACTAAAATATTCCCCAACGGGGTACTTAGCCAACTTTGATTCGGTCTGAAACTCCGAACTCGAAAAATTTCAGAACGCCGAACGGCACTTGCAACGCTGCTTCTGCATCGGACCATGGGGCAAAAAAGACTGAGGATATGACATCGGTCATGCGCATTTGTACCCTGACGTCCTGATGTCAGTCTTAAGCGCCTTGACCGACGTCAGCCTAATACTTTGATATTCGGGCCGACCGAGGACAGCGGACTACCCATATGTAAGGACTGCAGCAATGTGAGATGAAGAACATCCTCAAGAATAGATCTAAATACAGACCTACTTTTTCCTTTGGAAGAAAAGCTCTTTGAACTGAGGTGTCCAGCAAACACTCCAGGAAAAACGATCCTGTGAGAAGAAGTCAGAAAAGACTTATGCACGCTCTCCTGGAAACCCATCTTGTGTAGATCTCTTACCCAAGTGAGGGATTCCTGACACCTTGGAAGAGACTCTGCAAAGATAAGTAAATTGTTTAAATTGGGAAAATGTGAACACCTTGTAGTCTGCAGTAGACTATCATATCAGCCTGACAATTTGTAAACACCCTTAGAGCAGTAGATAGACCAAAGGGTAAGGCAGAGGACTTATAATGTGATCCAGATACACAACCCTAAGAAATGGCCAAAATCTGGGTCTATAGGAATGTGATGATATGCATCTTTTAAATCTAAGGTCACTATTACACTCAAACGGGGCATAAGGGGCAACACGTTGTGTAGTGGCAGCATTCTGAATCTGGGCACTATCACAAACTGGTTCAGGAAGAAAGGTCCAGAACTGCTCTCCTAGAGGCTTCTTTCTTTCTTTGGCACCAGAAACAACATTGAACAAAATCCTGAGGAGGAGGGCAGCTTCTATAACCCCCTGATCCAGCATATACTGAATGCCAGGAGGGAAAAGATGACGTTGGTCTGACAGATGTGGATGAATCCCCTGTAAAGGAGAGAGAGAGAGAGACTCCCACTGCCATCTGTAACCTTGACTGATTACTCTCAGAGCCCTTCTGCTTGAAACAATCTGTTGCCAAGGAAAGAAATGGAGGCTCAAAACTTCTGAAATAATTAAAGGGATTGTCAGGGTGGTAAGGAGGGAGTCAGGTCCTTCATAAAGTAATTTAGACTTATTAGACTGGCCTTTGTTCTAGGGGTCCTGCCATGGCTTTTCTTCTAATATCTTTGTTTATTTCAAAGCACAGAATTTCAATAAAACATTGAACAAGATTAAATAACTGTAATAAATACTTAACACAAAATGCAAAGTTAATATATTTAAACAGCAAAAGCATTAAATATTGTGAACTATTCACAACTATTTACTTACGAAAAATGATGTGTGCTACCTATTTAATTGGTTATTAGAAGACTGAAAAGAAAATCATATGAGTGAGATTTAATAAAAAAATGAGTTTGCAGCATGTACTGAAGAATTTTATCTAAACAACTCTTAAAAAAGGAAGACCAAGAATGCATATTAAATACTGTTTCATAAACTTTTCTATATTTACAGCTGATTCTTTGAACCCATCCCAAGTTAGGCTTCTTCTATCAATCCAGTTTTTGAGTTGTATATAATTTGACCAACATAAACAATGCTGTCAAATACATAGTGGTCTTTCTTGGTAAGCATAGCTGCTGGAATGTGAAGTAAAGAAATTCCCCAAGATATTATTGACTGTGTGTAGGGGAATTCTTATGAAAGTATTGTGCTAATTTAGATGGCAAAATATACGCTTTCAAAATCATGTACCATGTGTAGAAGATATTTTTTGCAATGAAATTAACAGAATTTAGGATTTAGTCTAAGATCAGGCTTGAATTTAAATTTGTCCAATACTTAACAGAATAAAGGGAAAATACCATATTTATAATTTTGGATTAATTTATAAGTATTTGAAGTAGAATTTTCAGAAATTAGAAAATCCCATAGCAATTTGCAAAGTTCTATTTCACTGTTGTTCACTTGTACATATGTTCATATGTGTATACTAGGCTAATGGCCCTGGAGCCTTTACAAGCCTAGCCATAGTTCATTTAAACTTGGAATATATATTAGGATAGCATTTATTACTTTTTCTAATGAGGTTATATCAGCATTCCAAAAGATCTAATATTGTTTTATCTTTTAGCAGAGGAAATTTTGACACATCAAACCATTTTATTAGTAATTTTTAAGTTTGGATTCAAACAGATTGGTTGTAATAATGCAAAATATGAATATATATTTACATTTTTATAAGTTTTTGAGTCAGTATGATTATACTGATTAAAAATGTATGTACTTTCATGATTTTAGGTCAACATCACTTAAGAAAAGTAGAGCAATAGGGCTGCCCTACCACTGCTTTTTATTAAACATCTAATTCTGAGCAGATTGCTCTGACTGTTTATTTTTCTTTTTAATGAAATTGGACAAGACAGTATAGAATCCCTTGGTAAACTTAGAGAAGGAGGGCTGAAATATCTGAGAGATCCCTTGAATTAGCTTCCCTTCTCTTCAAACTTTTTAATGACCTCTGAAGTTTTCTGTAAGAGGGAAAATTCAAAATTTCATTTTTGACATCCTCTGAAAGGTTTTGTGAATGCAGTCAGGCAAATCTCCTCATAACAGTTCCAGTGGCAGCAGCCCTGGAAGTGGCATCAGTAGAGTCATATACACATTTTGAACAATTGGTAGAGACTTGAGAAAAAAAAAGCCAAATTCCACAATGTAGATTTATCTTCACAAAAGGCAACCAATGGTAAACCATTCCTCTTATTTTCACAAGTGGCCAGGATAAATGTCAACATACAAGCCTGACAGTTGAGACGTTTAAACACAACAGTTACAGAGGCATACACTCCCCTCCCAAAACGTATCAAAAGCCTTCCCGTGCTTGTCAGAAGGAGAGGGATTAGCCACCCAAAACTGAAGAGCATGAACAAATGCTATCATTCATAGACACAAAAAACAAACATCTGCATGCCCATACACCATATTCACTTGAGGCCAGGAGAAAGAGAGTAAATATATAGAAGATGAGCCATAATCAGTCAAATCTATCGTTACAGTAAGTATATAACTCTTGCATGTGAAATGACTGGGCCCATCTTCAGCAGGACAGAGTTGCAAGCTCATCCTCCTTTAAGAAAACTTAAATGACTGTGGCTATGAAGGAAGCCTAAGAAGCACACATCACATATGGTTTTCTTGTGAGAGAATTCCATGTCACAACTACACAAATATGATCTAAGAATATACTTCAGAAGAAGGCTTGAGAGGCAATCATTGCTCTGGTTGAATGTGCTATAGGTGAGTCAGGTAAAGCTTTACTGTATCTATCATAGCCAAAATTGGGTGCAGTCCAAAAGCCACCTGGACAAACTGATTTTTGGGTACCTTGGAACCTAATCTGTTAGCAAGAAAGGAAAGGAAACAACTTACACTCTTTCATAATAGATTTAGTTCTGTTCACACAATCTTAATTACATGTGCATATCCCCACACTGTAAAAAGCATTCCCCTCTGTTATAAAAACAATTAGGAAAGAATACAAGCAGATTGATATATTTATTCAAATTTGTTTCTGTGACTATCTGTAGCATAAAATATGAATTCCCAAGAAGCCTCTATCCTTATGAAAAACAGATAATAAGGATTTATGTGTAAAGCCTGCAATATAGAACATGTAAAAGTAGTTTAGACAAGGTCTAAAAAGGCAGTGAATTTATTTTTATTTATTTTTTATTTTACTGACATTTGTTAACCGGGTTAGTCCAGCTGGGCTTTTGGTCCATTTTCAGTGGAGACCCGAGGATAAAAGCTCCAAGAAATACAGTAACAAAATACATTCAGCTATTGTGTTATACATCGCTGATAAAAAATTATAGTAAAGAAACATTCAAGTAATTGAGTTATACAGACATTATAATATTCAAGGCATACATGGTAGCACAGTTATTTTATCTGGTGGGGTGTAAGACATACAGGAGGAGAAATAAAAAAATAACAAGATAGATTTATTTGCATATTTACAGTTAGTAAGACTAGAGCTATTTTTAAGGTACCTAAAAGTAGAGAGAGGCATTTAGGAGTAAAGGAATTTCTAATGTTCAAACATGTGTATATGTGAGTAGGGAAAAGAAGGTAAGGTGTACTTAGATGTAATAGAGGGGAGGTTAACAGTACGTATAGTAGAGATGTAATAAGCAATAAAGATATGAAGTTCAAGGTAATTGAGGTGGGAGAGCTAAGATAGGAGCGGGAGGGGTTAGGTTGGGGTTATGCAGGAACACATTTTGGAGCTAAGTAGATGGAGTTTGAGCTTTTCTTTAAAGTAGGCTGGGTGAATAGTGGAGCATATGTCTGTAGGAAGTTTGTTCCAAGCTTGGGCTATAGAGCATTTATATAAGAGTTTGCCTACAGATTTCTTTGTTTGGAAGGATTGAAGTAGTTGTAGGTTGGAGGTGCGGAGGGTATGAGCAGGTTTACAGGAAGAGATGAAAGTTGAAAGAGCAGGACAAGATGCAGGCTTGTAGTGAATAGAGTGAACCATTTGAAGTTGTGATAGCAGTAAGTGAGGGAATTCAAGCCAGGCTGTGCAGTGGTGTGTTTTGTATGGAGAGTTTGTGATGAATCTTGCAATCTTATGGTAAGTTTGCTGGAGTTTATGTAAAGTTGTGGTTTGAATGTTAGTAAACAATGGGGCAGAGTCTAGCATTTGGAGTTAGGTACTTTTTATTTCGATAGAATAAGCCTAATTTCTGGTTGGTCTTTTTTATATAGTGTAGGTGATGTAGGTTAAATTTAAGTTCATCATCGATAATGACTCCAAGAAGTTTAGAATGAGCATCAGGTTTAATAAGAGTATTGTTTGAGGAACTAACTGAGAAGGACATTTTAAGGTGGGAGAGTGAGCGGGGGAGGAATAATAGGAGTTTAGTCTTTTTGGGGTTGAGGATTAGTAGGTTATCTGTTAGCCACTGTTCAGTAGATAGAAAGGATTGCCGAGTAAGGGAATGAAGTTCAGAGATGTTGTCAGAGATAGAGATGAAGGTAGAATCATCAGCGTATTGTATAAGGGAGGAAAGCTTACATGAAGTGTGAAGGTCATTGGTGAAAATATTGAACAGGAGGGGTCCTAGGATGGAGCCCTGAGGAACCCCTGTTGGAACAGGTAGGAAGGGAGAAGATGAGGAGAGCCATCTAAGAGATTTCTGTCTGCCAGACAAGTAGCTAGAAAACCAGGAAATGGTGGAGGGTCGTTGAGGTTGGTGAGTTTGAATAAAAGTAGAGGGTGGGAGACGTGTCAAAGACTTTAGATAGGTCTAAGAGCAGGCAAGAAATGAGTTTATTGTTGTTGAGGGCCTCAGCAATGGTGTGAGTGAATGTTAGGAGGGCAGTAGCTGTGCTGTGTCTGGAACGGAAACCATGTTGGGCTGGAGTGACAAGGTTATGTTGGAGTAGGTGCTTGAGAAGTTGAGTATGATTGCTCTTTTCAAGAATTTTAGAGAGGGAGGATAAGATGGCGATAGGCCGGTAATTGGATGGGTCTGTGGAATTTCCACCTTTGTGTAAGGGAATGGTATAGAAAGATTTCCACAGGGTAGGCAGGGAGGATTCCTGGATAGATCTGTTAATGATACTAGATATTGGGAATGCTATTGAGTCAGCTGCTAATTTTAGGAAAACAGGAGGTAAGTTGTCAGGGGAGGGGGAGCAGGGTTTTCGCTTTAGAAGAAGAGCTCGGATGAATGATATGGAGACAGGTTGAAGGAAGAAAGAATTGTTGTCAGGTAAGTCGAGAGGGGTAGGTGGAGGAGTAGTGTTGCTGCTAGATGATAACAGAGTCTGTACAGTATTGATAAAGTGAGTATTTAGTAGTGTAGCTGTTTCTTGGTCAGATGTATTAGGGTAGGAAGAGGGAGTAGGGGGGTGGCCAGGAGAGAGAATATTGTTAATGGCTGACCAGAATTTCTGAGGTTTTGATTTGCTGTTTATTAGATTAGAGTTAAAGAAGGACTTTTTGTCTAGGTTGATTTGTTTTTGGTTAGATTTCTGAGTTGTCTGTACTTTTGGAGGAGGGGTGGTTGCCTTGATTTCATCCATGCTTTCCATGCCTTGTCTCTTTGGAGCATAAGGGATCAAGAATCTTTAGAGAGCCATGGGGCATGGTTAGCTTTTACTCTAACCTTTCTGGAGGGAGCAAGGGAATTAAGGGTGTTTAAGAATATTTTATTGAAGATGGATACAGCATCATTTAGGGGGATCTTAGTCAGAAAAGACCAGCTGATGAAGGATAAGATGGAGTTGAATTCTGTAGTGTTAAAGTTTGTGAGTTTACGGCATTGTCTGAACAAGTTTGATCTATTTGGTGGGGAGGTATAGAGTGTAGAGGGTTGGTGATATAGGTTAGGGGAGTTGGTTAGTATCCAGTCAACTATGGAGCTAGATAATGGGCTTTTATGGATTCTAGTGGGAGAGGTTACAAGTTGGTGAAAACCATGCAGATTTATGCTATTTTGAGAGGAGTCAGTTCTGAGTTTGGTCCAGTCAAGTTTAGTGTCACTTAGAATGAGGGTTTCATAGGGTATGTTTTGGGTGAACCAGGAAAGGATTTTCTCTAAGGTGGGTAAGTTATTTCCTGGTGGGATACAGATTGAGGAAATGGCAATTTTCTTGTGAGGATTAAGATGGCAGTTAAGTGATGATAAGTTCAGTTGGGTGAAAATCAAGGATAAGTGAGGGGAAGGGAGAAAGCTTTAGGTTGTTTGAGTGAAGGATGGCAACACTGCCCCCTTTTTTAGATAGTCTGTCTAAATGATAGATATTGTAGCCTGGTGGGAGGATTTCATTATCTGTAATATGTGGCTTACGCCAGGTTTCAGAGAGGCATAGTATGTGGGGTTTTTTTGGGGCAATCCAAGCATGAAGGTCAGTGATTTTATTGGTTAGACTTTGTATGTTTAGAGAGTATATGGATAGGTATTTAGGTGGAGTTGGGTTGGGTATGGTAGATGGGGGAGAGGCGTTAGGAAGGTTTAGAGATGTGAGAGAATATGGGATAGTATGATTTAGTGTAGAGGTGGAGGAGAGTGGGGATGTGTAATTAGGTCTAGAGTGGGTGGGACCAGGGTTGGGGTGGATGTCACCTGAGGTGAGTAAGTTATTATTAGGTACTGTGACTAGGAATGTAGATTGGTGTATCTTAAACAGTTTGGACTTAGGTTTATAGGTTGAGGGGATATATCTAATCTGGTAGATCTTCTTAGGTAACAGTTGGGGAGGTTGAACAGAGCTGGGGAGATACCAAAGTTGGATGGAATAAAATAGGTGTTTGAAGTGTATATGGTATGGGAGGATGTAGTGTATGATAGATGGAGGGGAAGTGGTATGAGGTATGAGTGGTTAGGAGAAAGAGGAGTAGGGAGGTTAGAATGAGATACTGCATTATAGTTAAAAAGGTCTGAATGAAGAAAACCCCACAGAAGCGGTACTACCCCAGAAACAGCCTACAATGAGAGTAGAAGAGCCCAGCTTAGAAGAAGTAAGAGCAGCACTAAGGAAAATGAAGTCAGGGAAAGCAGCAGGCTCAGATGAGGTCACAGCAGATATGATAAAGATGCTGGGTGAGCTAGGGAAGAAATGGCTCCTGAGGGTACTAATTGCAGTGTGGAGAGAAAGGCGTATTCCAGATGGCTGGAGAATAAGCATACTCGTGCCAGTGTACAAGAACAAAGGGGACATCCACAATTGTGGACAGTACAGAGGCATCAAACTCCTACCACATTGCATGAAAGTTCTGGAGAGGGTGACTGATAAACGGATACGCAGAATAGTAAAATGTAAGATGGGAGATGAACAGTTCGGATTCAGATCAGGATGCAGCACAATTGACCCGATGTTTGCATTGAGACAGATACTCGAGAAGAAACTAGAGAAGAGGAGAGAGTCAAACTGGGCTTTCCTAGACTTGGAGAAAGCATATGACAAGGTTCCAAGAAAGCTGATCTGTGCAGTACTACGGTGGTTTGAAGTCCCAGAAACATTGGTAGAATTAGTACAGGCTATGTACAAGGACCCAGTGACTCAAGTACGAACAGTGTTTGGCCTCACTGAGGGGTTCCCAGTGGGAGTGGGTGTACACCAGGGTTCAGCTCTAAGCCCACTGCTGTTCATACTGGCAATCGACTACATCAGCAAACAGGTTGGAGGGGTCAGAGCAACAAAGCTGCTATATGCAAACAATGTGGCAGTACAGGCAGACTCTGATCTAGAACTTCAGCAAAGGATAGGAGAATGGAATGCAAATCTGAAGGCACATGGGATGAAACTAAGCACAGATAAGACAGTGGGGTAATGGCAGCAGATTGGGGAAATCAGAAGAAGCTGAGAAAAGAGATAGATGGGAAAATAGTGGAACAGGTAAACAGCTTCAAGTATCTGGGAGGGGTGGTTGAGGAGAAGGGTAGTCTGAATGAAGAGGTCAAAGCTAGAATCAGAGGGGCTGCAGCCAACTGGCATAGAGTATCAGGTGTAGTATATGACAGAAGAATGCCAAAGAAGCTGAAAAGTAAGGTGTACAAAACAGTGGTGCGACCAGTACTACTGTATAGTACAGAAACCTGGGCAATAAAGGCAGAACAGTTGAAGAAGCTAGAGGTGATGGAAATGAAGTGCCTGAGAAAGGTGGTAGGATGCACACTGCGGGACAGGTGAAGAAATGAGGACATAAGAGTAGAAGCCAAAGTAGCTCCAATTGCAGAAAAGATCAAAGAAAACAGATTACGATGGTATGGGCACATGTGTAGAAAAAATGAGGCACCAGCTGTTAGAACATGAACCAAAAACGATTTATTCCTTCAAAAAACGAAAGACTAAGCTCACACCAGTCCACACCTTTTCATCAGAGTACTACTCACACAATCAAAACTGATCATTATTATACTACACCCAATATCCTACAACTTAATTAATTAATTGATTGATTTAAACAGTTGATACAATGACATAAAATTCACAGTTTAATATATTATATATATGTATCATTTCCTTCATTAATAAAAAAATAATATAATATAATAAAAATATATCAATAAATACTGTATAAATATTTGTTGTGAAATTCATAGTATAATGCTTTACTTTTCCTTTTGATTTTATTTATATCATACTTTGCTCTATATCTTAATTGAGGTTTTAAGGAAATATATAGTTCAATCCTGGAAACTTTTGTGTGGCTTAGCCTTAGCTGCCATTCCATTTCTAATAGTGCTACTTTGTTGTCCATGTCACCATTAAAAAAAGGCATTACTATATACTATATAGAATATAAAATTACTAAAATTACCACACAATTTTATAGCATGTGTATATAAAGCATTGTATCATTTTAATTTTTAATACTTTGTGCATCTCTCTCCTATCTCACGTACTCAGTTGTAGCAATGTCATGCCAATGTATGACATACAGGTTGACATACATACACAACACAATTTTATTATTACACAGACACAGACACCACATTGTACATTGATAACCCTTTACACCACAAAATGCTGCCCCAAATGCTACATCTCTACAAATAAATCTTTTTCAACTACATTTTTCAAATGTGACCTCTGTATTTTTTTCTTTTTTTTTCTTTGATTTTTTTCATATTGTTACTCTACTAAAATACTCTATTTAAACTATTTTATTTTGTTCACTTATACATTGATTTATATTTTGATCCCATATATTTTTACATATATATATAATTTAACAAAGAATCTCGTTACATAATTAAAATTCTTTTCTTCTTGTTTTTTTGTCTTTTCTTGTTTTATCTATTGTCTTTTTGTGTTTGTTATTACCTCTAAGTATTTATTTATTAATCTAAGTTTCTTTGTATAATATTTTTTTCTTTTTTTTTTAATCAATTTTTACTTTTAATCAAATCTCTCTAGGAATAGCCCTATCTCAAATTGTACATTTTTAATTTATTGTTTATTCATGTTTTAAATATTTTTTAGATAGAACTATTTGTAATTTCCTTACCATTTGTCTTTTATCACCCCTGACTTTGGTGCAATGCAATATGGAATTAGAGTAGCTTGGCTTTCTATATATATTACCTATCAATTTTCCATCTTTTTTTTTTTAATTTTTTTCAAGTAGTTTTATTAGGTTTTTAAAAATAATTCCATAATATCATAAAATTTTATAAAAAATATTTTCTATGTCATTGTTATCTTTACATTGTCTCTACCACCTTCCATATTATCTAAACATCATCTAAAAATTCCATCTAAAAATCAAAAAATGTCCATGAATTTAGATGGAAAAATAAAATAGTAAAACATGCAAGTAAAACCAAGTTAGTATGCATGGGGTGCATCTCACTCTAGCAGTGCCTGGTTTCATTGCCCTAATGATAAGTTTTTATTAGTTAATAAAGGTATAAATATTTTTTAATAATAATATTATTATTCCTTAATCAGATGACATTTCTATATTTTGTTGAAGTTAGACTCTGACTATTCATTAAACTGTTTTAAAATAAAAAAGGTTCAATATTTTTCTTTCATTTCGCTTTATTATATCTTGAGTCTGCTACTGTTGTGAACATATTCTCCTATAGTCCCTTTCTATTGTTCAAATGCAATGCACTCTAATTTCCTTAGAAGGTGGCATAAATGTACTTTTACTTTTTAATGGATATGTCAGAATCTGCACCTGTATTCCCCCTCATAGTCTAAGTAGTAAAGAAATATAAACAAATTTCCCTAAAAGTGTATTTTGATGTATGCCCTTTGATTTTCATCCCATTGTTACACTGCTCTCACTCCTTTTTGTAACAGCAGCCATGTATGTAATGTATTGGGCTTAAATTTAAAGTCAATGTCGTTGCATCCCTTGTTTCTAGAAAAACTGAAAATTCTCTTCTCTCTTTGTGGCTTCTTTTTTGAGAGCCTCTCTCTGGGGGTAATTTTACCTGGAGGGTAAGCCGTTTTATTGCTATATTCCGAGTATACATGTGTAGAAAAGCAGAAGACAATCTGGTGAGGGAGATTTGGGACAGACAGGAAGAAGGTAAGAGGAAGCGAGGGCATCCAGCAAAGAGGTGGATGGATTGTGTGAAAGACTATCTGCGACAGTCAGGCATGAGTGTTGAAGAAGGCAGGAGAGTGGCACTGAATCGAGAGAGTTGGCGACAGTTAATTTGATACCCCAACCCCATGTAAATGGGAAAAAGGGGATGATGATGATGATGAATTGCTGAAAGGTGATTGTAGGGAGTAAAGCAGAGAGAGGGAAAGAGCTATAGTATATAGGTAGGTGGTTATTAGCTGTAGTGGGAGGAGTAGGATATACTGGGGGACAGGAAGTGAAGAATAGTTTAGGCTGACAGGAAGTTGCTTATTACTGGATAGTTGGAGGAGGAAGGGGAGGGAGAAGATGGTATAAAGGAAATTATATCGGAGGTGGGTGGGAATGGGGGTAGGGTAGTGAAGTGAGCAAGAGTGTAGCGAGGGCGAACGGAGCGGGGCAATACTCAGGTAAGGAATGGCACAGGTAAAACCAATCAGGGAGCAGAGGAATTGGCTGGATTGTGTGGAGAGAATAGCACAACTAGGGAGCAGTTACTTTACTGATTTTCTTTAGTTTAAGTTTCATTTTTCCTCTTATTTACTGCTAGGTCAAAAGCTGAGCAGTTGGGAGACTAACAAAAATAGCAGTCGGTCTTGCTGGAGAGAGGAAAAGGACAGGGAGACTAACAAAAATAGCAGTCGGTCTTGCTGGAGAGAGGAAAAGGACAGCACTCTAAACAATAGCAGGGTAGAATAAAGTGAGTAGAGAATAGAGAAAGGAGAAAAAGAGGGATAGAAAATGTTAGGCTAGGGATGCTGGTGTCTTGTTTCTTGACCTAAGCTACACGTGGCGTAAGAGCGTATTCAGATACTAGTTACTTCACAGCAACTCTAGGACACTAGTTACTTCACAGTAACTCTAGGGGCATTGAAACAGCTGTAGGTAACACAGATGCAAGGTTAAAAGTATCACTTTCTTTCACAATAATTATTTGTTACTGGAGACACATACTTAAATGGTCTTTGTAAAAAGAGGTTTGCTGTTTGCAGAGCCGAAGGTCAGGAGAAGGGTTTCAGAATAGTGTTCCACGCACGGTGTTCGTTAATTGGTGCCCAGGTGAAACCACAGGGGAGACTCCACTATAGGTTATGTGGTCTTTGCAAAAAGAAGTTTGCTGTTTGCAGAGCCAAAGGTCAGGAAAAGGGTTTTAGAATAGTGTTCCATGCACAGTTTTCGTTAATCGGTGCCCGGGTGAAACCACAGGGGAGACTCCACTATAGGTTAAGTGGTCTTTGTAAAAAGAGGTTTGCTGTTTGCAGAGCTGAAGGTCAGGAGAAGGGTTTCAGAATAGTGTTCCATGCACAGTGTTCGTTAATCAGTGCCCAGGTGAAACCACAAAATATGAATTACTCGGGGGGGGGGGGGCAGGTTCCTTCAATGGAGGTCTTATTAAGAATGTATCCATAAGAAAGTCTTGGCAAACTTGTAACAAACAAGAGAAGATCAGCTTGCTCCTTAAGGGAAATTAGAAAGGACAGCAATGTGTGCCAGTGCAAATTAGAAATGGCAGCAGTATTCACTTTAACTGATAAATAAAATGGGTCTGCATCAAATTCTGAGACAGGTAATCACAAACTACTGGCTTAACAGCTGAAAAGTTTTCTAATCTTTTGGAGGTAAACCAAATGGGAAGGTGTGCCTATCTTATTTTCCATGTACTGGCTCTCAAGGTACAAGTCAGGGTCTGGATGACCCTATATGGGATCCCTGGAAATTGCTGTAAGTGGAGTAATAAAGCAGTTAGCCAGAGTGAAGGTCCAAATGAGGCTTGCTGATCAGGTGAATCAACAAGGTTATAGGTTATTATTAAGCTGTCTGCCCTGGTGGGTAATTTTAAGCCTAGCTAAATATTCCATCCCAGAAGTTAGAATCAAACCTGTACCTTGTATTTGAGGCAAACACCTTATCCATTATGCCAATTAATGAAGGGTCACTGGTCACAGAGGTTTCTCCAGATGGGGGTAAATCACAGGAAAAAAAGAAGTTATGTTCCTACCATAACGTTCCATGTTTGTTGTCCTTCATCTTGCCTTCCTTCTTGCTGTTTGGGTTCGGAGCCGAACTCGGTTCCAACTCAGCCACATACTATAGCTCGAAAAGTCTTTACTGGCTTGAGGCTAACCCCTATCCCAACATGTCTAGCAGTAGCTACCCAGATCTCACTTGTAATAACCAACCACTAGATAAAGCAAGTAAAAAAAAAATCAATTTACCAAAAGTTACCGTAGCAGATAATCCCCTTGTAACAGGAAGGAGGCATAACAAGGCAGGGTAAAAAGACTATATCTAAGCAGCTGGAGAGACAGCAGAAACTCAGCCAGCGTAGCCAAAAAAAAAGGGAAATCCTCTCGATAATCCAGGAAGGGGGAAGGAGGGAGGGACGCAAGAAGGAAGGCGAGATGAAGGACAACAAACATGGAACGTTATGGTAAGAACATAACTTCTTTGTGTTATGTTGTCCCTATCTCGCCTTCCTTCTTGCTGTTTGGGACAGCGTCCCCAGATCCTAAATTCTGGGTGGCTCACTGGAAAATACTCTTCAGAACCGTGGAACCAAAGGATGCCCTGTTCCGGGAGGCCATGTCCACTTTGTAATGAGTAATGAAGGTATGGAAGTTATCCCATGTTGCTGCCGCACAGATAGAATTCTAAAGGTAGTCTAGCTTGAAAAGCGATAAGAGGTAGCCAAAGACCTAGTTGAATGTCCTCTAATCTTTCCTGGGATTTTCATGTTTCGTGACTCAAATATATGTGATGGTGTTCGAAAGCCACTTTGACAAGGTTACTTTTGAAACCTGAGAACCTTGCTTCTTCTCTGAAAAGGATATAAATAATTGGCCTGATTTTCTAATGTCCTTGGTTCTATGTAAATAAAAGTGAAGCTGCCTATGAACATCCAATTGATGGAGCTTATACTCTGCCTTGTTGCCATAATTGGGGAAGTAAACACGAAGTTCAATGGACCGATTCAAATTGTACTCTGAACATACTTTTGGCAAAAAGGAAGGATTAGTTCTGAGAGAGACTCTTTCTTTGTGGAAAATTAAATAAGGAGGGCGAATGGAAAGTGCCTATAACTCTGAAACCCGCCTGGCTGATATAATGGCAATCAAGAAAAGGGTTTTCCACTACAAAAACTTTAGAGGACAAGAAGAAGCTGGCTCAAAGGGGGGGGGGGAATTAGAGCTGTTAAAACTAAATTTATATCTCACGGAGGGGGAGGTTCTCTTATTGGGGGTCTTAATAGGGCAGTACCTCGTAAGAAGGCCTTGCAAAATTTATGTGACATGACATTAGAACCCAAGTGTCCTATGTGAAAATTGGAAATGGCAGCCATTTGCACCTGAATCGTAGCTGCTCCTTGTTCAAAGGTTTCAGCCAAAAAAATCAATAATCTTTGAAATAGGTGCAGTAAAGGGATCAATCTCATTCTTTTTTGCCCAATAAGAGAACCTCTCCCATTTACTAGCATAAAGTTTCCTGGTAGTGGGTTTGTGAGAAGAAACCAAAATGTGTTCAACTGCAGCGCGCATTTTTGGAAGTCTGGCTAGGACTGGAAGTGGAGAAACCAAGCTGTCAGCTTGAGAGTTTGTATGGAGGGGTGGGGAGCACCTGACTGATTTGTCAGGAGGTCTGGAACTAGGTCCAGAATCCAAGGCTCCTCTTGCAGGTGATGCCAAAGGAATGGAAACCATATCTGAAAAGGCCAGTAAGGGGCAATAAGGATCAATTTGCAACCCAACCATTTTACTTTCTGAAGAACTTTGGGAATTAGAGGAAATGGGGGGGGGAGGCATAAAGCAGTCCCAAGGGCCAATTGTAAACAACTGCATCCCTGGGTGACTGTCCTGGTGGTGGGACTAGGGCAAAGTAGCTGCTGCATTTGTTGTTTAGGGGAGTGGAAAAGAGATCGCAGCATGGCTGGCCCCATCTGTGAAAAATAAGATCCACAATTTCCTATTTCAGGAACCACTCGTGAGGCACAAGTATTGCCCTGCTGAGCTTGTCTGCTATCACGTTAGATTTCCACAGGATGTGCATCGCAATCAGAAAACACTGGGAAGACATCTCTTACTGCCATACTCGTAGGCCCTCCCGACACAAGGGGTAAGACCTGGTTCTGCCTTGTTGGTTGATCTACCACACAACTGCCATACTGTCCGTCTGTATTGCTACAGTCCCTGAAGGAACAGAGACTTGAAGTGTCTGCAACGCCAAGAGCACCGTCCTCATCTCCAGGACACTGATGTGCAAATGGTACTCATGTGGTTGCCAAGTCCCTTGAACAGTCTGTCCCAGATAATGCCCCCCCATCCCGTCTGGGAAGCGTCCGTGGTCACTGTGGCTACCAGCTTGGGGTCAGGAATGGTCTGCCTCGGGTGACCTGGGTGGAGTAGAGCCACCACTGCAGATCCCTCCTGCAGGACTCTGTTATTGAAATCAGGTGCGACACTGGTAGATCCTGGAATGACCACTGAGTGAAAAGGAGCCACTGCAGAATTCTCATATGGAAGCGCGCCATAGGGACCAGAGTAATTGCTGCTGCCATAGAACCCAAGACCTTCAGCACGTACCATGCCTGAATTCTCTTTTTTGTCATCAGTACTGAGACCTGTAGACGAATGGTAGAGACCCTTTCTTGAGGCAGCCTTGCTATCATGTCTCTTGTATTTAATTCTGCCCCTATAAATGTAATACACTGACAAGTTAACAAGGCAGATTTTTCATAATTTATGGTGATGCCTAGTTGGGCACAAGTGTGAATTGTGTGGTCCTGCGCTTTTATCAGGTGATGCTCGGTGGTGGCAGTAAGGAGCCAGTCTAGACACGGAAACACCTGGAATCCTAGATGCCTCAGTTGACCCATAACAACTGCCATGCATTTGGTGAACACCCTGGGGGCTGTGGTGAGACCAAAGGGCAGGGCTCTGAACTGATAATGACTGGCTTCCAGCCGGAAGGGTAGATATCTCCTGGATTGCCTGTCCATTTTTATATGGTAGTACGCATCCTGAAGATTGAGAGAGCACATCCAATTGTCCTGTCCCAAAAAGGGGAGAATGGACTGCACTATCACCATCCGGAACTTCGCTTTTCTGACTGATTTGTTTAGTCTACTGAGATTCAAAATGGGCCTCCAGTTCCCTGTCTTTTTTGGAACTAAAAAGAATCTTGAGTAAGTTTTGGATTCGATTTGGTCTGTCGGAACTTCCTAGATGGCACTTTTTTGTAGCAACCTTCATACTTCTAGGTTTGCCTGATCCCAAAAACTGGGTGGAACATCTGGGCTCGATCGTTGTGCTGTTTTGGGGGGTGTTTGGGAGAAGGGAATTTTGTAACCCCTGGATATTATGGACCGTACTCATGCATCTTCTGTTATCGTCTGACAGGCTTTTGGGTACAGTGATAATCTGCCCCCAACTGCCTGCAGAGGTGGGCAGCTGGGCATCCCATCAGGGGTGTTGGAGGGGCCTAGCAGAGAAAGTATCCCTGTCACCCTGCTGCGGACCCCTCCTGCCATGGGACCAGCATCTCCCATTATTATGTCCCCCTCTTGCCCCTGGGAGAATTTTCTCCATGTGTGTCAAGCGAAGCTCTCTGGGATTTCTAGAACCACATCTTACCACTCTTCTGACCTTTGGGGTAAGGGCTAGAGGGAGTGGAAAAACATACTCCCACGGCAGACAGAATCTTGCCATTTCATTCACACCTTGTAAGAATCTCTTACTTGAGACCTGAACAAAGAAGAGTCATTAAAGGGGCATTTGTAAAGGAGGACTTGAAGGGGTCTGCAAATTGACATAGGCGCATCCAGGAGCGTCTCCGCAGAGCAACTCCTGTACCTGCAGCCCTATTCGCTCCATCTGTCACATAAGAAATCAGGCGCATGGAGGAGTTAACAACTGAGTTCAAGGTCGCAAGCTGGTTAGCCGTCTTGTTCGCTGCTCCCTCAGCTGTATGATCCAGAAGAGTATCTCCCAACTCCTTGAGGAGATCCCTCTGAAGTCTTGTAAAGTGTGATAAGTAGTTCAGCGACCTGAGTGTAAAGGCTGCTGATGAAAACATACGCTTGCCATACCTCTCCATCGTCCAGGACTCCTTGTTAGGCAGATGGACAGAAGAGGAATTTTCTGCTAGTTCCTTCTTGGTGGTTGCTGCCACCACCATAGCATCAACAGGCACTCCTTTTGAAAGAAATGGTTTGTCTTCAGGGGCAGTTATAAATTTATTGGGCCTCCGCGGAACTGGTTCCAGGGTTTCTGGAGAGCTCCATGCTTTTCGACTCACTACAGCTAAAAGTGGGTCAAAAGGCAAAGACACCCAAGAGGTGGAGGATCAGGAACCAAAGCGTACAGGTACATTGACTCATCCTCAGAAGGGGCAAGGGACTTCCAGTTATCCCTCTGTCTAAGGATTTCCAGGATGTCTGAAAAAGAGACCTCCTCAGAGGGGGACCGTGGGGACCCTTCGGACTCCTCCAAGTCTGTGTCTGAGGTGACAGACTCAGGGGAGTCCAAATGCTTCCTCTTGCATTTTTTCTTCCGAGGGACCTCCTCTGAAGCATGGAAGAGGTGGGGTTACCCAATGGGGTGTTCTGGGGCATAGGTTCCCTACGCTTGGGGTGGAGGGGAGGTTCTGAGGCAGACACCAGCATAGAAGGGGAAGGAACCAATGGAGCCGAGAGTGGAGCGATCTCAACAGACAGCACACTCCTCATCACCTTGAAGGCACTGTAATCACAGACAGAGAGAGACTCCAGCTCTGAAGAACCTGTAGACCTCCTCTGAACCGAGGGCGATGGCTCCAAGGCCGATGTAGGAGCCGAGTTCACCTGCGCTGAAGCACCGAGAGGGAGAGGGGGGGTCGGACAAGGGTCTGATGCCACTCTCCCCCCTCAGAGCCGACGAGAGTATTGGCCCCCAGATCCCTTGACAGACCGAGGTATCAAGGAGATCGGAGCAGTGGTTGGAACCGATAAACCTAGGGTTGTCGGAACCGACGGTTCCACCACCACGGCTTCTATGCACTTCGGCTCTGAAATGGATGCAGTCAGAGGAGGAATCAATGAAAAAACCTGGTTGGGTAGACTATACCACTTCCTTCTGGGCTGGGCTCGACAACAATTTAGCAAATGCCGGTGTCTTGACCAGCCTCTTCACCACCCTCTCCATGTCATCATCCGAAAGGCTTCTGGATGACCGAGAGGAGTGTGCAGAAGACTGGTGACTACCTGCCACAGATTGTAAAATAGGAGACTGTGGAACAGATCTCACCAGCTCCAAGGAGGGGACCCCGATCTTTTATGAGTCTGGGACAGCTCCAAGACTGCTGATGGAGCCACCAGAGAGAGAAAGAGAGTCTTATCAGAGCCAACTGTCCTCTCCAAAGGCTCGGAAGACTTGTCTTTAGAGCTGGTCGGCACCGAAGACAGAGCTGATGAAGATGTACGTTTATTGTCCTGTTTTTTTGCAGGCTGAGTTTTTCCAGACACAGTTTCAAAAGGGGTTTTTAATAAACCTCGTAGAATAAGCTTGTTTCGTCTCTCCTGCAGGACTTGTGCACTAAAGCCATGACAAATGGAACACGAGTCCTGCAGGTGAACAGCCCCTACACAGTACACGCAACTCGTGTGCCCGTTTGTAAGGGACATTTTTTGGCAACACGAATCGCATTTTTTAAAACCTGATGGTTTTGGATCCTTGGACATGTTAAACTACCTGAAACAGCAAAAAACGTAACACACAAGTTAGCAAAAATTTACAGTAACATGCCTAACTGAAAAAACACAACTTTTTTTTTTTTATAACAATAGATGGAAAGAGGAGGTAGCCTCTAAGTTAAACGGCTACTTCCCCTAAGGAAAGAAGAGCCTCTAAGTAAAATGGCTTCTCCTGAAAGTAGAAGGGAGGGACGGAAAAGGGGAAAGCCCTCTAACTTAAACGGGCTGCCGACAGGGATTACAAAGGCAAGGTAGGCCCACAGAAATGATGGCATTAACAACAGCAATAACAAACAGCTGAAAGGTTGGGAGGGGGGTAGTAGAATATAAGAAAAGTTAGATTAACACTACCAGTATACGAAAAACTATCAGAAAGCTATCACAATAATCAAAATTTTACACAAAAAAAAAACTACTTAGCCTGAGCCAGCAGAAGACAATCTCGACGCTGCAAGCAGCAAACGAGATCTGGGTAGCTACCACTAGGCATGTTGGGATAGGGGTTAGCCTCCAGCCAGTAAAGACTTTTCGAACTATAGTATGTGGCTGAGTCAGAGCAGAGTTCGGCTCCGAACCCAAACAGTAAGAAGGAAGGCGAGATAGGGACAACATAACATCAGAAGTTATGTAATAACCTCTGGGTTTTGAATACTGCCTCGGATTTGACTTTGGCCATTTCTCAGACTTTGAATCCATAGCTAAGACTCATCCCCAAACCCAAATTCCTCTGCTAAGCCCCAGGTTACCTCAGATTGAGTTTGCCCCTTTAATATCAACATATAGAAAGGAAGCAGGTCTATAAATGTCTAGAAACATGACAGTAAATGTATCTGCAGCTAAGACAGGGGGAAAACAAAGGGGAAGTACCTCCAGGTCACACAAGGAAACCATATGAATATCTTTTTCAACAGGAAGGTGAAGGAAGGGGGGGTTGGTTGAGGAAAGACAAAAACAGACAACACAGATGAATCGTTTTGGAGAGTAGATAACTTTTGTATCTGATGTTGTCTTTTCATCTGGTCCTCAAACTCTGGGACAGAATCTCATCTAGTATCAACCCAGGAAGGTCTCATGGAAGGATATTCCAGAGTACAGTGGAACCAAATGCTGCCCTGTTCCTAGAAAGTGTGCCCAGCTTGTAATAAACTATGAAGGTATAAGCATTGGACCAAGTAGTAGCACAAATGTCATCCACAGAAGTTTGGAATAAGGCTGAAGAAATACAGACTGATCTCATGGAATGATCTTATAATAGTCTTGGTAAAGACAAACAATTGTGTTTACAAACATAGGAAATACATTCAGTGAGCCATCATGCTAATATACATCATTGGTCACTGGAAACAGATTGCCTTAACTTAACTTTTTAAAATAAAATTTGATCCAATTTCCTGAAAGCTTTTGTTCTATGGAGATAGAATTTCAGGTGTCTGTGACATCCAATAAATGAACATATATCCCCCTTTATTGGAGAATTTGAGAAGAACTCTGGTAAATTAATGGACAAGTGAATTCAGAAGCTACTTTCAGAAAATAAGGAGGAATTAGTGTGAAAAGGAACCCTGTCTTTATGAAAAGTTAAATAAAGTGGCTGGCAAAATAAAGCCTGAAGTTCCAAAACTCTTCTAGCAGATGTAATGGCAACTAGAAAAATGTTTTTTTAGGACAGAAAGTTTAGATAAGCCTTTGCGAAGAGTTCAACAGTTCAGACCTGGAGAAGAATCATCAAATCCCAAGGAGAGTAGGTTCCTTGATATGTGTCCAGAGTTAAAAAAGTACCCTTAAGGAAGGACTTGCCTTACCTAAGGGAGGCCAGTGACAAATTATCTTTACCTGAGTGAAAACTGGAGATTGCAGCCAGCTTTACTGTAACTATAGAGTAACTCACGCCATTATGAAAAATGGAATCCAGGAATTCTAATCCTGCTGGAATGGCTACTGAAAACTGATCTAGATTGCTCTAGTTAGCCCAGATAGAGAACTGTTTCCAATTGCTCCTGTATAGGGGGAATAGGACAAAAAACTTTCTGCATTTGGAATTGTGGACAGAGGTGAACAGGTCACAACATGGTTAACCCCAATGACAAATAATCTGTTCTGACACTGAAGGACTGACAGACAACTCATGAGGTATAAGAATGGATCTGTTCAGTCTATCCACTAAAATGCTGGACTTCCCCAGAATGTGCACAGCTAAAATAAATTGGTTGGAAGGTGGTTGGATGAGATTGTCCACTGTCACACACTCACTGCCTCCTGACACAAGGGATAAGAGCTGGTTCCTTCCTATCTGTTGATGTACCAGACGACTGACATGTCTGTCTGTACTGCAATCATCCCTTGAGGTAGGATGTCTTGAAATGCCTGCAAAACTAAAAGGAGTGCCCTCATCTCTAGGAAGCTGATGTGAAGGTTGGTCTCTTGGGGGGGGGGGACCACGTGCCTTGGACTGCCTGTCCCAGGTAATGCCATCCAGCCCAACTGGGGAGCATCCATGGTCACCATGGCCTTGGGCAATGAGAGAACAAATAAGCGGCCCTGCGAAACATCTGGTGCATGGACTCACCAGGATATATACTGCCGGCAGGTCTTTGTGATTCAAATGGCAGATATCATGGGATGTCAACTCATAGACTATTGGACTGCTAAGAGTCCATTGTAGTACTCTCATGTGGTATTTCGCTGTCACTGACTCCAGACACTGAAGGACCAGTCTGGCTGGTGGTGACTGGAGCCTGAAGCTGTAATTTGGACAATATGGACTAAGGAAGCTGAGCTTCTTGAGAAACTGTGTCCAGATGAGCACCTATGAACTCCAGGGTTTGGGTGGGCAGGAGGTGAGATGTGTCATAGTTAACTGTCATGCCCAGGTGTAAACATAAATGAAGCAGGTAGTCACAGGCTTGTATCAGTAGATGCCTGATGGGAGCTGTGAGAACCAGTCATGAAAACAGGGAAACACCCTGAATCCCAGCAATCTCAGGTGAGCTGCAACCAGTGCCATATATTTGGTGAACACCGAGGGGCCTTTGCTGAGACCAAAATGGCTGGCTCCCAGCTAGAAGTGAAGGGATTTCCTGGATAGTCAGTCTGTCTATTTTTATGTGATGGTACACATCCTGCAGATCTATTGAGCACATACAATCATCCTGCCTCAAAAGAGGGAGAATGGACTGAACCATGAACCATTAGAAACTTGGAGTATTAGATAAACTGGTTTAAGTGACTTAAGTTTCAATATTGGCCTGAAGTCCCCTGTCTTCTTTGGCACCAAACAGAATCTTGAATAAGTTCCAAATCCTTGTTGGTCTGGTCAGACCTCTTGGATGACTCTTTCTTAGCAGCTTTTCTATCACTAAGGTTGCTACCTTCCTCTGATGGGATGGGTACATCGGGAATCTGAAGTTGAGGAAGGGAAAAGGAAATGTAATAGCCTCTTGTAATTATTCTTTGCACCCAGACATCTGTGGTGACTGAGGTACAGGCTCTCAGGTGCAGAAGCAATGCCCCCCACTGCCTCCACAGTGCAGTAGTCGAGCAGCAGTTCATGGGTGCTGAAAAGGCTTCTTGGTAAAGGGGCTACTGAAGCCTTGATTTTACAGACCTTCCCTGCCACATGGATGACACCTACCATTAGAGTCAGGTGGCTTCGGCTCCTAGAAGCCACCTATCTCTATAAGAGTCCTGACAGAACCTTTGCAATTTCCAGAACCACATCTTTTGTCACCTTTCTGCTTTCTTGAAAAGGTCCTTTGAGGGGTAGAAAACATATCCCTACAGCATTCTGGTCACTCTTGGAGAGAATCTCTTTAACTTTCAGTCCAAATAAGGTAGATCCATCAAAGGGTGCAATGATGGATATCTTGTAGGGCTTTGCAAAACTGCAAATGTGCATCCGGGCATTCCTCCTAAAGATAATGCCTGAACCCTCCACTCTCGAAACACCTTATGTAGCATTTTAAATCATATGCATAGAGGTGTTTGAAAGGGACTGAAGATTGGCTAGTTGTGAAGAGATGGTCTTTATCCTCCATCAATATGGACCCTGAGAGGAATTTGGTAAACTCTTTCATCAGATCCCACTGAAACCTTGTGAAATGTGCCAGATAATTTAATGACTACAGAGTAAAGGTCACTGTAGCAAAAATTCACTTCCCCGAGTCTGTCCAGAGCCCTAGACTCTCTCTGTTAGTGAGATGGACAGAGGGACTTCCTTAACAGGCTCCTTTTTGGTGACTGCGGCAACCACCTTGGCATTAACTAAGGGACCCCTACTTCAAAGGGCACAGCTCTCAGGTTCAACCAAGTACTTGTTTGGCTTCTTAGGAATTGGCTCTGTTGTATCCAGATCCTTCCAAGCCTAATGGGAAATAAGGTCCACCACTTCATCTGCTGGGGCACCACCCCAGAAGTTTGGGAATTCTCTAAATAAAACATCCTGAAGGGGTGACCTTAGGGACCCCTCCACTTCATCAAAGTCAGTGTCTTCTGTTAAAAAAGGATCCTTCCAAGCCCAATGGGAAATGAGGCTCACCATTTCATCTGCTTGGGGCACTACCTCAGAAGTTTGAGAATTCTCTGAATGAAACATCCTTAAGGGGTGACCTGGGTACCCATCCCTCTCATCAAATTCAGTGTCTTCTGTTAAAGACTCTTGTGAGGAATCAATGTGCCTCCTTTTGCACTTATGCTTCCAGGGAACTTCCTCACAGGGCTGATCCAAGGAAGACCCAAAAGTGTGTGCGGGATCTGTGTGCGGGATCTTGCAAAAGTACTGTCTTGAGGCTTGAATGGACCGGCTCCCCTGGTGGGACAGAATGAGCAGACTCAGAAGCCAGGGCAGACAAGTGTGGAGAGTATAAGAAAGTCCTATCGCCAGTCATATAGACAGAGCTCTCCACTGCCTCAAAGGCAGAAGCAGATGTTGAGCCCAGGACCACTCCAGTAGGAGCTGAAGTCCAAGACCTCTCATGACCCTGCCTTGACTCAGAAATCAGAACCAAGCTACCTGACACAGAGGCTCTGAAGGGAAGGAAGAGCTCCAGAATCCCCAGAGTCAAACCCCTGCCTCCAGATCAGGCCCCGAAGCTATGGCTCTGAGATCCCCTCCAGCTCCCACAATGTCAGTGCCAGATGGGTCAGAGATGGTGTTTGAGTTGATGGGAGTTGATGGAAGTACAATCTTTCAGATCAGGATTCTCATATCCAGTACCTCCAAAGCCAAGTGATGGGTCGGAATAGGAGTGAGTAAAGCTGTTTGGGCAAGTCTGAAGCTCACAGGTCCAATGGGAGATGGAAACTGGAGTACTCCCAACTGAATTTGAGTCCTGAGAAATGTTCTCATCATCCTGTCTACATCTGCTTCAGATATGGCGGTCTTGACATTCTACGTGGAGTCTTTAGCAGAAAAGGGTAGTGTTGACTGGATGACAGCATCTCTGGATAGAATCAAGGGTGTCAAAGGGATGATGACTTAGGAGACAACGTTTTCGGATTCAGGGTCCTGGGACGTTTGGCTGGAGGAACTGAAGCTAGAGCAGAAAGAGGAGAATGATAAGAGGAGCATTTCGTCTCTCTCTCTCTTTCTCTCTCTCTCTCATTTCACCTTGCTGCTTCTCTGCTGGTTTCTGAGTGGAGAGGGAAGCTCCAGATATGGAAGAAGAGGAAGGCAAAAGACCCCTAAGAATTAATTTGTTCCTGTGCTCAACCAAGGCTCTGCTGGTTGAAGCCAGGATAAATTTTACATTCTACTTCTAGAAGTGTGGCCCCAAGAATGCTCACACATTCAGAGTGGGCATTCAAGTTAGAAATCATATGTCCACATGAAGAACATTTTTTGAAACAAAAAAATTGTCATATATCATACAGGACAACTCGCAATCCTAAAAACAGCAAAAGAAAAACACATAGAAACACACAGAAGAGAAAAATATCTAGTTTACTAAAAATACCAGCAATGGTAGTAACAAACTATTGACAAGGGAAGGGAACTACTGACAATGGCAAAAAAGACTATTAGAAAGAAACTAGTAGAAAGAAAAAAGGCACGAAGCCTGAAAGGTAATGAAAGATAACCCTACAGAAACAAATAGAGGATACAAAGCTCTCTAAGACATACTTTACTTTTTTTTCCCTTTTTTTGTAATAACTGGGGAGGATAGGAGAAGCTGAAAGGAGGTCAAAAACCAAGAAAAAGAGAACCAAGTCAACAAAAAGAAAGTACTTATCTCCAAAAATCTCCAAAATATACTTAAACTATGTCAAACATGTCTGATCACTATAGCGGCAAATGAGATTTGAGGTAATCTGGCAACTGAGAGAGGATTATGGGTAAGGAAAAGGATCCAAAGTTTGAGAAATGGCCAAAGTCAGATTGGAGGCAAGATCTGAAACCCAAAGGCTGAGGAACGGGTGAGAAAAAAAAAATAATAATATCAGATACACACGTCTAAGCCACACTGGGGTTAGGAGAATAACCTCAGCTTTGTTACTCTTGGCTTCCTGAATATACTTGTGAATAAGAGGAATGCAAGAAGCAACTCTACACGCCATTTTTAGACTACAACATCCATGGGTTCATAGGTTGGTACTAGGTTATTGGCCCTAGGGCCTACATAAGCTTAGCCAAAAAGGTACCCTGGCTTTCGCCACCCAAGAAAATTATTTTCATGTGCCCCTGTCGAGCAGAGCCACAGAAGTGATCCCCAGGGTGAATTTCCTATCTTCCATCCAATCATCAAGATTTTTCTTGAAGAGTGCTAATGAGGAGCTTTGTTTGATATAGATAGGTAGTTTGTTCCAGAGTATGGGAAGTCTCTGGGACAGGAATCTATCCCTCCAGCATGTTCTGTTTATTGTGGTGACAGGTTTAGGTCCCTAGAGCATGTAGCTCAGAGGGACTGAGATTTCTTTAAGTGGAGCATGTCCAACAGCTCTGGGTTTGACATAGCTTTGTATGTTAGGCAGAGATCGCCTCTGAGTAAAGCTGGAGTTTTTTGAGACGGTCTGCATAGGGCATTTGTTTAAGGCCGGTAATCTTCTTTGTGAGGTATTTCTGTGGCCTTTCTAGTTGTTGTAGATGTTTTGTGAGGTATATACCAAAAGGGGTCTTGTACTCTATAATGGGTTTAATGAGTGATGAGTAGAGGGGAACAATTACCTCTTTTTTCCTGGATGTGAAACCTTTTCTGATGAGGTGTGCCATACAGAAGGATTTCCTGTCTACTGTGTCAATGTGATTATCAAAGGAGAGACTACTGTCTACCTGTGTCCCAAGGTCTTTTATCACACTTTCAGTGTTAAGTAGACTACCGCCTATGTGGTAGTTCATGGGTACAGAGTTTTTACCAAAAGGGATGACAATGCATTTTTTGGCATTGAGCTTGAGGCCATGGCTTTGACACCAGGCATTTGTCTCAGTGAGGTCCTTTTGTAGGATGTCCACATTGTTAGGAGTTTCGATTATAGCTCCTAGTTTGCAGTAATCTGCGAACTTCATTAGCCAAAGACCTTCTGCGTCAGCCTGTACTTCTGAGAAGTAGATACCAAACAGGAGAGGACCCAGGACTGAAGCCTGTTGTACTTCACTTGTCACTGGTCTGAACTCGGACTTGGAGTCTGCTACTTTCACAGTGTGGGTTCTGTCAGTGAGCCAGTTGGCAACCCATCTTGTAACATAGGGATTTATACCTAGTTTAGTAAGTTTATCTATAATTCCAGAGTGGGGGATGGTGTTGAAAGCCTTGGAGATATCTAGATAGGCTGTGTGAACCACCTTACCCTCATCTTTGGCTTTGGTGACTGCTTCAAAGAAGTCTATCAGGTTTAGGAGACATGATCTCCCTTTTACAAACCCAAACTAGGTGGGGTCCAGAGTTTGGAGATTACCAATGTCATTGTTTATAAGTTCCATGATGATACGTTCAATGGCCTTGGAGACCAGGTTCGTCAGGCTAATGGGGAGGTAGTTTCTGGGGTCCGTGGTGTCTCTCCCTTTGTGAAGTGAGATAACCATCGCTGTGCGCCATTACTGGGCTCAAAGCCTGAGGTGAGGCTATGATTGAACATGGTACTTAGGTGGGGTGCCAGTGGGACATCCCTTATAAGGAGAAATTAGGGAGGAGAAACTGTTGCATTTGGTGCTGTCATAGTTGCAAACAGACCACAATGCTCTCCAATAACGAGTTTCCATGTTCGTTTAACATCAGCAGGCCTATCTGCAAAATAATTGGCTTCCCCAGGAATATGAACTGCTATTAGAAAGTGACTGGTAGACAAAGCTCATTCTCATACCCTCAGCAATTTTTAAATTTTTTTTTTTTTTTTGCAGGTTGTGTGACTGAGCCTCTCACTACCTGTTAATGTACTATACCAAAGCTAAGTTTGTCAGTATGAATGGCAATCACACTATGAGAAAGGGAGTTCTGAAGTGTCTGCAGAGTGAAGAGCACTGTACTCATCTTCAGAAAGCTGCTACACAGACTGGCCATGGACTGTGACCATACGCCTTAGAGCGACTACATTTATCAAATACCTACCACCCACCCATCTTAGGGCAGAGTCATGTATGGCAAAATCCATTACAGGAGTGGGGACATGAAATGCACTACCAATATTAAGAGTGTGTGTGTGTGTGTGTGTGTGTGTGTGTGTGTGTGTGTGTGTGTGTGTGTGTGTGTGTGTGTGTGTGATAGAGAGACACCATCATTGAAAATCACAGAGATTCTCATTTAATTGAAAAAAAGATCAGACAGTTTGGATCACTGAGCCTTAAAAATGTCTGCCATAGGATCTTCATGTGGAAACTAGTGTGAGGCATCATGAAAATAGCTACTTTCATCAGGCCTAGAGTCTTTAGGTTGTTGAAACTGTTTTGATATTGTAGCAGCTGTAACACTATTCAAAAACAGACCATACCAACCATGGCAGAAAAATAATAAAAATGTAAACTTTAATTAGGTTAGCGCTTTCATGCTTCTAACAGCACTTCTTTAGACTGCTTGACCATCCGTTCACTATAGAATATATTATTTTCTTTGTAATAGCTGTAACACTGCCAAATGTAAGAGTGCAATTTTGTTCTATGGAAAATTGTCTTGCAATAGTTTTCTCCATGCATTTAATGAACATCAGAGACTGTGATGGGACCATCTGTGACTCTGCAATGTCATCATACATAGATCACCAACTCAACGATAAAAAGACAAAACCAACTGCTACACAAGGAGGAGCTAGGGATCTGCACACCAAATTCGAAAATCTGTAAAAAATGTCCAAACCAAGTAAGTAAACTTGTACTCAACGTTTATTTTAAGCCACAAAGTCTCTGTTTAGCTTTTCGTCGGTGACTCCTCACCAACTTCCTCAGAACAGGAAATAAAGAGATTCAACACATCCTGTTTAAATACTACGATATAACTCCCTACTTTTACTACACTGCCACCTGCCGTCAGAATACAACATTTCAATATATTAAAAAGAACATACAAAAAGACATAAGACTATTTAAAAACATATGTAAATATAAAACACTTCCTTAACAATATAAGATTAAAAAACAATAAGTCAATAGCCAACAGGCTTGACTTGGAAAAAAGAAACCAAAAATTATGTATTGAAATAAAATAAAATAAATAATTCACTTCATGGTAAATAAATTAGACCCTTAATGGAGCAATACATGTGCAAAAAAAATTTTAAAAACAAAGGCTACTGAAACATATGTATCATAATTTTGCACATTAACGTATAAAATAGCAAAACTACCTTATCAAACTTTTCAGTTTCAAAACACAGGAAATTGACAACATGTTATTTATTCAAGCCTGGAAAATGGTATGCTTCCAACCTCAATTGCCAAAGCAATTCTCTGAGTTCCAACAAATAGGAAACAGGGTGCCCGCTGTTATCATGCACAACCTGATCAATCACTGTGAAGCTAAATCCATGCCCTGGGCACTCGCTAATGTGTTTAGCAAGTGCATTAGCCATTTTTTTTTTCTTAATGGCATATAGATGTTCATATAGGCACTCATGCAGTTTCCGGTCAATTTTCCCTATATAGAAAGCCGGACATGAAGAACACTGGGCCAGGTAAACCACGTGTGCTGGTACAGTTGAACCTCCCCTGGATTTTGTACTTTCTCTCATTGATCGCAAAATAAGTTCCCGCTTTCACGTATTGACAGTATCTGCACATGTTGCATTTGAACAGCCCGAATGTGCCCGAGTAGGTCTAGGTTTCCTTTCAAGGATGTTTTTTACACTGGAACCTCTCTTGTAAATGACTTGAGGATTTAACCCTAAAGCTGAAGGACCTTGCTTGTCTGGTGTAAGTAAACACCAATTCTTCATAATAATAGAAGCAATAGCCCCAGCATCCAAACTGTAAGTAGTGATGAAGCTGCAGGCATAAGTAGATCTAGTCCGGGTATCTTCGACCAACACACCTTGATCTGCAATAGACTGGCCCAAAATGGGGAGATATACCCCATTCTCCCTCTTGCGACTAACCTCATTACAGAGGTCTGAAATCAGATGGTTGGGATAACCCCTATTCAAAAAGAGGTCTCTGATAAACTCACATTCCTTTAAGAAATCACTGCCCCGTGTCACCATCCTGGCCGCCCGGACCAGTTGGCCCTTGACTATCGACCTCTTCTGATGAAAGGGGTGGTTGCTTTGAAAGTGCAAATATGAGTTTGAAAAAGTAGGTTTGCGATGGATGTTGGCCATATAGCAACCCCTGTAGTTATCCTAAGACAGATCAACGTCCAAATAAGCAATTTACTCCATGGAAAAGTTAGAGGTGAACCTAAGGAATTCAGTAGATGTATTAAAGCATTCCAGGATGGAGTCTGCTACTTCCCTTCCCCCTTGGAGAATGATAAAAATATCGTCCAAAAATCGGGTATACAATAGGACTTTCTCTTTAAATAATGGGTTAGGAAAGACAAACTCTTTCTCCCAGAATGCCATCATCAAATTTGCTACACTGGCCCGAGGGGACCCCATAGGCGCCCCTATCCTTTGATGGGACCATCGGTTGTTGAAGTGTTGTAACAGTGAAGACACTCAAACATCTACATTTATGTAAGTAGAGCAACTGTACTATATTCCTTTTATTTCACTGTTGCAGTAATAACCCTAAAGAGTACTCCAAAAGCTGAGAAAATAGGAGGCTGGAAAAGAAAGGAGATTTTAAGGAGAGGCAAGAATGGCCTCAAGACTGCAGTACCAAATCCAGCCCTGGATATGGAGAAAATGGGAAGGTTATAATGCCTGGTAAATTCAGAAACCAACTTAGTCGTGAAAGAGGGGTCAGGCCTGAGAGAAACATCGTCCTGGTGAAAAATAAACAATGCCTCAGTATGAGGGTTTAGAGTTCTGAAACCCATTAAGGTAATAGCCAATGAAAAGGCTATTTTCCAGGACAGAGAAACTGAATGTCAGCTGTGAAGAGAGAGAGAAACACGGAGAAAGTTTTTCCAGCATAAAATTGAGATCTCAAGGATGACAGAGAGCTCTTCTGGGAAGCCTTAGAAGAACAACTCCTTTAAGGAATAATAAATAAGCATTATGGAATAAGAGACTGAGAGAAAAGAGGAAGCTACATACTGGACATGGCAAAAATGTGAATTTTAATAAATGAGCAAGACAGACCAGATATAAATAAGTGAGACAGCTAAGTAAGCATATGGTTGACCTCTGCTGACACTGGAAGACATCCTGTTGTTGGCACCAAACAGAAAACCTTTTTCATTTTGAAGTGTATGATTTTCTAATACTAGGTTTTTTGGCTTATTTTAAAATGTCCATCACATCCTTGTCCAAAGAGAGGCCTTGAGAAGCATTTAGTGGATTAACCGTGCTGTCAATCTCAAGGTGCTGAGGTTGGGATTATGATGGAGCCCCTGTTTTGTGTCAGAAGATCCACTTGTTGAGGAAGCAGCCATGATGTTCCCTTTTCAGGCTGTGTAGGAAAGGGAACCAATGCTGCCTCATCCAAAAAGGTGCAATTAGGTTCACCCTTAGCCCTTCCTCCCTGATTTTTCAGAAGTGCCCTGAGGATTAGTGGTATGGGAGGGAACACAAAGAAACAGACCTGTCCATGGAAAGGAGAAGGCATCCATCCTCCAGACCTTTGGATGTTTAGCCATTGTGCAACATTTATGTAGCTGGTAGTTTTAATCTGAAACCAGGTCTCTTTCTGGCACACCCTAAGTGAGGCAGATGAGTTTGAATATGCTCTTCTTCAGGACTCAGTACTTCTGGCATGCAAAGGTGATCTGCAAAAAAGCTATTCTCCCCTGGCAGGTATCGTGCTAGGAAATGAAGGCCCAGGTCCTATGTTGTGTTCCATAGGGACACAGTTAGGTGGCACAGAGGATAAGAATGTCCGTCCCTCTGCTTGTTTACGTACCACATCACTGTAGTGTTTTCTGTCTTTATCAGTACAGTAACTGGTTTCCTTGAAAACTAGGATGTCCTTGAGAACATTCATGTGTTTTTGCTGAAATTATCTTTTCCATTTTGCTTGAGGTTGGAGACCACTGGAGTGTGATCCCCAAGCCAAGTCTGAGGCATCTGTGGTCAGAATCATGTTTGGGTAGGGATCCTAAAGGGTACCCCTATGTTCTGACTGTAAGCAGAGAGCCACCATTGAAATTCACTTTTTCCATAGAGGGAGAGTGGAATTTCTTAGTTTAGGGACTGATTGTGCCGATTCCAAATATTTTTCAAACACCATTGGAGTTTCCAAATGTGAACTCTGGCTACAAGAAACATTAAGATACACATGGTCGTGTATCCCAGAAGTGTGACAAATTCCAATGTTGGAAAAGATCTGAAGTAGTATGTTAGTAAAGAGATTTTTTTTTCCTGTGGAAGGAAAGCTCTTTGCAGCTGTGTGCCCAGCAAGGCCCCTAGAAAGATTAGTTTTTTGCTTGGGAAGAGGTTGGACAATTTTAGATTCAGGGTGGAGCCTAGAGAAGAGAAAATGGTCATAGTTTGATGTAGAGCTGAAAGAAGCTCCTCCAGTGAGTCTCCTTAGATCAGGCTTTCTTCTAGGTAAGGGCAGATCTGAATACCTTTGGTAATGCAGTGAGCTATTACTGGAACCAGACATTTGGTAAATACTCTGGGTGCAACAGATAAGCCAAAGGGCAGAACAGAGAACTGATAATTATTTCCACTGCCTTTGAAGCATAGATGCTTCCTGTAAGATCCTGTAATGGGAATGTGAAAGTAAGCATCTTTTAGATCCAAAGTGACCATATAGGCTTTTGCAAGCACAGATAAGAGCTTTTGTATGGTAAGCATTTTGAATTTTGGCACAAAAAGAAATCTAGTTAGTTTTGACAAATCAAATGGGCTTCCATATTCCCTCTTTTCTTTGAGCAAGAAAGAGTCCAGAGTAATACCCCCTTCCCTTCCCCTGGTGAGGTACCTTTTCCATGGAGCCTTGCTGTAAAAGAAACAAACCTACTTGGTTCAGAGCTTCTTTTGGAGGAATGGTAGGAATGCCAGCAGGCTTTGGCAGGGAGACAAAATACAGTATGTAGCCTGAAATTATGACACTTAGCACTTATCTGTCTTGGGTAATCTTGACCCATTTGAAATGAAAGAAAGCTAACCTTCCTCCTAGCTTTGACAGAATGTGGGGTTTGGAGGGAGGGAGGAAGGAAGGAAGGAAGGAGGGAGAGATTGGGGTTAGATTTAAGGGGCAGAGGGCAGGGAGGGGACTGACTGAGTCATGGCTGCTCTCTGCCGGGCCCCTGGGGCAGGGGTCCACTAGGCTTGGAAGTAGATTCTGGTAACCATTGCCTCAATGATCTATCCCTTCTGAGTCTTTTTCCTCTTTGCCTTTGCTGTGAAGGAGGAAAGGACTAACACTTAGTAAGATAGTTTCTACTAAACCTAGGTGGCTGAACAAGAAGAAATTCCTTGATATTTTGCACAAATTTAGACTTATCCAGTTTTTTTTTAAACAGCCTCCGCTTTGGGTCCAAATAAAAAGTCTTTGTTAGAGGAGCATCTGGAATCTCAGATTTAACATGGCCTGGAAGGGATTTGTTCCCTTAGCCAGGCATTTCTGTGGATAACAGACCATGATGCAGCTGCATTGCTTGATGCTTCTAAAACATCATAGCCGCTGCAAAGAATGCTTTTCAAATTGGGAAACAGAGCTGCATATTTCCAGCTGTTCTTTGAAGAAAAAAGTGCTGTCTTCCATCCCCTCTATTTTATCTTTCATATGTTCCAGTACAGCCTTCTGGTACTTAACCACATGAAACTGGAAAATGACAGCTCTCATGGCAGGGTGGCAGAAACATAAACGTTTCTGCGAAAACAATCCAGGGTTCTCCCTTCTTTATCATTAGGCAATGGATTCCTGGAACTGTTACCTTTAGTTCTCTTAGGATCCTAAGTCATGACTTCAGGATCAGCTTTAGGATTCCTAAAAAGGTGTTTGTTGGAATTCAGGACCCTACAGAATCTGCCTGGCTTCCTAAGAGCATGTGGTTGGGAGTCAAGCTGCAGGGATGAATCTGAAATATCATCCACAACTTCTATTACTGGAAGAATGGACAATTACGGGAAGAATGGACACAGGTTTACGCTCAGGGAGCTTAAGAAATTCTCTAACTCTCTTTTTAGACTGAGTATAATCCTGAGCTTCCTGTTGGAAATACTCCCTCATTTTATGGAATGATTTCCCAGAGGTAAAGTCTTCATGTGGCGAACCTAAAGCTAAATTATCCATTGAATCCACATCAACATATCAGCCTGTGGATAACTGGTCTACATAAGCCAAGGGATTGGGAGGGTGGCCTAATGGTTAAGGTGTTTGCCTTACAAACACAAGGTGCAGGGTTTGAGTCTCACAAGGGATAATTGGCTAGGCTTAAAATGGCTCGCAAGAGCAGTTAGCTTAGTACTAACCTATGAACATAGGAACTGATCCTCATCCAACTCATTCAAATCTGAGGATTCCTGGGAGGGAGGGGGCCCTCTTTCTTTTCCCAGAAGTAGATTCTGTAGGAGCAGGAGATCTGGTAGGACTGTGCTGCCTGGAATCCAGAATTTGGACTAAATACTCAGCCAGTTTAAGCAGATCCTGATAGGCCTGTGGGAGTTTCTAGCCTGATGCCCTAAGCTGAAGCATGGAAGAAAGAATCCTTTCTTCCATGCCCCAACTTAGAAGAAAGAATCCTTTTAGGTTTGACCTCAGGTTTTGTCCTGGGTGTGACATCAGAGGTACTAGGAAATGACCATAGACGGGTATCCACGACCTGTGCGTGGTCAACTGATGAACCCAATTGGCACTTAGCTTTAAGAAGAACTCTGGTCTTCAGACTGACCGATGCAGTCTATGATGTGAATTCTTCAGGTTGCAATGGCAAGAAAGAAATACAGGATCATGATGGCAGATGACCCTCATACCCTGACGTCCTAACATCAGGTGCAGAGCATTTGACATGCCAGCAGGAGGGAATTAAATCCCTGGTACTTGGACCGGCCAAGGGCTACCACAGCAAAGAATACCCATATGGTTATTACTGCAACAATGAAAGACGATGAGCATTTAGCAGCTTAGAAACACTAACAGGAAAAAAAACGGACAGCAGTCCTCTAGCTGCCGGTTCTTTGCAGAAGTTTCATTGTAGTCCTTGGAAGTAGTAGCTTTGAGCCCCATCTTCACGCAATGTATGCCCACTTTTAGCACAAGATTACATGCTGGAATAAGAGGAAAGTACAGTTTTGTACTACCATAAATGTAGATGTCCGAGAGGTATGCATCTGCAGTCCTAACAAATGGGTTGTCCTGGCCTCAGGCAGCCCTTCGGTCGGCCGGATTCCAAAGTCTGGGTCTGGCCTCGGCTGATGTCGCACTTCACCCGACGTCATAGCTGCAGTTCAGCGGGTATAAAGGCATCAGCCGACGCCATTTTCCTCAGTGTTTCTTGCCCCAGATGCCAGGTGCCCTCTAGGAAGGCTAAATTTGGATAAATGCAAATGTTTCCAAACAATAGAGAGCAAATAAAAATAAACATGTATATACATATATACAAACAAATACACCATAATAGATTCCCCCAGCTAGCTACAAGATGGGCAATTACCCTAGGAGTACCACAGAGGGGAAGGAGGGTGGGTAATCCTGACTGCAGATGCATACCTCTCGGACATCTACATTTATGGTAGGTACAAAACTGTACTATGTCCTTCAAGGGTGCATCTGCAGTCCTAACAAATGGGTAGAATACCATAGCCAAATTGGGGGAGGAGGCACTAAGGAGGCACTAAGAATTTATGGTGTAGCTAAGATCCCTTGCAAAACAGCAGTGGCAAAACCTGCTCGGGATCTGGAGTATAAAGGCAGATTATAAAGCTTGGCAAATGTATGCACGGAGCTCCAAGTAGCAGCCTCTAAAATGTCTTTGGTAGCCACTCCTCGTAAGAAGGCTGTAGTAGTGGCTGTAGCCCTTGTGGAGTGAGGTCTGATGTTTTCTGGAGTTGCCTTTCCATGAAAAGAGTAACAAAATCTAAAGCAATTTCCTATCCATTTTGAGATTGTCTGTTTTGAAATTGCTTTTCCTTCCATTCCTGTTGCATATGCTACCAGAAGCTGGTCAGTTTTTCTATTGTTCTTGGTTCTGTCCAGGTAGTAGCGCAATTGTCTGTGTACATCCAAAGTATGCAGCAATCTTTCCCCCCTGTTCTGCGGGTTGGGGAAGAATGTTGGTACTTGTATTGCTTGGTTTAATGATACCCTGGAGACCACCTTTGGCATAAAGGTAGGATTAGTTCTCATGGACACTCTATCCTGATGGAAGATAAGGAAGGGTTGTACTGCCATTAATGCCTGTAATTCAGAAACCCTTCTAGCTGAAGTGACTGCAAGTAGGAAAGCAGTTTTCCAAGATAAGTACTGTAATTCTGCTGTTGCTGCTGGTTCAAAAGTGGGAAGTGTCAACTTCTCTAACACAAAGTTCAAGTCCCATGTAGGCAATGGTGGTTTCCTTGGTGGCTTTACATTTTTAATTCCTCTGAGAAACTGCCTGAGTAGAGGTTGAGAGAAGACTGGAGGATCCATGTTGTATTCTGCTGAAATTGCTGATGCATGAATCTTAATGGAGGAGTAAGACAGACCATTGTGGAAAAGCTCTGCTAAGTATTCCAGGATGTTAGCTATGTTTGCCAATGATGCATCTACACCCTTTGTTGCACTCCAAATGAGATATCTTTTCCATTTTGCTGAATAAGTTTTCCTTGTTGAGGGTCTGCGAGCCTCCAGGATAATGTCTTTAACCCTTTGAGATAAATCTGGGTTGTTTTGCCCTATATAATGTTCCAAGCAGCTAGTTGCAGTGTTTTCAAGTTTGGATGCAGAATTTTGAAGTTGTTCTGTGTTAGCAGTAGAGGTAGTAGTGGTAGAGGCCATGCGAGCTCCTGGGACATACTCCTCAGCAGTGGGTACCAATGTTGTCTCGGCCAGTCTGGAGCTATCAAGATGATCCTGGGGCGATCTTCTTTGATCTTCAGCAGCACTTTGTGCATCAAAGGAAGAGGAGGGAATGCATATGCTGTCAGGTTTTCCCAACTGAAGGATAGGGAGTCCACCCTCCAAGCAAGCGGGTGGTATGTCCTTGTGCAGAATTTCTTCAATTGGTGGTTGTGTGGGGACGCGAACAGGTCTATTTCTGGCAGTTCCCATTTCCTTGTGATGGTTCTGAAGATGTCTGGATGCAGCATCCATTCGTGGGCATCCGTGGTGGTTCTGCTTAAGATGTCTGCTAGTATATTTTCTTTTCCTGGCACAAATATGGCTTGGAGCTGAATGCTGAAGCTCAGGGCCAAATTCCAGAGGTCCATTGCCATCCGGCATAGAGGATAAGAATGTGTGCCTCCCTGCTTGTTGATGTACCACATAACTGTGGTGTTGTCCGTCCTTATCAGCAAATGACCCTGTTGAACAAATGGTCTGAATGTCTGAATTGCCTGTTTTACTGCCAGCATCTCTTTTTGATTTATGTGTAGGTTCATCTGATCTTGAGTCCATAAGCCTTGTATGCACTTGTCCACCATGTGTGCCCCCCAACCGAGGTCTGAGGCGTCCGTGGTGATAGTCTGGTTTGGGTGAGGCCTGTGGAAGGGCAGCCCTTTGTTCAATTGACAGGCCTGGGCCCACCACTGGAATTCTTGTTTCAGGCATGGAATTATTGGAATTTGGGTTTCTAGGCTGTGCTTGTGCTGAGACCATAAATTCCTCAGGTACCATTGCAACTTCCTCATATGTAGTCTGGCATGTGGAATTAATATTATGCAGGATGCCATGTAACCCAGGGCTTGCAGTATTTTCCTTGCTGTAAGCTGGTTCTGCGTTGTCAATGCCATGAAATAGAGTGGTAGCTGCTTCTGTTTTTCTTCTGTGAGGAATGCCATCTGGTTTGATGTGTCCAGTTCTGCACCCAAGAAGGTTATCCTTTGGGATGGTATCAGCCTTGACTTTTTTGTGTTGACTGTGTATCCCAGGGCTTGCAGCAGGTGAATAACTTTTTTCAAATATTTTGTCAATTTGTCCTTGCTGTCCGCTTGTAACAGGCAGTCGTCCAGGTATGGATAAATTTGAATTCCCTGAAGCCTGCAATGAGCAATTACTGATGCCAGGCATTTCGTGAATACTCTGGGCGCAGTAGATAAGCCAAAAGGCAATGTTGAGAATTGATAATGCTCTGATCCTGCAAGAAATCTGAGGTATCTTCTGCAATTTGGTCAAATGGGGACGTACAGGTATGCCTCCTTGAGATCCAGAGTCACCAGCCAAGACTCCTTGCCCAGCATGGGAAGAAGCTGCTGTAGGGTCAGCATCTTGAATTTTGGAACAATGAGGTATGTGTTTAGAGCAGACAGATCGAGGATAGGTCTCCATTGGTTTTCCTTTCTTGGTACCAGGAACAGTCTTGAATAAAATCCTTGTCCTTGTTCCATAGCCGGTACCTTTTCTATAGCTCTCATCCCTAGTAAGTGGTCTATTTGCTGTAGAGCTTGTCCTTGGTTTGGAGGTAGGTTTGGCATTCCTCTCTTCCTTGGAAGAGTATGGAAGTGAAACCTGTAGCCTTTGTCTATTGTCTGTAAAATCCATTTGTCTCTTGTAATGTAATGCCAATTTACTGAAAATAAGACTAGCTTTCCGCCTAAGGGTGCTCCCAGTTGTTCCCTGGTAGGCGGTTTCAGAGCCAAGTCACTGTGATTGTCCTGTGGAAGTGGTAGTGGCTGGATCTGTGGCAGTACTTCTCTGGCTGTTAGGCTGCCACTTACGTCCCCTGTAGGCACCTCTGGATTGACCTCTGCCTCTAGGGCGTCTGTTTCTGCTTCTCTGTGCTCTGGTGGTTTCTGGTAAGGACCAATTCTTGGAAGGCCAGTTCCTACTAAATCTCGGAGGCTGGACCTGTAAGAAATCCTTGACTGTCTGGACAGATTTTGCTTTTTCTTCCACCTTCTTCAACACTTGCTGTGCAGGGGAACCAAACAAACTATGCTTTTCCATGGGAGCATCTAGAAGCTTTGACTTTACATGGTCTGGTAAGGATTGCTCTTTTAACCATGCATGCCTTCTGATCACTGTACCAGTCATAGCTGATCTAAAGGAAGCCTCCAGTGCATCATAGCCGCATTTTAAGGAATGATTACTGACCTGCTGAGTATTATGCACCAAATCCTGAAGGGACTTACGGTCTAAAGGCTCAGGCGAGGACAGTTTTTTAGTGAGCTGATCTAACAGAAATTCCTGATACTGAATCATGTGGAATTGACAGTTTAAGGCCCTAAAGAGTAGCAGAAGTATAAACTTTTTTACCCCATCTCTCCAATGCCCTAGATTCCCTTTCAGAGGGGAGGGGGTTTTTGGCAGAGGCAGTTGCTACAGCCTTGGGGCCCTGTGAAATAGTTTCTGGATCTGCTATAGGAGCCTTATACAAATGATAATGTGTGTCCGGAACCCTGTAGTATCTGTCGGGCTTAGCAGGGGCCGGAGGCAGTGAGTCAGGGGCAGTACAAGCATCATTAAATGCATCATCCACAACTGTAAGTACTGGAGGAATAGCTAAAGGCCTATGTTGTGGTAAATGTAAGAAGGTCCTAAGCCTTCTCCTAGAGTCTGAGAAATCCTGGCCCTGCCATTGAAATTGTTCCCTCATAGCATGCAAGGTTTCCCCAAAAGAGAATTCCTCAGGAGGAGAGGCAGAAGGTATGGAATCCTCTGCATCAGAGTCCTCATATGGAGAATAAGGGCCTTCTGGAGGGTTTGTATTTTCTGAATCATCAGAGGAGTAATCCGAAGAAACTGGCTCAGGTGGCTCTGTTCTAGGCCTCTTCTCTGGAGGAGGGTGAGAGGCCCTGTCAGGGTGAGACTGGGTTCCCCTGATCAAAGAAATGAGATCTTCTGCTAGACTAAGCATTTGAGTATTAGTGCTAGGCCTGTGAGAGGGGGTTTTAGCAGGCATGGCCTTTGAAGATTTAGCTGCCTTGGCCCTGGCAAAAGCCTTAATTGACATGGATGCAGGGGCCTAGCAGCCCGCAGGAGAAGATACATCTAAGGGAATAGTATCTGATAAATCCTGAGATACTGAAAGAGCAGGTAGATTTTCGGTAGCAGATTCAGCCATGTTGGAAGAGGCCTCCGTAGTAGGAGGAATGCTGAAGAACCGAGGTCTCGGTTTCAGCCGAAACCGAGACACTCGCGGTTGGCTTAACTGCGGTTTGGGTCGAAACCGCGGACCGCGAGTGTCGGTCCTTTTCCTTACGCTTTTTAGCTAAATGTGAAGTCGGAGTCTCCGACGGCATGATATATGCAAAAGCGGAGCCGAAAAACTCCTCTGCAAACTCCGACCGACGTCTAAGTGTCCGTCGGTTGAAGGAAGCACAGGCTAGACAAGCTGCTACGTCGTGGTCTGGGCCTAAACAAGGTAGGCAGTAAGAGTGGAAATCTTTATGAGGTATTTGTTTCCCACAAGTTAAACAGTTATTCACTTTTTCTGACAACGGCTGAGGCAAGAAAGAGTCCCCAACGGGGTACTTAGCTTTTTAGAAGTCTTCGGTAGTAGCAATCTCTGGTTCTGACCGACCGGCACTTGCGAACAGCTTCTGCTTCGGGCGCCACGCGGCAAGAAAGACTGAGGAAAATGGCGTCGGCTGATGCCTTTATACCCGCTGAACTGCAGCTATGACATCGGGTGAAGTGCGACATCAGCCGAGGCCAGACCCAGACTTTGGAATCCGGCCGACTGAAGGGCTGCCTGAGGCCAGGACAACCCATTTGTTAGGACTGCAGATGCATCCTTGAAGGACATCACATAGGCATGAGAAAAATCAAAGCTTTCTTGCCCAAGAGGGAAACCGAATCCTGTAGCTCTAAAGAAATTAAGTCAAACCAAGCAATAAATGAAATGTCATCCCAGAAGGTCAAAGGTAAAGTAAGGTACCCCACCCCACACAAGGAAAGAGCAGGATGAATGGGGGAAGATGGAAGGATGTTAATACTGCAACAGTGATCTATTTAAACATCTACTGCTATGGTAAATAAAAGAACACAGTACAGTTGTTTAAGTTATTAAATTACTGTTGCAGCAGCCATAGTTATAAGGAACAATTGGGTTAGTTCAGAAGGTGTAGATGGAAGCGGCCAAAGTATAGCTTTAGCAAACCCTGTTCTGGCTCTGGAAATTGAATCTAACTTGTATTGCCTAGGGAAAGGGTGCACTGAAGACCAAGGAGCTGCCCCTAGAATAGACCTAGAGTCCACACTTTTCCAAAATGACTCAGAAGTAGCCACATCTTCGGTACAGCAAGAAACAAAACTGAATAGCCCGAGACAACGATATGGAAATAATTTGTTTAGATAATGGTTGTTTCTTTTTTCTTTCAAACAAAGGAAACAACAAGTTGGTGAGATTTCCTAAAAAACTTTGTCCTGTCCAGGTAAAATCACAACTGCCTGTGGATGTCTGAAGTATGAAAATTCTTTCTCCTCTGTTTTTAGCTTCAGAAGAAACACAGGAAGATTAATGGTGTGGTTTAAAGTAAATTCAGAAACAACCTTCGGCATAAAGGAAGGGTTGGTTATAAAACCCACCATGTCTTCAGGAAACATCAAAAAGGGCTCTGTAGATATATTAGGGCCTGTAGTTCAGATACCAGTCTAGTTCATATCAGAGCAAGAGGCAACACATTCTTCCAGGTACAAAATTTTAATGAACTCATTGCAGGTCCAAAAGGGGAAGAGTTAGCTTCTAAATACAACACCATGACCTCAAAGTGGTATCACTTGTTTTCTATATGGTCTAATATGAATACCCCTTTCAACAATTATTTCACTTGAAATAAGCAAAAAGGGGTGAGGATCCTAAGACAGACAACCAAACATATCCAAACGTGTTCCCTGAAAGACATGTACACTAGAACAGAGTTAAGCAATTCACAAAGGTACTGAAAAACCAAAAGAACTTCCACTTGGGATGGATCTTGTTCATCACAAACTAGCAGGTGTTCTAGTCTCCTTTAACAATTGCTGCACGTCCTCAGAAAAAAAAAGTTGCCTTAATGGGATCAAAAATTTATCATTCAAAGAGTCAGGTGGAGATTTTGATTGTTGGGGTAGACTAGCAATACCTTGTCCTTTGTGAACAAATCCATTCTGTAAGGGAGACTTTGGTAACTGCCCCTGGCCAAATGTATGAAAAGGCAGAGACAATACTGTCTGGACCAAAAAGGAGTTATCAGAAGTATCTTTTTAAGTCCGTCTTGATCTTTAGAAGAACTATGCATAGTAGACAAAGGGAGGAAAGGCACAAAAGAATATTCTTGTCCATGGGCAAGGGAATGAATCTGTTTTCAGGCCTTTTTGCAATGTATACTGTAAGAGAACTGGTTTGCTTGTCTGTTGAGATAACGGGCAAATCTGGGAAGTTGCCCACAGGTGGACAATCTTCTGAAATACCTCTATATGTAGCATCCACTTGTGAGGATATATGCTGGATCTGCTGAAGGTGTCAGTGATTCTGTTTTGTTTTGAGAGGTTGCACATGGCCTACAGAATGAGACTGTTTCATACTGATAGCTCCATGCCCCCCCTCCATTTGTCTATATATACATGTCTGTTAACACTAACAGAGGTCCATGGGTCCATAGCTGATTTAAAGTTTTTAGAGTTTTTATTAGGATCATCATTTCATTGAGATGGGTGTGCCTGTACCTGAAATGAGGCTCTCACATGCCCTAGACTTTGGGTGGCGGTGGTGAGTCCTGGAGTTAGTAAAATCTGACTGGCCGACCATAAGAGTTAATTCTTGATGAAAATGAGAGCAGGAATATGGAAGAATAATGGATACATATGCTCAACCCAAATTAATCTGAGGTACCACTGGATTTTTTTTTCATATGGAGTTTGGCAAATGGAACCATCAGAATGGAAGAAGCCAAGTAACCCAAACTTTTGAGGAACTGTTTTGCTTTGGACAAGTTTTGATGGAGCAGATTAGGATGTAGAGATGGTAATAAGATACTTTTTCTACAGGAAAGTAGACTACTGACAGGGCTGCAGTGTGTTTGATCATAGGTTCATTAAATCAAAAATTTACTTAGGAAAATAGTTTTGTAGAACTGCCAGCGTTTACTTGTGGGATCACTACACAGTAGAGAGTGGAATTTGTCCCTTCCCACTGTTTTGTGATCTCAGAGTTGATATAATTAGCAAGGGGTGTGGTGGTGCAGATCTTTACAAGGGGGTGTAGGGGGGCTTGCCCAACTCCATGAAAAGTTTCTTTTTTTCTGATACAGTTTTGACTATTTGTGGTTGATGTGGTTAATGACGATCTAGTGAGTCAGTGATGTAATGAAATATAACCACTGACAGACAAATGTCTAGGAGTCATCCTAGGAACATTAACCTGTGAGTTGGGTCTTAGTAAGTCTTTTTCAACTTTATTTTGCAATCCAGGTTACTGAAAAGATAAGTAGTAAACTGAAGATCAGCTACAGCATCTTGGACTGTGGGAACTGAAAAAAGGTAATGATCTGAATAGGGGAACTATGAATGCCTTATAATCTGCAGAAGGCTATGACTGGAGCAAGGCACTTTGTGAAATTTTTGGAGCAGTAGAAAGGCCAAATTGCAAACATGTAAACTGAAAGTGCAATTGCAGGGTAAAAAAATGTTAGGTAACACTGAATTGTAATATGCAGGTGTGTATTTTGAGGTCTAGAATGACCAGAAATGCCCAGGGAAACAGTAGAGGAAAACCAGTTTGCAAATTGAGCATTGCGAATTTTGGAAAGGTGTTTAGCCTTGAAATGTCTAAAATTGGTTTCTTTGCTCCTTCTTTTCTGGCAACAAGAAACATTCTCAAATAAATGCTTCTGCCTTACTGGGATGGTGGAACTTACTAACACTTCCTCAGACAGCAAATCTGAAATAATTTGAGCATGCATATGGATATGTTTCTTTGGGGGAAATGAAATACCAGAATGAGATGGATGAGATGCTCACTGTATTCTGTGCCCATTCTGAATTATTTTTACAAGTCAAGCATCTGAAGTTATTCGCTTCTACAGATGAAGGCAAGGATGGTTGAATTTACAACCAACTCACCACTTAACTTGACAAATAATATTCACTTTCTGGAAAGCAGCATGACTTTTGGACAGGTAAAAGTATTACTACTGCTCTATGAACACTCACTGATGACATCCTCACTAACGTGGATAAAGGTAACCTCACCGAGGGCAGTATTCAGTAACCTTACCTGGGCCACTGACCTGGTTGATCACTTCATCTTATTATCCCACTAACACGGTATAGGTATAACCTCTGAAATCAACCCAATGGTCCAAAGATTTCCTGACCAATCAAATCTTCACAGTTAAAATTGGGCCTATCTTTTTAGATGCAGCCTTTGCTCCTTCAGGAGTTCCTCGAGGATCGGTTCTTACACCAATGCTAGTCACCATTTTTTAAAATAAACTGCCTCTTGACCTATGTACAACTCATCCTCTAAGCTAATAACATCATTATCTGTAGATCCAACCCTTCTCACAACACCAAACAAAAATAAGAAATCCATCAAACGTACTGACTGCATCAAAGCGAAAACAAATAAAAAATGGCCAAAAAATACTTAAATTACTTTAATAATGTAGAGGTAAGCTCTTTTGTTCACGTACACAGAATTTCATCAGACAAACCCTTTTAAAACACTACACCGTTTAAGTATATAAAAACTGATCACATGAGCATGACATAAGGTTAATGTATTAACTCTTTCATTGTTAAGACAATTTTGAAATTCGCTTTGTTATTAAGACCTGGAAAACTGCAGGCATCTAATCTACTTTGCCAGGAGTATTCCTTCCTATCTAGTTCTTCTTCTGCGAATTTTCTAACCTGATCTATTGCACAAAAACAAAATAATTTCTATTTGCATTATTATTAATTGCATATGAATGATCTTATACCACATGTTTTGCAAAAGCATTGCCTACATCTAACCTTTCCAGTGCATGCAAATGCTCATATATCCTCTCACAAAATTCTCTAGTTGTCCTCCCTACAAAAATGGCATAACATTTTATACATAAACCGATATAAATAATAAATCTTGATTTTACAACTTAGTCTCATAATCCCTGCTTGTTATAAAAACATTAGCTCCTTCTAGAATAGATCTACAATAACTACAAGCATGGCATTTAAACATTCCCACAGAAGAACCAACTGCATTCAAACTACAATTAATTTTAAAAAGGTCTTTTAAATTCTTTCCTTTTTTAGTGACAAACAAGGGAATTTCTATCACTTTTTTTTACCTCAGGAAAATTCATAAGAAATATACAATTGTTCCTAATAAGATCTCTAATGTTTCATCTGCAGAATTAGTTGAAAGGCAGGCCACTGAAAAAATCACACATTGGCCTCCTGTCTTCCTTAGAAAAAAAACTTCCATACTTAATGAGTTTATACTCAACTTCTCTTTTGATTTACTACTTTTTGTATAACCGTTCTACTAATACCTTATGATACCTTCCATCATAAAACTTCTGCCTCACCAAACTACACTCTTTTTCAAAACATTTCAATTCATCAGTCAACCAACTTGCCCTAATAAACTGGCCTTTAACTATGTTATTTTTAAGATTCATAAGATGCATGCTTAGAAAATGTAAGTAGGCATTGTTTTGGATATCATTTCTATGCACCTTGACATTCAAAATATCTTTGTTTGCAACTTTTATAAATCATTAAATCCTTCTGGACAAGGGATGTACTATGTTGGGGTAGGTATTAGCAAGGAGTAAATAAATGGTCTTGTGACTAACTTGCTTGTACGTCCTATGATCCTAAAGTTATACAAAAAATACCAATGGCAATCGGAATATACACTGCACAGAGTCTGAGAGGATAAGATGTTTAACCGAGATCCCACTTGCTTGAGTTGGTGCCGTTCTGGTGGATGTAAAGGATTATATAACACCTACCTGAGTATTTTTTTAATGTATAAACATCCTGAACATCATTTACAAACAACTTACAACATATGAATGGATATATACATATTTCCAAATCTTGCATCACAACCATCGTATTTCTTTTTTTCCCCCAAAATTTCAGCAAAACTCCAAATCTTATTAAATAAATCCTCATTCAGTCTGGAATTCCATTTTCCCTTACTACATAAAACAAATTATCATTTTCCTCACTCCCTTACACTGTACAACACCCATTTAAAACTATATTTACATTAGAAACAAGACGGTTGCTGTACTATAGACACTGCTATTCTTTAGCTCCAGCTAAACGTCAGAAATTAGGATACAGAACTTAACTTAAAAATGAATATAAGCCTACAAAAATTTTAACCAAATTATCAAAATGATATTTTTTTTACCTAAACGTACATTCTCTTCATTTAAAAGCCATATTCAAGTGGATTGTCAGGCTTCTGACAATCGGACATTCACACGAGGTCTCAGTGACAAACCTTCTAAGTAAAGAATAGGCCAAAGATGTCAAACGAAGATACAGGAATGGAGAGACAGTCTACAAAAGCAAAATTTTCAACTGTAGCCTCTTCTGAGAAAGAAGTAACCATTAAGAGACCTAGAACGGGTAAACAGCAAGAAATAGCTAAAACAGAAGTTAAACTAAAGCTGGATCAACCAGCAAATCTTGAAGATATAAAATCGGGGCTTCAACCTATTCATCAGGAAATACAAAATTTTTCTACTCAACTTCAGTCGCTTGGAGAATCTCTCAACCAAATACTAACCAGGATGGAGAAATCGGAAGCTAAAATTCTCATTAATGAATCCAGGATTGACCAACTACAAAAACAAGCAGATATTCCCACTACACTTATCCAGGATCTACCAACAAAATAACTGACTCAAGCACGTTCAAGGTGCATTAACATCTTACCTGAACATTATTCACATCCTAATCTTTTGGAGACAATTTCTCAAATCCTAAATGCACTACTGGAAAGATCACCAGAAGAGAAGCAAATAATCATTGAGAGAGCCCACCGTGCACTCAGCTAACCAAAATATAGATAAGCCGAGACAAATATAAGTAAAGTTTTTAAACTGTCAAGATTAAATATACTATCTGCAGCTGCAGCAAAAAAAAAGGAACTTTTACCTGGAATGGTTATAATATTTCTTTCTCGCAGGATCTTCCACCACAAATCAGGCAAATTAGACAATTTCTTTCCCCTTTTTGTGCTTTCCTGATCCAAAAAAAAATTAATTCCAAATAAGACATCTGAACACCCTTTCCTTTCAAAACAGAGAAACTAGATATTCAGTCTCCTCCATTAAAGAAGCAAAATCTGTTTTCATGTCCGTATTTAAAGAGATACCTACAGGACAAGTTGCCAGATGCTGATGCCCATCAGAAGATGGTGTCTTCTTATCCCTTTTTCTGCTGCTTTTAGTGTATATGTGAAGTTGCATTATTGTTGAGCTCCAAAGGCAGGCTGTATTTGATTCGGAAGAGATCTGAAGGTGTCTTATCTGGTTACAGAGGTCCTAAGAACCTTGGAACTATGTTTCTACCTGGACTTGCAACCCCTTTCTGCATTGCTTCCTCTTCCTGAACCTTTCTTCCTGTGCGAGCCCTTTCAACTATTCTTAAAGGCACAACATCGCATATTAAATGATTAAACTAGTGCAATCATCAAATTAAGGGTCTAAGAAAGCTTTGACCCACAAATTTAAATGATTCTTGATGTTTTTTTTCTCTAATAGTTTGGCTAAATGAGGAGGCAAAATCATGAAAGACAAAAATTAATCCACAACACCTACAGAAAAGGAAAATTCGAAGGTAACATTTTTTTTTTTGAGCGGACTTTCTGGTGAACCCAAAATGTCTTAGCCTTATTAGCTTTAAATCCGCAATATTGCAACTTTTATTTTTGTTGTTAACAGGTTTTGAACAGATCAAATTAGATATTAGTAAACCAAGAACATGGCAGAGAGTGTTTGGTATAAGTTTCAAAATTTGTATATATAATTTTGGTTAACTTGAGTTACATCATTGTTCTTTTATATAACAAGCTTTTTATTAGTAGGAATATATGTTTACGGACTTCATTAAGATCTTTAGAAGAGCAGGTGCTTGATCCTATGCTTTTGTAATGACCGAATATGGGAGATTGCGACCTTCCAATTTAATCAGAACCCATGCCTATTCGCAATGAAAAATTATCAGTTTGTCAAAACAAGTATGCCTTACAAAATTATTCAAGATTTAATGATCTCATTGAGCTGAGAACTTTTAAAAATTAAAAAGTAAAAGAGGAGATGATTCATGCTTTTGGAACACGTGTATCATTAATGCTTGTGGATCTCGAATATGTGCTTTAAAGGAGGGTTGAGAAAATGTTTTTTTATTATTCTGTTTAAGGTTAGCATTACATGGAATATTTAACCAAGAAGCTGGTGAGTTTTAACAACTGCAAAAATATGTTATGTTTGTCATTTGTTGATTTCCTGTTTGAAGGCGTTGAGTAAAATAATTTATAAAACTGGGCTAATTCAAGCTACACCCTTTACAGCCAAAACCTGACATAAGGTCAAATATGCAGTTTATATGAAATGGATGTACAATGACAAAGGTTGCACAGGCTGCAACATATAGGTATTACAAAGGCGTGTTTGTTAAACATGAGATCATGGCAGCTTATCAAAGCTGCAGTCACTGAGGTGCAGCATACCAAACAAAAGCTAATGAATTAGCACTAACTAATGCTAAAGGCTGACAAAACACAGTATATTTCAGTGGTAACTTACCGGGTTCCCTATGGTAGACCGACAGCTCGGAAGATCGACAATCACATCACCAATGCCAGAAGACTGACAGAGCAGATAACCGACAACTTATAATCCTGACAGAGAGAACACTGACATGAGAAATGTGTGAGCGCAACTCGGTAAGTGTGCGATAGTGAGGAATTTACGGTTAGGGTGTGGATAAGGTGAATGTGCGATAGTGAGGGACTTAGGGTTAGGGTGCAGGTAAGGTAAGTGTTCGATAGTGAGGGATTTAGGGTTAGGGTGCGGGTAAGGTAAGTGTGCGATAGTGACAGACCTTAGGATTAGGGTTTGGGTTAAGGTTAGTGCATAGATAGATGTGTGTAAGGTGTAGTGTAGGTTTTTAGGTTGTTGGTGTGCTTGTCTTGTGTGGAACAGCAAACTTTTTGTTTTGTTAACTGTCGGGATTGTGGTTTGTCGGGCATGTGAACTTTCATGTTTTTGCGGTTTCGTTGTTGTGTGCTGTCGGTTTAGTGTAGTAGACCCAACTCACCACAGTACTACATTTCATGGGTAGGAATCCCCCAGTTCCATTATGTGTGTGTGTGTGTGTGTGTGTGTGTGTGTGTGTGTGTGTGTGTGTGTGTGTGTGTGTGTGTGTGTGTAACTACATCTTTATTTCACACCAGTGCAACCAGACTTCATATATGCAAATGTTTAGCTGACAGTGGTGGTGCATCTATGACAATGGACACCCCATAAAATATTTTGTTTAATACACTGGGTTTTTTTGTCTTACCTTTAGAGCGTCTTCTGTGTGGAGACATGCGTGAGTGGGCATACCTTCGTTGAAGGTTGTGCTTCAGAGCTGGCAACTCAGCACGTAAAAATCTACTGCCAATCATTAGTGGACCAGAGTTCCGCTGTGGCGACCCCTAACCGGGAAAAGCCGAAAGACACAACAACAACAACCACCACCTTTACTAGCTTTAAATCTGCAATGAAAAAACATTTACTTTTGCTGTTAATGGGTTTTTAACCTTGTCAAAAGTGTTATTAGTAATCCAAAGGTAAAGGCATGGGATGACTGAATAAGTTTCATAGTTTTAAATATAAACTTGGTTGACATGAGTTGGATCAGTTTGCTTTGATATAATAAGACTTTTACTACTTTGAATATAAGTTTATGGACTACACAAAGGTCCTTAGAAGGTCAGAGGCTTGGTATCTTGTTTTCCATAATGGTTGTAAATATGGAAGATTGCAACCTTCTGATAAAGCCATACACCAAATCTACTCATGTTGAAAAGAGTACAGCTTGTAACAACAAGCATGCTTTACAAAAGATTTGTTGGTGTAATGGTCATGTCAATTTGACAACTTCTAAAATTAGAAGAAAAGTAGAAAAAGTGAAAGGGGATAATTTATGCTTTTGGAACAGCTTTTATAATAATATTTGTTGAATTCAAGTGTGTGCTTGATTGGGGGAGTGAGAAGATTGTACTGTCTAATACACTGTCTTGTGACCAGTTTTATAATGGTTACATTGTTTATATTGACATGTACAAGTTATAAGTAAGATACTTTAAGTTGACTAACAACATTTTAAAAGACCTTGTATAAGTTTTTGCTGTTAGTGTTATCCTTATTTTATTTAGGATCCTTAAAATAGTTTATATACATGGGAGGGAACAGACAAACCTATAATTATTATAATAAGAATAAAGATCAAAAGTTTGAGAATCTGGTCTTTATCAGAATCCTGGCAAAATATTATGAATCTTTTAAGTTGGCGAGTACACTTACCTTTACTTGCTTAAAATATATAACTTCACTACTTATTATTAATGTTTTCAGTTCTTTATCCTCTAAATTTCATTTAAACATTAGGGTCTTGGAATAGATTTGATAGTTGTTTTTATTGGGAACAAAACATCTTTAAAGGAAATACTTAAAAAAGAGGACTTCTGGACAATTTTTCCTTTTTGTAAATCACAATTCCATACATTTCCCCTCTCTTCTGGGCCAGGTAGATCAGCGGTTAGGTGCGGGGTTGGGGCAGGAAGAGATAAGTGCTATTTACCATTACAGGGATTAGTGGGCACTATACCTGATTTTGTCAGATCCAAGTTAACTCAATTTATAAACTTCAGTTTACTATGTCTGATATTATTGTAATATGTGGGTGATCGACTCATTGAACGTGAATGGGATCCAATTAGTTAAAAAGAGAAAACGTTTTTCATCTTTTATTTAAATCAAAGGCCAAAATAATTTTAGTGCAAGAAACACGCATGCCAAATAACAATGGACACAACACAAAGAGAAAAAATGGATCAGAACAATTATTACTTCTGGAAGAGAAACAAATAAAGCTGGGGTAGTCATAATTATTAAAAGATCACTTCAAGAAGATACTATATACTATGATACTAACACAGAGGGTAGATGGTGTTATATAATTTTTAGATGCCCTCAAGCAGATAGACCTATTCTAATACTGTATCTATACACCCCCATGCTCTAATCAACAGGATTTTTATGTCTTTATACAAGATATTATCGAAATTTCAGAATCATTATTTAATCTTGGGAGGTGATTGGAATTCTTATCAAGATTCTTCGGTAGATAGAACAATTCATGTAAACCAGATAATTTTGTGCCACAGCTACAATCACAGAATTAAAAATGACTTTGGTTTATTTGATCCCTATAACTGTCAAGTTCAAAACACACCTAAAGAAAAATGTACCTTCCATTCACAATGCCATAAAGTATTGTTCAGAAATGATTTTTTCTTAATTTCCAAGTTTTGTTTTAAAACTACATATTGACCTATGTATGGAACCCAGATTCTTCTCCAATCATTTGAAAATTACACTTACTATCAACTGGATTTTCAGTTACAATCTTCATAATAGGGGGTATAATTGGACTTTGAACTGTAAGTTATTACTCAATGAAGACATAGTAAAAGAAATAAAAATGAGGCTGGAATCTATTTTAAAAGATTCATCCACCTCCCAAATACCCTTTGATATTGAATGGGCCTCCATTAAAGCTGAAATAAGACAGTTCCTCATCTATAAAGCAACCTATTATAAAAAAACATGATAAAGCTAAAGAAAAAGTAATAATAAATAAGATCCATAAATTAGAAGCAGATCTACAACTAAATTTTAAACAAGACACAGAAAATCAATTAATTAAGCTTCAAAAAGAGTTATACCTACTTAATGCTCAGCATTTGGCTTTTCAGGAAACCAAGATTTTGACCAGTTACTCAGAATGGTTGCAAATCCCTTCTAAGCTATTAGCATGTCTGTTAAATCAAAGGAAATATTCTCCTATCATGTCAGAGATTATTCCTATCATGTCAGAAATAAACTATTTAGGCAAAAAAGTACTGTTCTAATCTTGAAATTGTCAAAATTTTTGAAAATTTACATTCACAACGTTATGGAGACCAGACTCGATCAACATTACCACAGGAGGATATTCAATTTCTGAATCAGTTAAAATTTCCAAAGATTGATCAATCTCATCAAGAAAGCCTTTCATCTCCCATTATTCAACAAGAGCTAATCATGGTAATTAAGTACCTGGCCCGGACAGTTTTACGTCAGAATTTTAGAAGAAATTTTCCCCAAAAATTTCTAAGGTGTTATTACCTTTTTAATTATATAATTAAGAATTCTGTCACTGATCTACACTTTAACTCTTCTAAAACTATTTTTATTCTTATGGAAAATGCTGATCCTAAAGATCCCAAGAGCTAAAATCTTTACAACAATACTGGCTAATAGATTGAAACCTATTATAATAAACATTATATCTCCTGAGCAATCGGGTTTTATCCAATACAGGCAAACTTGTGACAATATACTTATACTGGACGCACTAATAAAACTCTCTCAGTGTAAGCACTTCCCCATATTTGCTATGATAACTGATGCATACAAAGCATTTGATAAACTCAACTTAAGCTTTTTGCTCTTAATCGTACCTTTTGTTTTGGTTTACCCACATGTTTTACTCAAACTATTAAAACTTTATACACCAGTGCCTATACAACTTTATACATTAACAAGATCACCTCTAATAGAATCTCAGTTAGAAATGGTACAAGACAGGGATGCGCCCGTTGTCTCCTTATCTGTTCAATTTATATATTGAACCTCTATCTTTACTCATCAAACGGAGAACATTTCAACATGTACCCATAATTTATAACACAAGAATTGCTCTTTCAGCATTTGCAGAATTAAATCTTTATTTTACTCTACCTAGTTCTAATATTCACAAATTATTGAACTCAATAGACATATTTTTGAAATTTTCCAATTATAAATTAAACCTGGATAAATCAAATTTTTCCTTTGAATTTACCAGATGCTCTTTTTCTATATCACAGACCAACTGAAATTAAAATCAAGGATTCCATTAAATATTTAGGTATTTTTTTCACAGAGAACCCAAAACATGCTAAAAAAAACAACAATCTCTGGCAATCCATACAACAAGACTGTAACAAATAGAGTAAGCTTAAATTTCCTTTTTAGCGAAAGTGGCACTCATTAAGATGAATATTTTACAGAGTATACTGTATATCTTTTATGGCCTCTAAGACGATAATATACAATATATCTTTCAATAAAGTTCAATCTACTCTAGCAAAATTTATATAATCCCCCAAGTCAGTGAGAATTTCCTACCAAAACTGATGTTTCCTAAAGATAAAGGAAGTGTAAATCTTCCTGACTTCAGATTATATTATGATAGAAATGATAGAAATTAATAGTAGTAGATGAATAGCAATTGCTGATTTCATGGCTAATGTAAATACCCGGTCACCGTTATGAAAATAATTATATCATGACTATGCCAAATCACTTAACTTTAATCCTGTAGCTTTACCTTTCCTCAATTCCCTGAATATGAAAAATTTGAAACTGCATTTAGCAATAAAGAAAAGTATTACTAACTTACAAAAACTTTTTAATTCGCTGAACCTATCTAGTGCCTTCATAACCTTATAACCGCTGCATCTTAACCCAAACTTAAAACTAAACTTGATGCTTAATCTTAATAACTTTCCCCTCTTAAAGAAGAAACTTATATGTGACATCTTACCTCTACGAGATGCATCTATCTCAGAGTGGAGATCATCTCTAAGCATCCCTATGAGTCATACCATCATACTGAGACAAATTAGGGAACTGTGCTCTAATTTTCTAGATAACCCCAACATAAACAATAAAGACATAGACACACGTCTTTTAATTTGGAAGTTATTATCAATGAGGAAGAAAATGATTTCTAACTCATATAAGTTAATTATATCTTAGATATCAAATAAAATCCTATTTTGCAAATACTAGTCCACTTTAAATCCATTAATTTGCAAAAATCGCATACAACAGTCTATCCAGTTAACCTCTAAAACACTTGTCAATAATGTTTATCATACCCCTGCTATTCAAAACAAAATTAACCCTTCACATTTCCCTTTTTGTCCTTATTGTGAGTCACAAACAGCAGATGATCTTTATATTTTCTGGAGCTGTAAACATTCCTATAAACTTTGGCATCCCATAAGAGTCAGACTTCAAAAGATGGGTTATGAAAAATCTACCCTTTCATGGGAATTCACCATTCTTCACATACCTCCAGCAGGGTTAAATAAACTTCAAACTCATGTTTAGTTACTCTTTTTTCTCTGATTAAATTTTATATCACATTCAATTGGACAGACAGATCATCAGCTACATAGAATGGGTTTAGATAGATGGCAATTAAATATCTAAATGCTCATAAAGCTTTAAAATTCAGTCTAAAAGCTCATCTATGTTTTATTGAATTTTGGGGCATACCAATAGACAATATTTTGATTTGACTCCCTTTGTTTCGATTTGTGCATGTATAAAACAAATATAAGAATCTAGGATCACCACTTTCTCTAAAATGTACTTTCTCTATTCCAGCTCTGCATTAGTAGGGCCTATATTCATTTCTTTTTAAATGTTCTTTTCTTTTTAAGGTTCAAATCCAGAAGTGTAATTATTTCATCTTAGATAAATAGCACTGATGTAAACAGCATTGTATATTGTTTGAGAGGTAACAATGTATTAATGTAACCTTAACAGAATTTTTACCTATACCTCAATTTCTTTTATTATGTTTTTTGCAGTTATATGGTTGTGTTTGTTTTACTAATGTTTGATGTGCTAAGAACAATTCAATAAAGATTTAAAACAATCATGTTTATATTCAAATCAGCAACATTCTGTAAATTACTTATGAACTTCTTTTGACATACCACTTGTCAGACTTTTTGCACTACATCACACAAGAAAATACAAGATATGAAGTGTCTGTTAATCTAGATACAGTATATATTTCTGTTATTTAAATAGCACATTCCCTTAACAAGCAATTTATTTATTCTTTCTAATCATTTTTCCACCATTTAATAGTACTTATAACATCTCAAGGTATATTTTCCCCAAGGACTAACAAAATATAAAAATGTAATACCATTTTTCTTATTTTTTCAAAATTTATAATTCCATTTTCAATAAAAATACTTTATTTTTCCCATCCTGTTTCATATTTTCTTTCCTTTTAAGTTGATTTTTTAACTCATCCCAAAGTTCTTTTTATTTAAACTCAAACATCATTTTTACTATTTCACTCTCATTACCACACAATACCCTTAATATCCAGTGTATACACATAGAAGCAGCATAAAAATAGGATGAACTAAACCCAGACCACCTGTTGTAGCATCTGTATATAATACTCTTAACAGGGTTTAGTCTTCAACACCAATAAAACTAAATATTAATTGTAATAAATCCACTTCCTTTTCTCTGGAATCATTAATACTCTTGCTAAATATGCACTCTTTCCTAACACAAAGGACTTTAATCACATTATATACAACTTTTTCAAGAAAGCCAATCTAAACGTTTTCCAGGACATAACATTTCTTGTTGTTTTTCCTTGATATCATTCTATACTTTATTACTTCCGTGTTCCTAGGCATAATACCCAGTAAAGATATTTATCCCTCGAACACTTACCAATTTTTCTTTGTACATGATAAGCATCTTTGTTCATGTCATTTTGCATTTTAGTACCAACAGCATTCATAACTAAAGAAAAAATAACACTACTCATAGGAAAACCCTGTCTAATCCTTCTATTTGTATAGTGGAAGTAAACCATCCATTAACCAAAACTGCAACCTCAGTATTTTCATATTCTGACTTTATTCACAATTTTTCCTGTAATACCATAATATATCAAGATACTCCAAAAACTACCATGGACAACATTATCAAATTCTTTATGCACATCTCCAAACATAATTTTAATATGTTCTTTCCCATATATAATATAATCATTTTTTTTACTATAGTTAATCATTCATGAACACTTCTTCCTTTAATGCCATATATACATATATGTTCAGCTGTACTATACTTCCAAATGTTTTCTGTAAGATTTTCATAAATATTTAACTAACTGCATTATTTAACATTAGCCTGCCAATTCCTGATATCACATTTATCTTCTTTAATATCACTTTCATATAATTCTTTTTTAGTTTGTCCTTCTTTTAAACATTCACTGAATATCATCACTAAAACCTATTTTTGGTCCTTGCTAAATTTTTTGGTATACATTATATCCCTTGCAGTCTTACCTCAGACTAAGTCTTCTTTAACTAAACTTATCAACTTTTCCACCTCCTCCAAAGTAATATTATTTAATACAGCAACATTTTCTTAAGACTTTTGCACCCATTTCTTCTGCTTCTTTCCACCTGTTTTGGTATACATTTCTCTCATATGTTCCTCTACAGACATATATAGACATCATATATTTACAGAAATAGATGTCCAATCTTTACTGTTCCATAATTTTAACTTTTCCCATCTTAAAACTTCCTTTAGTTTCTTTATATCTTGCTTTAACTTTTTCTTATCCTCTCTAATTCAACAAATAAAATCCCCTAAGACAATTATATTCACAATTACAGAACAGAAAGGTCTCATCTGTACAAATATGTTTTCTCATTCCTTAGCTTCTCTAAGCCTACTTCACTTATGTCAGGAACCTCCATGGCAAACCCCACATTTGTCTCGAATTAGTACTTAATGGTACCACTTATACTGATCCTGCTGACTTGCCAAACTGCTAGCAGATAGGTTCTTCACAAACTTCACCACCCTATCCTCCCAAAGGTCCATCTGACATCCCTGATACCTGTACCACACCTCACATCTCCATAGATCAAGTGTTAAAGACCCTATCCAAGACAAAAAACACAGCTCCCATAGGATCTGACAGTATCCCAGGCTGTATTCTGCACCATCTCCAGAAAGAATTAGCTTCGCCACTGAGCACCCTTTTCAACCACAGCCTAAGTACAGGCTTCATTCCAACAGAGTGGAGAACTGCCATTGTCATCCCCTTGCACAAAGGTGGTGCCACTACTGACCCTGGAAACTATAGCTCCATTAGCTTGACAAGTCTGATCTGTAAATCCATATGGATTTCATAAACAAGGATAAAGGTATGGAATCTCCAAGCACTTGAACCCACTCAGTTTGGATTAGTCAAGGGCAGATCTTGCCTGTTGAACCTGGATGATTTATTTGAGACTGTCATCAAGGCCCTGGATGAGGTAAAGTCAGTACATACAGCTTACCTTGACTTGCCAAGGCCTTTGACACAATCCCCCACTCAGGCATCATCGAAAAGCTAAAACAACTTGGAGAAAATCCCTATTTCATCAGGTGGGTGGTCAACTGGCTCACCGATAGAACCCGCATAGTCAAAATAGGCACCTCCACCTCCCACAGCAGACCTGTCACTAGTGGTGCTCCCGAGGGATCTGTCCTAGGACCCCTACTGTTTGCCAATTACTTCTCAGAGGTCCAGGCAAAGACAAAAGGCCTGTGTCTGACCAAGTCTGTGGATGACTGTAAGTTGGATGCTGTCACTGACTCCCCAAATTATGTTAACATACTGCAAGAGGGTCTCACAGCAAGAAATGACTGATGCCAAAGTCATGGCCTTAAGTTAAATGCAAAAAAAATGTATCATCATACCATTTGGCAAAAACACAGTCCCTACTGATTACCACATCAATGGCAACCCCCTAAGCACACAACCTGTGGTGAGAGACCTGGATATGCAGGTTGACAACAATCTCACATTTGATCATCATGTAGTGGCAGTGGTCAGAAAAGCCTTTTACTTGGTTCATCTCATATGTAAAGGGATTGCATCCAGAAAAAAGAAGGTTATTACCTCTCTGCACTCCTCCCTCATTAGGCCAGTAATGGAGTATAATGCCCCGTTTCATATGTACCTCTCCAAACACCTGCACTAACTGAAAACGACACAGAAATACTTCACAAAGAGAATCCATGGCCTCTAACACCTGTCCTATGAGGACAGGCTCAAATCACTATCACTCTACTCGGCATCGTACAGATTGCTCTGAGGTGATCTGTGTCTCACCAAAAAGGCAATATCAGACCCTGCCCTGCTAGAGATGCTCCATAATCATAAGTCTAACTCTTCACACATTACCCACTCAAAAGGCCTAAATCTAATATGCGATATCAACAAAACATGCTGGAGAGACACACTTGTCTCCCAGTGTCTGCCCCGTCTCTGGAACAGACTTCCTATACATGTCAAACACAGTACCTCGCTGGCCTTCTTCAAGGGCAACCTTGATGAGTGGATGGGAAACCACAAATTTGTCCCAGGGGTTCCACCTGTGTCCCTCATTGACAGGGGCAACAGGTGCTGACGGAGGTTTATTTTTTGGGGATAAACTCTTGGCTAGGCTTGTAAAGGCATCAGTATCATTAGCCTAGTAACCTCCTATCATCCTAAGTGCATATAAACCCATTATTCTAAAAACTTCATGCTCATATCTAATATCTGTAACTATTAATCTACCAAGAGGAAAAACATATAACCAATACTTGTACATTACATGTTTTAACAAAAACCACCCCCAAACATCTTTCAGCATCTAAATTCCAAATTATCTTTGAACCATATAATGTCACCAAATAAAATCTATCTTCCTCTATGATAACACAGGTATCCATTAACCAAATATGGTTGCCTTCCTTCTTCTACACCATTCTAGAATTTCTAATCTCCTAGCTCTGTTTATTATACTGTTAGCATTTAAGGATACTGTCTTAATATTATTATTTTCCTTTGTTTAACTTCTAAAAGAAAATGTTTAAATCTTTGATTTCTTTACTTTTAATTACTTACCAGTAGTATAGCTATGTCTTCTAAACCCTTTCCCATCCTTTTCTTTCTTTTCTAAACCTTTGGTATCATATCCACAAATCCAAATCCAAATCATCTCTAATCACATGTTCTGAGTTTGTATATTCCTGTGCATCTTCTGTTTCCAAAGGAGCTTGTTGGTTGTTTGTATACTGTATATATTCTGTATTCAGTTATTTAGTCCATAAACTACAATGCTCCTCCTCTTTTCCTTGATGGACTTGTTGCAACGCATTTTCTAATACATATCTTGCATGCTCCTGTTCATCCATACCCCTTCTTTTTATACATTCAAATCAAAAATGATCTGTGATCCACAAACCCTACATTATTTCTTATACTTACTCATATGTTCCCTCTGTCCACACTGATTACACATACTTTTATTAAAATCAGTAATCAGATGATTATTAGTTATGGAAAAGTAACTCATTTTGGTTTGACCTCCATATTTTAAAGTACCTCTTGCCCCAAGAAAGTACAGTTGTGTACACTTACCATACAATGTAGATGTTCGAGTGTATTCACTGTTGCAGTCATCACATTTGGGTTATCTGCCTGCAGCTAGCCCTCAGCCGGCCTGAATACCAGAGCCTTCGGATTTCTGCGTCGGATGCTGTCACTTCTTCCATGACGTCAGGTTGTCAGGGGTATAAAACATGCAGCTGACACCATTACATCGTTTTTTCTTTCTCCAGATGTCAGGTGCCCCCACAATAGGAAGCAATTATATGATATGGAACACCCCCAGCAAAAAGCAAATACATAGGTTCATAGGTAGGTACTACGCTATCGGCCCAAGGGCCTACGTAAGCCTAGCCAACAAGGTTCCCTGGCTTAAGCCACCCAAGAAAGTTATTTTCCTGTGCCACTGTTGAGCAGAGACACAGAAGTGATCACTGGATGTATTTCCTATTTCCCATCCACTCATCAAGATTTTTCTTGAAGAGTGCTAATGAAGAACTTTGCTTGACATAGATGGGTAGCCTGTTCCAGCATATGGGAAGTCTCTGGGACAGGAATCTATCCCTCCAGCATGTCTTGTTTATTGTGGTGACAAGGTTTAGGTCCTTAGAGCGTGTAGCTCAGAGGGATTGGGATTTCTTTAGGTGTAGCATTTCCAACAGCTCTGGGTTTGACATAGCTTTATATGTTAGGCAGAGATCACCTCGGAGTAGGCGATATGCTACGGAGTAAAGCTGGAGTTTTTTGAGGCGGTCAGTGTAGGGCATTTGTTTGAGGCCAGTAATCCTCTTTGTGAGGTGCTTCTGTGGCCTTTCCAGCTGCTGCAGATGTCTTGTGAGGTACATTGCAAAAGGGGCGTTGCACTCTATAATGGGTCTAATGAGTGTCGAGTAGAGGGGAACAATGACCTCTTTTTTCCTGGATGAGAACCCTTTTATGATGAGGTGTGCCATGTAGAAGGACTTCCTGACTACTGTGGTGATGTGACTATCAAAGGAGGGACTACTGTCCACCTGGGTCCCAAGGTCTCTTATCACACATTTGGTGTTAAGTAGATTTCTGCCTATGTGGTAGTTCATGGGTGCAGAGTTTTTACCAAAGGGGATGACACTGCACTTTTTTGCATTGAGCTTTAAGCCATGGCTCTGACACCAGGCATCTGTCTTAGCGAGACCCCTCTGTAGGATGTCCACATCATTTGGGGACTTGACTATGGCTCCTAGTTTGCAATCATCTGCAAACGTCATTAGCCAGAGGCCTTCTCTGTTAGCCTGTACTTCAGAGAAGTAGATACCAAACAGGAGAGGTCCCAGGACAGAACCCTGTGGTACTCCACTTGTCACTGCATTGAAGTCAGATTTGGAGTCTGCAACTTTTACAGTGTGGGTTCTGTCAGTGAGCTAGCTGGCAATCCATCTTGTGACATAGGGATTTATACCTAGTTTAGTGAGCTTAGCTATAATTCCAGAATGGAGGATGGTGTTGAAAGCCTTGATGAGGTCAAGATAGGCTGCGTGAACCACCTTACCTTCATCTACGGCTTTGGTGACTGCCTCAAAAAAGTCGATCAGGTTCAGGAGGCACAATCTGCCTTTCACAAACCCGAATTGGATGGGATCTAGAGTTTGGAGGTTACCAATGTCTTTGTTTATGAGTGCCATGATGATAAGTTCCATGGCCTTTCAGACCAGGCTTGTCAGGCTAATAGGTCGATAGTTCTCGGGATCAGTGGTGGCTCCCCCTTTGTGAAGTGGAATAACTGTTGCTGTGCGCCATTCAGTGGGCACAAAGCCTGATGCGAGGCTATTACTCAACATGGTGCATAAGTGGGGAGCCAGTTCGTTCTGAAGTTCATGTAAAACGCAGCCTGGGATGTTGTCCGGTCCCATGGATGCTGTGTTTTTGGCTTTAGACAGTGCAGCTTTTACCTGCGTAGTTGTGATTACAGGGACTCTGCATTCTTCCTGTATAGATATGGACCCTTTAGGGGGTGGGGGGGTAAAGTTAGCACTGAACCTATCTGCCAGGATGTTGGCAATATCAGTTGGTTCTGTAATTTTCTTGCCGTTGTGCTGTAACTCAGAGCAGATCTGGGTGTTGCTATTGAGATTCTTGACGTAGCTATAGAATGCTTTGTGGTTGTCCTTAGAATTAGTGGCGATTTGTTTTCGTAGCTAGCTTTGGAGGATCTTATACGGGATCTGAGCTTCTTACTGAGGCTGACCAGGGAGCTCCTCCACTCATGGGATTTTTCTCTCTTTTGCAACAGTTTCTTCCTTCTGTTGTACAGTTTGTTTATGGCAGGGGACCACCAGATTGGCTTCCTTTTTTTGGAGGATAGTGACTTGGTTCTGTTTGGGATAGCACAATCCATGCACTCATGTAAGTGCTTATAGAGTGTGCATGTGTGTAGGATTCAGCAGTTCTAACTGTATTGTCCATCTGCATGGGTGTCATGAAGTTCACCACTTCTGTCTTAAGAAGCATGAAGTTGGTTTTGGAGAAATTTTTTACCGTGGTTTCCTTAATGGGGGGTGGGGGCGGGATGTGGATATCAAGGCTGATTAGCTTATGGTCGGATCAGATCAACGCGGAGTTGACTTCAAGTGTGGAACACCAGTCACTCATGTTGGTAATGACGAGGTCTAGGATATTGTTGCCCCTGGTGAGGGTGTGGATAAGTTGATCCAGGGCATTGGAGTTTATGAATTCCAGAAAGCGTTGAGCTAAGGAGTTGGTACATAAGTAGTTTTCTCAGTTAATGGTGGGGTAGTTGAAGTCGCCCATTATTAGGGTGTTTGGTTGAACCATAATATTTTCCAGTACATCAAGAAAAGACGAGTGGGAATCCTGGGGCATGGTGGGTGATCTGTAGTAAGCTACAATTTGGATTACAGTTTTGCCCAGAGTTAGTTGCACTTGGATAACCTCGGATGCATTATGCTGAGCAACTAGCCTGGAGGTGCGGATATCCTTAATGAATATGGACACACCTCCATCTTTGGTGTTTCGGTCCAGGTTACATAGCCGAAAATGTGGTACGAGTTATAGCCTGGAAGTGCAGAGGTGCTCTCTGGAGCCTTGAACCAGGTCTCAGTCACTGCATAGATATCGATGTTCTCCATTTTAAGGAGTGCCTCGAGTGAGTGCATTTTGAGATTTAGACTTCTAGCATTGAGTAGCATTACCCTTAGTTTTTGCTTGCCTGTTCCTGTTATGGTGGTGAATTTATTTGAACCTTGCCTAAAAAAGGCACTATAGGGGCAGCAAGAGCTTTAGCCAGTCTCCAGAATCCCAGGGACGACAGATGCAGACCATCTGTGGCAAAGCATCGTGGTCTGTCGACCATGTCATCCCAAGCAGACAGATACTGGATCCCCTTAGAATGACACCAGAAGATTAGCCAATTGTTGAAGTCAATCATTTTGTCCTTGCACTGCGGTATCATTCTGGGTGATGACAGAATGCTACTCAGGGCTAGGATCATACCTGCCTGGGCTACAAGATCGAGGAGCTCTTCCATGTCTCTTTTCGTGTAGTCCAGGGAGGTACGTCTCAGGTCATTCACACCAACAGTGTCATATTTCTACTTGTGGAGTGACCTGAGTGCGTGGGTTATGTGGTGGATCCTGGCACCTGACAGGCAGCTGACAGTAACCTTCTCCTTGTTTAGCCTGGTGAGTGGGACATCAGTGTGCCTGACTATAGAGTCACCTAGGACTAGTGTGTTGGGTACGTTGTTTTGCTTTATTGGCTGTGGTTGAGTGGCACACTGAGTCTGTGGACTATGTGTCATTTGGGTTGTGTTGGGGGATGGAGGTTGCTTGCTTTTCTACTTTGGAGGTCTCTGTTGCTTAGACAGATTATTATTGAGAACCTCCGCAAATGTTTTTGTGTTACTATGTGTGGAGTTTGGTGGTGTAGATTTAGTGAGACTATGTGATGAGTGTGGTGTTGTGCAAATGTTTACCTTCTCCTCATGACTGTCAAGTTCAGTCTTGGTTGGAGAGAGCTTTACCTCCAGTTTGGCTAGATAAGTGCAGCTCTCACAAGTTGTAGCATTGGGTGGTAGGAGGAGAGGGTTGTCTGTGTACCTGAGACAATTTCTACATTGCCTCAAGATGCCCAGATTCATCAGGTAGACAGGACAGAACTCTGGGAGCTGACCCTTGGACATGCCTGAATAAAAAACTATTTTCCTCTAGATAAGTGAGGAAAGTGAGTACAAGAGCTGTTTTTCTCTAAGCGAGTAAGAAAAGTAAGTACAAAAACTGTTTTCCTCTAGGTAATGAGGAAGGTTGCGTGCTATAGTAATTAGTAGCTTATTTAGGGCTTACAAGTTCTGAACAAGTGCTGAGCACAAATAAGCAAATTTAAGTGCTAAAACTAAGAATCTGTATTCTGCACTAGACGAGTTACAGGACAGAAACAAGTGCAAATGCAGGCTTTCAAATCAGAAAGTTGAGAGAGATGGAAGAGAGTGCCCAAACGGCCAATAACTACAATTTCTGGGCCAGAACCACTCCTTATGTGGTAGACAGGTTACCTAGTGCTTACCACTCCCACTGATAAGCTAGAAGGCTTCCCTCCAACACAGAAAGACTTTGTGGGCTCTGAAGCTTACATAAAGTCCTGGATATAGCAAATCTGTACCTGGAACACTAGTTACAGGAAAGGTAGGAGGACAGGCTTGCAGGTTTTTTTTTTTTTTTTTTTTTTTTACAGAAAAGTTGCAATAACAGTAGTAAAAACAATTCACATGCAGTGCAAGCTAGCACACTTGAGTATGTAGCAATATTAGACCAAACACAGTTTAAAAAATGCAATTAAATTAAAAAGGACTAAAAGCAAGTGCAGAAAGAGTTTATTAGGTAGAATGTGGTAAAGAGATGGGACTGGAGGAGGTCCCAGATCAAATCTACAGTGGGGCGGGCAACTGCAAAAGCCAGGTGGGTGGAACAAAACAGTTTCAACAGAGATCTAAGCAACAATTAAACTCTAAAACCAAAAAAATATACTCAGCTCTGTATATTTGCAGATAGATTGGAAGGCAGTCTCTCAGAGCACAGGTTCCAGCAATTAAATGCAGGCTGTTACTAACAGGTCTAATTTTTATGCAAGTGATCCTTGAGTTAGATAACACACAAGCTGTAAAAAACAATTATACCAACTGATTACATGGCAGAAAATAGGGGGGGGGGGTGGGGAAAACAGTTTCAACAGAGATCTAAGCAACAATTAAACTCTAAAACCAAAAAAATATACTCAGCTCTGTATATTTGCAGATAGATTGGAAAACAGTCTCATGACTGATGATACATGTCATGATATAATATATGCCAAACAAGGAGGAAAGAAGTCAGGGGGCTGGAGGGAGCGTAACCAGGACTACAACAGTGAATACACTCGAACCTCTACATTTATGTTAAGTGTTCACAACTGTACTATGTTCTTCATGTTTTACTGTTGCAGTCATCACATTTGGGTTGATTCCCAAAGATACAGAAGGGTGGAGGTAATTAAAGAGCATTAGGGCTAGCAATAAGCCCTGTAAAACTGCTGTGGCAAATCCAGCTCTGGATTTAGAAAAGATAGGCAGGTGGTAATGCTTGGTGAAAGTATGTACAGAGCTCCAGGTTGCAGCTTCCAGGATGTCCCTGGTAGAGACTCCTCTGAGAAATACAGTAGAGGTAGATGCAGCCCTGGTAGACTGTGTTCTTATCCCCTGTGGGATAGGTTTTCCATGGTGTTTGTAGCAGAAATGGATGCAATGTGCTATCCATTTGGAAATGGTTTGCTTTGAAATGGCCTTCCCCTCTAGGCCTCTGCAAGCAAAGCTAACTAGCAGCTGGTCAGATTTTCTGAGAGGCTTAGTCCTGTCCAAATAGAATCTAAGCTCTGTGTACATCCAGAGAATGCAGTATCCTTTCCCCTTTATTCTGAGGATTAGGGAAAAAAAGTAGGCAAATGAATGGACTGCTTTAGAGTCACACTAGACACCACCGTGCGCATAAAGGATGGATAAGTCCTGAGGGAAACCCTGTCCGCATGGAAGATAATGAAGGGTTCCACTGCCATGAGGGCCTGCAGTTCAGACTCTCTTCTTGCTGAAGTGATGGCTAGAAGTAAAGCTGTTTTCCAAGAATTCCAACTCTGCTGTAGCAGCTGGTTCAAAGGGGGGGCACGAGTTTTTCTAATACAAAGTTAAGGTCCCAGGCTGGAGTGGGAGCCCTTCTGGGGGGTCTTAAATGTTTGGCCCCTCTAAGGAATTGTTTTAGCAGGGGATGAGAGAAGAGGGGGGGGGGTCAGTATTATAATGTGCTGATATGCCAGAGGCATGAATCTTAATTGAAGAGAAAGATAGGCCCTTGTGGAGCATTTCTGTTAAATAATCTAAAATATGAAGTAAGCTGGGCACTGTTGTACCCATCCCCTGAGCCTGGCTCCAGGAACAGTATCTTTTTCACTTTTCTGAATAGGATTTCTAGTACTAGGCCTCCTTGCCTCCAGAAAGACATCCCGCACCTGCTTACTGAAGGATGCTAGAGGAGAGCTCATGGAATTAGCCAGGCTGCAAGATTCAGGGTTTGAAGCTGAGGGTGCAGAATCTGGCCCGCCTGCTGAGACAGCAGGGAAGGGGTCTGAGGCAGGTGCCAAGGTTGTAGCACTGTCAGACTGCGCAAAAGGGGGTACCAGTGCTGGCATGGCCAGTCTGGTGCAATCAGTATTGTCCTTGGCTTGTCTTGTTTGATCTTTAGTAGAACCTTCAAAAGGAGAGGCAAAGGGGGAAGGCATAAACTGAGAGGCTTTCCCAAGTAAAGGACAGGGCATCCACTTTCCAAGCTTGACTGTGGGGAGTTCTCGTGCAGAATTTGTTCAATTGGCAGTTCTGAGGGGAAGCAAACAGGTCTACCTCTGGAGTCCCCCATTTGTTCCTCAAGAGCTTGAATATTTTGGGTCCCAGTTTCCATTCGTGTGGGTCCATGAGATTTCTGCTTAAGTCGTCTGCCAGTGAATTTAGTTTGCCTGGCAGGAACTGAGCTTGTAGGTTCACTTGGTAGCTCAAGGCTGTGTTCCACACAGCCACGGCTAGTCTGCAGAGTGGGTAGGAATGGGATCCCCCTGCTTGTTTATGTACCACATAACTGTGGTGTTGTCTGTCTTTACCAATAGTTGTCCTGGAAGAATAATGTCTCTGAAGGCTGTCACAGCATTCTGTACAGCTAACATTTCTTTTTGATTGATATGCAGGTGCATCTGTTTTGGGTTCCATTTGCCCTGAATGCACTGCCCTGCCATGGTCTGATGAGTCTGTTGCTAGGGTTTGGGTGGCAGGGGGTAGAGTGAAAGGGAGCCTCTTGTTGTGGTAGCAGGCTAAAATCAGTTTAAAACTGGTATTGTTATGGCTTGTACGTGTGTGTGTGTGTGTGTGTGTGTGTGTGTGTGTGTGTGTGTGTGTGTGTGTGTATATGTGTGTGTGTGTGTATATGTGTGTATGGGCTGTGCATGGGTTTAGGGTTTGCAACATATTTGTAACAAGTTGGAAAAAACTTCTTTCATTTTTCATCAGAAGAATTCGCATTCCATGTGATAACTGGCTATCTTAAGACATCTGGCAAGAGAAGGATATATGAGAAAGTGACTATTGACACAGTGTTGCAGTGCACACATTACCATCTCATACAATCGGGTTAAGTTCTTCGCTTCTTCTGCATGGAGTGTGCATGCCTGCCTGTATCTGTCTGGTTTTATCCATGTGTTCTGGTTTCCTCCAACAATCCAAATATATAATGTAGGTAAAATGGCGTTTCTGCAGTTTGCATCTGGGTAAGAGTACAGTGTGTGTGTGTGTGTGTGTGTGTGTGTGTGTGTGTGTGTGTGTGTGTGTGTGTGTGTGTGTGTGTGTGTGTGTGTGTGTCACATATGCCATGCACATGTGCACATCTGTGTTTCTGCATGTTGTGATGCACCTGCCTTGTCAGGGGAATTGCCAGTATATGTGTATGAAAAATAAGTCTGTGAAGGGGGGCACACCCGAGCTAGACACATGCAGTGATGTGTTTGACATGACTAGCTCCAACTAATTAGAGCATACCGAAAAAAGAAAAAGAAATTGCCTGGCATGCAGTTAAGGACTAGCATATGTAATGCTACATGCTGCACTGCTTCACTTTCTTTGCTCAGCCCACCATTGGTGCTGTCCCAGTACTGGCAATAGTTCTGGGGACACACGGTAAAACTGATACAGCTTGGCAAATGATGGTCAGCCGAGGAAGCATGCAAATGAGGGGAAGAGATGAAACAAAAAAATCAGTGCATTTTGTAATAGGCATGGCTTTCAGAGGCAGTGACAGTATGTTGATGTGTGTTTACCAAAAAATCTTTAAAAAGTAAGGTACAAAATGCATCACAGAACAACCATCTTCTTAGAACTTCTAGGATGCCTGGCAGACCCCACACCCCAAGCTGTATAAATGGATTTTGGCACAGACTTACTAGTGATTTCTGCCCTACAACTCAACTTCAAATATGTTATTGTGTTCTGTGTGTTCTTTCAATTTCAAGCCAGTATGACATCACAGTAGTACACAGACAGTGGCTGTCTTTTGGTGGTAGGGGTGTGGAGCCATGCTGTACATGTTTGACAGCAGTCTGTTGAAATGTATATTGTAGCCATTTGTGTCTCCATCCCAATTTAACACCACAGGGATGCACAAAAGATGAGTATTTTTGGGAGGGATGAAGGCAATATTCCCACATATAATCTAAGCACCCTCATAAGTCATTATCAACTGACAAAGCGATAGTTATATTTTTATACTTTTCATTTTCTTAACAACACAGTAAAATTATACAGAATGTGTATGCCATATTTTGCAGGCAGGTAAAGTATGACAGCAAACAGCAGTGAAATATAATTTCTGAATGACTATTTGTACGGTTTATTAGGGTTCCATTCATTGTATTAATACCTCAGAATATCAACTACAATTTCTACTGGTATGTTTTGTTGAAAGCTCAAATTCTGACTAATGCCAGTAGAGTGTTGTCCAAGATCATGCGACATTGAGGATTGGGTTAAGCCTTTTCCAAAATGTAGTGTGATCTCAGAGTTGGTATATATAATTATTAGGGGGAGTAAACAGTACAGGGGGTTGCCCTCTGCATAAACATTGTTTTAGTTAGTTTTATTTTTTATATTTTTATTTTTTTAGTTTTGAATATTTGGAGTTGATTTTGTGAGATTGATGTAATGATAGGAATCTTGTCTGGTGGAAAAAAACAGTATATTTCAAAGAGCAATGTGGCCATTTTCTTTATGTGATTCTATTAAAGTCAAAAGTAGTGCACCCATTTAGAAGAAGTACAATCCACTGGGAATGGGACAGTGACTATTTTGTACCCAAGCATCATAACAGAGGCCTGATTTTTCTTCTCTATTATGAATTCCCTTTCAAGAACTCACATATGACCTCATATACAACTAGCAAATCCAACCATCCAGAGGGCTTTTGTCACAGTCTGGCATTAGGCTTACTTTCTACCTATGGGACATTTCATTTGTGCACAAAAAGCTGGGTAAAACAAATGTCCAGAATATACAGTACCTGAAAAAAGAGATTTTTAAGTGTTTTTTTAACTGTATACTCTGATAAAAGCATATATGTGATATGAAGTATATATAGTACAGCTGGAGTTACGTTAAGAATTCCACAGAAATTTCATGTAAAATTTAAAACGAAGCCACTGCCTTTCCATACCCTTTCTAAGTCTGAGTGAGACCCCTCCACCCCACATTACAATTTCAGCATCCTTGTCCTCAAATTCACGAAACTGTCTCCACCCTTCAGAGATAAAACAAGAAAATGAAAGCTTAAGTCAATTAAAGTACTAAGTATTTAGAAAGCAATCATCACACATGCCTATATTGTTTAAAATCCGGGCTTCTGTGTAGTATTTGGGTATAGTAGTACTCAAACTACACTGTTGTAAACAACAGGAATTACTGAATAGTGGGGACTCTGTGGTTTCAGTCTGTTTCTGGTCTTAGTTCTGGCAACCCATTGTACATTGTATGCTTCATACTGTGAATTTGGAAACAGCTAAGCTACATAGCAGCACACCACTGAATTCGACCCCATAACGTCATGCCACCAGAGAGAGTGGCATTGTAGCCACAACAGGTTACAAATGAAAAAATCTTTTCAGTTCAGATTCAGAAGGCAATTTCTGTTTTGATATACAGTTAAAAAAAATACAATTTGTTGTCGAATTAACTCACTGAAGTTCTGTAGCTAAAGACTATAATAATTTAAAGGACCTGATTATTATATTTGACAAAAAAACTTTTGAAATTGCATAGTCTTCAGTTACATAATGTATTTTTAAAGGAATGCATTAATGCACACAGAGTTCCTAAGGGCTTCAGATATAAGTTTCCAAATAGGGTTTTGCCTGATACAAAATTTAATTCTGATTTGATTAAATTATTCAACCAGCAAGGTTTAGAATTATTAGGTCTTATTGTACAAAATAATGCAGATGATACTGAAAATTTGTGTGCTGAAGTTCAACAACTGAATAACAATCATAAATGACCTATTGTTTTCCAGTTATAAAGAAGCTTTAATGTGTTTTCTAGAATTGATGCTCACTGTATAACGATAAAAAACAGGAAAAATAAGACACTAATAAGAGATAAAGAACAGTATGGCTTGGGTAATGCTTTCCCACCCAATAACAGGCAACTGAACATCAAACAAGGGTATCATTTTCCTAGTTCCCCACCCCCTGGAACACCTGTCCACAGTGATTCATAGGTCAGCAATAACTACAAAGGTTTACTCCAGACAAGAAGTTATTTATGAAAATCATTCAAATGTGGACAACCAAGTGTTTAACTTAGCTGACCCTTTAGAGTGCCATCTACTCTGACACTTCAAAAGGATAGTGAGTCACCCCAACCTCAACAAAAATAGGGGATGTTACTCCATGGTTATACCTATTGGCATAACCCATAAAGGGGATAACACTGGAAAACGAGAGGTCAGGGCAGCCATAGGGGTGGGGTTCAACCAAACAGAATCTAATTGCCTTGGATACTGTATTTGGAAATGATGGCATAATAGCCAGGTGCAACAACACAACAACTTTGTGATAGTAACTTAGAAATCACTATTGAACATTTCTCTCTATTTGAAAAGTGATTTACATTTGTGCCTTCTGCATGTTCTAATCTTACAGACAACCTTACTGAATTTAAGACATTTATTATAAAATTAAACTTTGCTATTCAACTTCAAGATAGTATGGATTTTAACATTGACGGTAGGTGACTTTTGCGAAAAAAAAAATAGTTTAGCAAAGCCTATAATGAACCCTACAGTAACACAGATGAGCAAAATTTTTATAAACATTATCCCACAGGATACATAAGAATTAAAAATACAATTTGAACAAGCTTGAATATCAACTACTGCAGGATTTGAGGAGGAATAAGACTAAGAGAATTATTAAACCAGATAAAGGAGGAGGCATTGTTCCTTTTAATAATTTGAATTATACTGGTGAGATGAGAGAAATGTTGTATGATACCAATACATATATTGTAGATTCCATCACTGAAGTACATATTTCTTATAAAAAATTATTAGTTTCTAGATGATGGTTTGCTACAAAATTTTATTGGTTATAATATGTACACTTTCTTAAAAAATCCTAATTCTTTTATACCCACAATATTTGGGCTACCTAAAATACATAGGAACATAATTTATCCTCCCTGTAGACCTATAGTTTCAGCAGCTAGGTCAAAAACGTATCCACTTGTAGTTGTGTTTGACAGGCTTTTAAAGGCTAGCCAAGATTTAGAAACACATATGATCAAAGATTCTTGGGACTTCTTGGGGAGATTAAAACCTGAATTATGGGATAAAGACATTTTTTTTTCATCACTGTAGCTGCCACTGATTTTACTTCCTTGTATTCCCTAAGACGTGGGCTTACAAATGCTCCATGAGTCACTACTTAATTTTGATTTTTTTTTTAAACTTCTAGAAATGTACATTTGATAACTGAACTTACGGACATAGTGTTACAAAACAATTTTATATGGTTTGAAGGAGAGATCTTTAAACAGAAGAAAGGTGTAGCAATGGGGGCCACTTGTGCTCCCATTTTTGCCAGTTTAGTTCTGCTTTCCCTGGAGATCAAGCATGTTTTTCCATCTTCATTTTTCAAATACATAAAACTTTATTTGAGATTTTTGGATGACGTCTTTATTTTATGGTCTGGGGTTTAACCTTACTTCATGAGTTTACTGAATTTATTAACAAAAGCATCTCTTTTTTAAGGTTTACTTTCCATACAGACAACAAAAAATAAATTCTCTTGACACTATTATTACTAAGGGAAAGAATGTTTTCTCTTCCAACGTCTACAGAAAACCAGCTTTCTCTAATAGTTATCTGCATTTCAAAAGTAGCCATTAATTTTCTCAGAACAGAAGTTTAGTTAAAGGTTGGTTCATAAGACTGGCACTTATGATTTCCGAAAGAGAACCTTTTGATGTGGAAAAGTTTAAACTTGAAAAAATGTTTCTTGAGAGGGACTACCACCTCTGGTTGCTATGTAATGTCAGTGACAAAATTACCAGGGGATGGGGCACAAAATATGTATGTCCTCTTACTAAGAATTGATTTAAAAAGTGGCAAACATCACCAAGAATAATCAGTAAAAACATTTGTTGAGCAAAATAAAGTTATACAACAAACTATTACATGCTCTGCTAGTAATACATTATCCACTGACATGGTTGAAAATTGCTTTATAGCAGAGCTTTTAGTTTACAGTTCAACGTGGGGTCAACAGTAGTAAAAAAGCATATTCATTACATATTGGTGTATCCTGACAAGTAATGCCAATTTGAAAAACACTGCTGGGAAAAGACCCAATTTTATTTACAAGAGGGCAGACATTAAAAATATAGTTGAAAATGCTACCATTATTGCTTCTAAGGAAATTATATGAAAAAGCACAAAAAATGTGGCTCGTGTAATCAGTGTAAATATATTCTTGAAACTGATGTTATAGTTTTAGAAAAGAGCTTGACATCAAGGATATACCTACAAGGGGGTAACTACTAGTAGGGGGTTGGTCTATTTAACAATGTGTTCCATATGTTCTGTGTTTTCCTTTGGAAAGACGGAACACCGACTTAGAAAGCACATATATGAACAATACTATGAAATTTCAAAGCAATGCTTAGTACAGGCACTCCCTTATATGCCCAGATTTCAAAAGTTTTCAGTTTGTCATCTTAGAAAAAGTTTTTAATAACCCTAGGGGAGGTGCTTGGAAAGAAAAAACTGAACATAGAGAGCTAGTGTGGTAACAGAAACTTAACGCCAGTCACCCCCTGATTTAAACAATTTTATTTCTAAACTCTCTGTTTTAAATCAGAAACACAGAATGTATAGTTTTGATAACCAATGTGAAGATATGTGTTTTTTATATATATGTAATACTTGTAATAGTTGTGTTTTACAGTATCCATATGTTGCATTAGAGTGTTATTAAATTTTAAGATTAAGACTTAATATTTTTAAACTTGTACATATATTTTGCAGTTGTTAATGAGTTAATTGGTTTTAGTTACAACCAATTAATGTCTGATTAATGAAGAATAGGTACCCTATATAAAGGGTTGTTTTATTTTTACTGTTCAAATCTGAAAAAAATCCTGATTGCTTCAAAGCACAAAAAGCTTGATACTATTTTGGGAGCTTAAATTCTTAATAAATTTGTTGCCTTTCTACATTTGAGTGGAGTATTTCCTTCCTAGTGACTGCAGCCTGACTTGTGGAAATTTTATGGGTTTTTTTCAAGTATTCATATGGAAAACATATTTTACAGTAGAAAATGTAACTGGATCATACTGAAAGAAAAAAAATCAACTTACAACAGTGGACTATAGGTAACATACAAGCTTCCAATAAAGATGATCCTGACTTTTATAGATTTGTTTAGGAAACTGCAGAAGCATCAATCTCTCAGAGGTATAAAATGATACTACTTAGTAATTTTAACCTAATCCTAATTTCATGGATTAACAGGTCATATAATTAAAAAAGAGAAATACCACTCTAAAGCATAGACCATAATTTTAATCTACATAAAGGAAAATAGTTGGGTTGTTTTCTGGAGGATAAAGCCTCACATGGAAAGTGCAGTTATACAAGTAAATTTACCATAATGGCAGAGGTTCTAAAAGTTCACTGTTGCAATAGACTAAATTACTTGGGTTACATTATGCCTAGGATATTACCACCAGCCAGCTTTCAAAGTTTCAGAGTATCTTCCGTGCACTCTTACTGCCAGGGATTTCAGCACAGCAACATAAAAAGAGCAGTTTGGGCACAAAAAAAAAAATCACAGAAAAGAAGCTATAGCCCTAAAAAGAAAAAAAATGCTAGGAAGGAAAATGTGACAGTAAAACATATGTAACTATATACACAAGGGCATATACATCCATATCCTGGCCATACGGGTCTGTATTATATCATCAAACACTTAAAAAAGCGAATGCTGATTGATCGACCTAATTTAAGTGAAACTTACAATCTCGAACTGTCAGATCAGCGATTTTTTTCCCAGGTAAAAAAAAAAAATCGCTGATCCAATACATACACACAACACAAGCACACCAAACAAACAGAAATCTACACACATACACCTAAAATCTGATACCTAACCCTACACTAAACTATGCACACACCACTAACTACCCACTTACCTTAACCCAAACCCTAACCCTAAGGTCCATCACTATCGCACACTCACCTCACCCGCTCCCACACCCTAACTCACTTAAATCTGCCCTAACCCTCATGTCCACTCAATCGCACACACACCTAACCCAAGCCCTAACCCTAACTCACCCTAACACTCACATCCACACAATCGCACACTTACCTGAATCCGACTGGTAACTTTCCACCATAACACTGAAAATACCAAAGCAACAGAAACAGACAACCAAATTCTTTCCCTAGGAAAAAATTTGAGTTTCTGCTGCTTCGATATTTTGCAGTTTCACAAAAATAAGTTTGATTAATCAGCGTTCACTTTTTTAAGCGTTCGAGGATATAATATAGACCCTAACCATACATCAAAAATGAAATGGGGGCGGGGTGGAGAGGACATTCTTACCTCTCAAATGCCACAAGCTTTGCAGAAAATACCATTTTGGGACTCAAAATAAGAGAATGTCACAAATTCCTCAGTAGCCCCTTTAAATTATGATATTTCACTTTTATTTTTACTTCCCGCTTGCTCTCTTGCTGATGACATCATGCAACATCACCATGCCCCGCACTGTCATCGATCTGCAGGGACAAACATGATAATATCAGAGAGGAAGGAGACAATGTTGTGAGTGAGTTAGCCATCAGGAAAGAAACAAAGCAAACCAGTGACCAAGCAAGTAAAAACTTTGCTTAAGTGCAAGTACATTGCAGCAGCGTAGAGACTCAGAATGGAGGGAGGCGGGCTTCTGTTTGAAATGAATCTTATTCTAGATGGATAGCCAGGAAAGGCAAAAGAAAATGAGGAGAGTAACAAGTTGGAGTTGGACAACTTACAAACAGCAGCAAGTCATGAATTAGACGCAAGAAGGAATATGAAGCAGAAATGCTGGTCTACCACCAACAGGATGAGAAGATCATCCAAACTGTAAGTGAAAAGAAAACAAGTAACTGAGGAAGTGGGGAAAAAACTTTTAATAGGGTTGGTAACTTCTTTGATTGTACTTTGCTACTACTTTCTTCTACTCCTCCCATTTGCTGCTTTACTACCTGGAGTTAGCTTATTGTACTGCAAACCTTTGGTGTAGCTGTATCATTGGCCTTTATTTTGTGGATCTCTACTTGGTCAGCTTTCCACTACCTTTTTCTTCACAATATTTTCATCACAATAGGTACTTGCTGCCAAAAAAAAAGGGTCAAGTACAGCTGTCTTATTTTTAGAATTTGGTCCTAAATATGATGGAAATTCACCTTATCTAAGACTAGAATTTTGTTTGAACTTTTCACTGTTATTTGCATTTCATCACCTTTGACTGTAGGAAAAAGAATGTATGATGATGTAATTTGTTATATACCAATGTCTTTTCATTTCTCACTTTTTTTTTTTTTGTAAAGAACAAACAGTCCTCTGGGAATGAATGGTGCTGGTCGACCAAAATGTAATGTAGAATAAAATAAAACAGCACCAAAACACAGCAACAACCATAAAATACACAGTTTTAATAAAAAAGTAAGCGCTTTCACACAATCAATGTGCTTCATCAGACCATGTACTGCACAAATCTAATGAAATAAATAGCAAAATCAATGTCAATTAACATTTCAAATCATCCAATTAAAATGCCCATTCAATAAAATAATTGCAATTCATTTAAAGAGACCTCAAGCTTTTAAAGCAGGTTTAATGGAAGTCCTCCCATTAATACCTGGAAATCTATCTGCCTGCATAGTTATGATCTATGATAGCTCACGGCTCTCCGTGTAGTTTCTGAAATCACCATCACATTTATCATGATTTATTGACTCAATAACCCCAAAACCAGATATGTGTTTGCTACCATATTCCATGTAGTTTCTGAAATCACCACCACGTTTATCAAGATTTATTGTCTCAATAACCCTAAAACCAAATGTGTTCGCTACCATATTCTATATAATGTTTGGCCAAGGAATTCCCTTCATCCAAATTATGTATGCAATACACATGCTCCCTCATTCTCTCCATGAGGGATCTGTCGGTTTTACCTATGTAAAAACAACTACATGCCCTGCACTTGGCCAAATAGATCAAATTCCTGCTGCGACAATCATCAGTCACATTGAACATATATTTCTACTTTGTAACTGGGTGAATAAAATCTACAAATGGATCAATATACATACAAAAATTACACCTAGAACAGCTACGCATCCCAAGCATCTCTGTTGAAACGTCTCCCATTGGTGTGTACTTCTTATAACACAATTGCCTTTTTAAAGATTTCTTTTTCTTAAAAGTAAATCTAGGATGTTCGCCAACAATAGTTTGAATTTGCTCATCCAAATGTAAAATAGACCAATTGTTTTTAACTATCTGTATAACACTATTAACATCACTAGTATAATACACAGACATAGCTACTGTCCTTGCAATTGAAGTCAAATCATTATTAGTGTCAATCGCTACTAATGCTCCATAGGAATAATAAGGTCGACCTCTATCCTTTCTATGTCTCACAGTATAATGTAATGCATCCTCCACCTCCTTCTTCCTATAACCTCTGTCATTTAACTCGAGCCTGAGACTATGTCTCGCTCAAACAAGGCATCTTCGTTGTTTAGCCTTGAAAGTCTCATGCCTTGGCTTTTAGCTATATTCTTAAATATATGGCCTGGATGCATGCTATTTCATTGTAGGAGTGTGTTCTTCCTACATTCTTTCCTATATAACGTGGTAGTCAATTTGGAAGAAGCATTCACTAGGATCTTAACATCCAGAAATTCCATTTCTTTTGCAGATGACTTATGTAAAAGACAAAAAAGGCATAGTATTCTGTAGAAAATCTATAAATTCAGTTAACTGCTGACCAGTACCGTCCCAAACCAGGAAGAGGTCATCTGCAAACCTCCTACAAAATTATATAGAAGGAGAAAAAATAGACTTGAAAACAAATCTATCTTCCTACTGAGCCATAACTGTATTGGCGTAGCTATTGACACAACTAGTGCCCATAGCTACGCCAGTCTTTTGTAAAAACAGCTGTTCATTATACATAAAGACATTGTTTTCTAAAACTGTTTCTAAAAACAGACACACCAAATCAATAGTTACCAAATCATACTCGCTCTTGGCTATTAGAAACTCTTTCACCATATTAATCCCCACATCATAGGGAATACATGTAAATAGAGATACTATATCCAAGCTCACCAATAGATATTGTCCTTTAAAGCACATATCCTTGGTGTGTTCAAATAAATTCTCTAAAAACTGCTGTGTATCTTAATACCTATTTCTGTGCATTTAACACAGGTCTCAACTTCTTTTCTATAAAACTAGAAAATGGTTCCGTGATCCAGCCTTTGCCGGATACAACAGGTCTAAGGGAGGGGGGGTGGTTTCAACAAACACTTATTAATTTTAGGTAGCCCTTGAAACACAGAAATAAGGTGAAATTCAACTGTGAAATAAAGATATAAATCATTAGAAATCAACCGTCTGTGAAAAAAATCACTTAAACTTGCATTCACTCTGTCTTGCAATAAAATTATATAATCAAAATTCACTTCACTGTACACATTTCCATCTCTCAATAAATCTAGCATAATGTCATGATAATATTTAGAGTCCATAACGACAATTGCACTTCCCTTATCAGCAGATTTGATTGCACATTGCAATTCAAACAGTGCCTGCCTCTCATAGGTTCATAGGTTCATAGGTTCATACTAGGCTATCTGCCCGAGGGCATTTATAAGCCTAGCCCCTTTAGTATGGGGAACTATACCCATTATTTTGCTGTGCCTCTGTCGAGCAGTGACACTGAGGTAATTCCTGGGGTATATCTGCGATCTCCCATCCATTGGTCAAGATTTCTCTTGAACAAGGCCAGCGAGGTGCTCTGCCTCACATGTACCGGGATTTTGTTCCACAGCATAGGAGTCTTTGGGTGATGAATCTATCCTCCAGCACGTCCTATTAATAGCCGTGTCGAGGTTTAAGTCTCCGCCTTGTGGCTCTGATGGATCTAGATTTTTGAGGTGAAGCATATTCATCAAATCTGGGTTTGACATGGCCTTGTATGTTAGGCAAAGGTCACCTCTGAGCAGCGGTAGCGACTGAATAGAGCTGGAGTTCTTTCAGTCGGGCAGCATAGGACAGATTTTGAGACCCTTTATCCTTTTGGTGAGGAACTTTTGTGTCCTCTCCAGCTGCTGCAAGTGTCGGGTCAGATACATTCGAATGGGGCATTGTACTCAATCATTGGTCTGATGAGTGATGAGTAAAGGAGACTATGACCTCCCTTGATCTAGATGAGAATCCCTTCATGATAAGGTGGGCAATGTAGAAGGACTTCCTAACTACTTTAGCTACATGGGTGTCGAATGACAGACTACTATCAACCTGGGTCCCCAGGTCCCTGATAACTTCTTCTGTGCTCAGTGGATTGCCACCTATTTGGTAGCTAGGGGTAACCTTGTTTTTCCCAAAGGGTATGACTATGCATTTTTGGCATTTAACGTGGCTCTGGCACCAGTTATCCATTTCTGTGAGACCCTTCTGAAGGATATCTGTGTCAGATGTGTTTTCTACTATGGCAGTTTGCAGTCATCTGCAAACTTTGTCACCTCCTGTGTTTGCTTGTACTGAAAAGTAGATGCCAAACAAGAGTGGGCCCAGGACTGAGCCCTGTGGGACACCACTTGTGACAGGCTTTGAGTCTGACATGGCGCCAGCAACTCTGACCCTGTGGGTTCTGTCACTCAGCCAGTTTGCAACCCATCTTGTGATGTATGGGTTAACATTTAAGCTGATGAGTTTTTCAATGATACCCGAGTGGGGTATTGTATCGAAGGCCTTAGCCAGATCGAGGTAGGCTGTATGGACTGCCTTTCCTCATCAATGGCTTTGGTGACTGTTTGAAAAGTCAACCAAGTTTAAAAGGCATGATCTGCCTTTGACAAAGCCAAACTGGGTTGGATCCAAAGTCTGCAAATTCCCTATGTCTTTATTTATGAGGTCCATTATGATCCTCTCCATGGCTTTGCAGATAAGGCTTGTCAAGCTAATGGGCCGGTAATTTCCAGGGTCTGTGGAGGCACCGCCTTTGTGAAGTGGGACCACAGTTGCAGTATCCAGAGGTAAGACTTTGATTAAACAGCTGTCGTAGCAGTAGCAGTAGCAGTAGCTGTGTTTAAGACTGTAAAACTTTTCTTCATATTACCCTTGTCATAGCCAGTCATCAAATCCATCTCACATTTCTTTGAAAAAGTTTCTAATATCGGATGTAGGACTGGTTGAAATACACTAGGTGTTTTAAGACCCACAGCTGTATCATTACTATTAGTAGCAGAAAAAATAGTTTTAAGCATCACACTCCTAACAAACATTTTGATATCTGTAACAGTCTCACTGGGGTTAGAACGCTGAGCTCGAATAAAAGTCAAGCCTCGTTCTAATAACGATGCCTGCGCTAAAGTCAATATTTTACTAGAAATGTTGTAAATTACCGATTTATTACATCTGTCCACATTCTTTTTATAGTTTGTGTTTTGTTGTCCTCCATTAAATGCTGCCACTTCCTCCTTCCACTCAGAGAGTGTGGATAGCGTACTTTCACCCTCTGATGAATAGGTAGTGGTAAAGGGAGCGTTCTCTGTTGAACCTGTCATATTTAATGCTTTGGGCCACATATCCAAAGACTTGTTTTGAGTTGCCCGGTTTAAAGGGGACTGAGCAGAAATACTGGATATATTATTTGAATCAAGTCATTCATTGTTATTACTTTCATTATTTGTCTGCAAATTTATAGGAGTGGTTACAGGTACAACAATGTCTCTGTGCTTCTGGATATTATTATCTGTAGTAGCTTACTGGGTGAGAATTCTTCGGCCATGTAAAAACATTTCCCTTACTGAAGTCCGTAGTGTCTCACCAGTTTTTTGGACTTCTGCATTCTGAGTCGTTGCTCATATGAAGAGACATTGTCTATCACACCATCAAGTTTAACCAAAAAAATCATCTTTATATTGATCTAGCAACTCTGTATATTTCTTGTTGACCACATCAACTAGCTCTCTTTCCAGAGGTTTAAAATAGTCTATTAATAAATGTATATAGTTGAAGCTTAGCTCAAGGTTTAATTGTTGCCACTTACTTAATAAACCTATGTGGGTTTCACCATAGGTTGGCATAACCAAAACTCGTAGTCCTCAAATAACATATCCAGCATTTATGCTCAGTCCCCTTTAAACCCGGCAACTCAAAACAAGTCTTTGGATGTGCGGCCCAAAGCATTAAATATGACTGGTTCAACAGAGACACTCCCTTTACCGCTACCTATTCATCAGAGGGAGAAAGTATACTATCCACGCTCTCTGAGTCGAGGGAGGAAGCGGCAGCATTTAATGGAGGACAACAAAACACAAACTATAAAAACAATTTGGACGGATGTACTAAGTCAGTAATTTACAACATTTCTAGTAAAATAATGACAACGCAGTCATCATTATTAGAACGAGGCTTGACTTTTATTCCAGCTCAGCATTCTAACCCCAGTGAGACTGTTATAGATATCAAAATGTTTGTTAGGAGCGTGATGCTCAAAAAAAGAAGTTATGTACTTACCATAACGTTCCATGTGAGTTGTTCATCTCGTTTTCATTTTTACTGATGGGTTCGGAGCCGATCCCTCGGCTCTGATATGGCCAATTGCAAAGCTCGAGGTCTTCAAATAGCTTGAGGCCACATCCCTATCCCATGCTGCATCTGTGAATTACCTCAGATCTTGTTTGTGGCGTATACTAATACCATATGTCATTCATATTGAAAAGGAAAAGAAGGTTTGAGTAACCAGGATGGAACCAGCAGCTCAGTCATCTATCAGCCCAAGAGGGGGTACGTGGGAGGGATGTAAGAATGAAACTGAGATGAACAACTCACATGGAACGTTATGGTAAGTACATAACTTCTTTATGTGAAGTTGTTCAATCTCGCCGTTCATTCTTTACTGATGGGTAGCATCCCAAGCACCATCAATCTCAGGTGGCTCAGAGGAGTACATTTCTCAGGACTGTGGATCCAAAGGAGGCCCTGTCCCTGCAGGCCTTGTCAACTTTGTAATGAGCGATAAAGGTATGAGGTTTTGACCAAGTGACTGCTGCACAAATGTTATCAATGAGAAGTCTGGCAGAAAAGGCAGGTGACGTAGAAACTGCTCTGGTTGAGTGAGCTTTAATCTTGTGTTGCAAAGGTATATTGGCAGCTGAATAAACAAAGGTGATACAAACAGATAACCATTTAGACAGAGTTGTTTTAGCCACTGGTCTCCCTTTCCTGGAGTCTGAGAAAGAAACAAAAAGCTGGTCTGATTTCCTGAAATCTTTTGTTCTATCCAAATAGAATCTGAGCTGTCTGTGAACATCAAGCTTGTGTAGTATATACTCTAAATTGCTAGAATGACTGGGGAAGAAGACTGGCAAATCAATAACTTGGTTGAGATGGGTTTCATTCCAAACTCTGGGCAAGAATGAGGGATTTGTTCTAAGTGATACTCTGTCAGCATGAAATATCGAATAGGAAGGCTTGATGGATAAAGCCTGAAGCTCTGACACTCTGCGGGCAGAAGTAATAGCTACCAGACAGATGGTTTTCCAAAACAAAAATTTGAGATCACAAGATGAAGCTGGCTCAAATGGCGGGAGAATTATGCATGAAAGCATAACATTTAGATTCTGTGGAGAATATGGAGATTTCACAGGTGGTCTAATATGAAAAGTCCCTTTGAGAAATGCTTTGGATAACTTGTGAGACATGGTAGTCAAACCTTCATATCCAAGATGAAAATTAGAAATAGCAGACAACTGAACCCGAACTGTTACTGTTGCAGCTCCTTTGTTGAAAATCACAGCCAAGAATTCTAAGATGGAAGCCATAGGGATTTGATAAGGGTCAATATTATTTTTTGAGGCTCATATAGAAAATTTCTTCCATTTGCTCAGATATAGCGTTCTGGTAGAAGATTTATGACAGGACAAAAGGATATGTTTTGTCTCACTGGAAAGATTATGGGAACTGGAGCAGCCAAGCTGTCAGCTTCAGGGACTGCAGAGAAAGATGAAGGTCCCCCGACTGGCAAAAAGTTCGCAGCAAGGTTGGCCCCACCTGCAGAATATCCTGTCCGCAATTTCTTTCTTAAGGGACCACTGGTGGGGCAACAAGACTGCCCTGCTCAGTTTGTCTGCTATCACATTGGATCGCCCCAGGATGTGCGCTGTCAACACAAAGCACTGGGTGGAAACAGCCCACTGCCAAACTCTGAGAGCCTCTCGACAAAGGGGGCAAGACCTGGTTCCTTCTTGTTTGTTCAAATACCAGACCATCAACATGTTGTCTGTCTGAATTGCAATCGTACCCAGAGGAAGAGAGTCCTGAAAGTACAGTAACGCCAAAAGTACTGCTCTCATCTCTAGGACACTGACATGCAAATGTGTCTTTTGATTGGTCCATGTGCCTTAGCCAGTCATTCCCTGAAAATGCCCCCCCCCCACCCTATCAGGGAAGCGTCCATGGTCACTGTGGCCGCTGGAGGGGGTAGTACAAATGGGCGTCCTATTGTTACATGAAGTGAGGTCAACCACCATTGAAGGCCCTTCTTGCAAGAATTTGTGATCATTATAGTGCGATTCATAGGGAGCATTGAGCAAACAATAGCCATTGAAGTACTCGCATGTGCATACGAGCAAGTGGTATGGCTAGAATTCTTGCTGCCATCATGCCTAATACTTTCAGAACTTCCAATGCTGGTGCTTTGTCCTTTGATATCAGGATACTGACATGTTGATGAAGAAGAGAGACTCTTTCTATTGAGTGGTGGTCTCAAACATTTCCTTCTTGGTGGCCGCCGCCACCACTGCATCAACCGGAACACCTTTAGTTAAGAATGTTTTGTCAAATGGGGCAGAAATTAATTTATTAGGCCTCCTAGGGACAGGCTCCATAGTATCTGGAGACTCCCACACCCTTCGTGACACCAGCTGCATCAGCTCATCGAAGGGCGGAGACACCCAAGAGGTGGAGGGCTGAGACCCGAAAGCCTTCAGGAGAACTGACATCCTCAGTAGGGCTTTTGGACTGCCAGTCACCCCTCTGCCTAAGGATCTCAAGTATCTCAGCGAATGAGATATCCTCAGAGGGGGACCGTGGGGACCCTTCTGACTGATCGAAGTCAGCATCCGATGTGACAGACTCCTGAGGGGAGTCTAGGTGTTTCCTCTTGCACAATCTCTTCCTAGGAACCTCATCAGTGGGAGCCTCTGGTGTGGTCTCGGAAGAGCAGGAGCTTTTGAGGCTTCCTGAGGCTCTGGGTCTCTACGTTTAGTCAAGACGTGCAAGGCAGAAGCAGACACAGGCACTTTAGGGGAGGAGGAGGGCAGACCCGAGGTTGAGGATGTCCTAGGAAACATGACTCTCCTCATGGCATCGAAAGCACTTCTGCTCCAATGTGAGGGAGCCGACGGATCCGAGGAAACCATCGACACACCTGGCACTGAGACAGTGGGCTCTGAGCCCGAGGTAGGAGCCAAGCTCATCGAGCCGAGGCCCTGAGAGGCAAAGCCGGAACCGACAAATCGGTCCGACTGCCCTCCCTGGACCCGACCAGAGAGTGTCAGCTCCTAGAGTCCTCAAAAGGCACCGAGGACATCAGAGTACATGGAGCTGGAGACACCAGAGCAGGCTTCGGCTCCAAGGGTTCCACTAACATCAGGTCTGCCTCCTCCGGCTCTGAAGGACCAGCATGGCTCGGAGGAGAAATAGTACGAGTTGGTGCAATGGTCTTCAGCTGTGAAACCATTTTGGTCGAAGCCAATAACATTTTTGGCTAATGCCGGTGCCAACAACAGCTTCTGTACCACACAATTCACGTCCAGATCTGACAGGCTGATAGATGATCGAGAAGATCGTACCGAAGGTGGTACCGATCGGAGAGTAGGACTCTTCGGCGCTTCAGAGACCAGTTCCAAGACTGGGGACCGGCTCCAAAGGAAAAGACTGTCAGCTCCGATGGCAGTGGAGCCGAAGTTGATGACTTCTTTGATTTTTTTGAGTCCGATGTCTTGGAAAACTTTGAAGACCTACTGGAGCCATCCTGGTCACTCAAAGCTTCCTGAAATGAAGGCTTCAATACGCCACTATCGATCAGTATCCTCTTCCCTTCCTACAGGACCCAAGAAGAGAAGGAATGACAAATGGCAGAATTGTCTTGCAAATGCAGAGCCCCTAGACAATAAACAGTTAACGTGGCTGTCTGTAACTGACATTTTCTGACCACAGTTAGGGCACTTTTTGAACCCAGACTTGGGGTGCTTATCTTGGTCAGCCATAGTAAGTTAGAAAGTATTTACTGCTACCACACAAAAAAACTACAACAGTAAATTTTCACACAATAGAAAAAATAGCAGGTAAGCCTTAATAAAAGCAGGCTAAACCACACACACAATATGTGATATCACACAAGCAGACTATGCCAAAAAGATAGCTGCTGAATAAGTAGTGTTCACTGTAAATTTAAACACTAATAAACAACTAAGGCTTATCTAAAATACAGAAGGCTAGACAGACCACACAGAAATTTAATTACTACAGCTATCTAAGAAATGTGGCAAAGGTCACTAAATAGCACAGTAAGCTGAAAAAAAAGGGAAGCAATGAGCTTATCTATACAGACTAACATTTACTGTACTGAGCCTTATATAAAAAAACAAAGGCTAAACAGACCACACCTATAAAAAACTAACTAGGCCTAAAAGAGGCCAACTAGAAATATATGAAAAACAGTAAATGGGAAGGGAAAAACGCACTGAAAGCTATGAGAGCTTTATAAACAATCCTAACTAACAATACGATCAAAAAACTTTTATAGGAATTTTAAAGAAAAATCTTTGCTTATCTGGCCCAAGCTAATTCAGAACCTCTGATCTGTTGCAGCGGCAAACTAGATCTGGGGTAATTCACAGGTGAATCATGGGATAGGGACTTGGCCTTGAGCTATTTGAAGACCTCGAGCTTTGCAATTGGCCGTATCGGAGCAGAGGGATCGGCTCCGAATCCATCAGTAAAGAATGAACAGCGAGATTGAACAACTTCACATTTATTTTTTCTGCTACTAATAGTAATGATACAGCAGCAGCTGTGGGTTTTAAAAAAACTAGTGTACTTCAACCAGTTCTACATCCGGTATTAGAAACTTTTTCAAAGAAATGTGAGATGGATTTGATGACTGCCTATGACAGGGGTAATATGAAGAAAAGTTTTACAACTTAAACGCAGACGAGAGGCAGGCACTGTTTGAATTGCAATGTGAGAAGGATGTGATTATCAAATCTACTGATAAGGGAGGTGCAGTTGTCGTTATGGACTATAAATATTATCATGACAGTATGCTAGATTTAGTGAGAGATGGAAATGTGTACAGTGAAGTGAATTTTGATAATATAATTTTATTGCAAGACAGTGAATGCAAGTTTAAGTAATTATTTTCACAGTGGGTTGATTTCTAACGATGTATATGTTTATCTCGCAGTTGAATTTCCCCTTATTCCTTTGTTTCAAGGCCTACTTAAGATTATTAAGTGCTTGTTGAACCCCCCTTTAGACCTATTGTATCCGGCAAAGGCTATATCAAGGAACCATTTTCTATTTTTATAGAAAAGAAGTTGAGACCTGTATTAAATGAACAAAAACGGGTACTAAAAGATACACAGCAGTTTTAGAGAATTTATTTGAACACACCAAGGATATGTGCTTTTAAGGACAATATCTACTGGTGAGCTCAGATGTAGTGTCTCTGTTTACATATATTGCCCAAGATGTAGGGATTAATATGGTATAAGAGTTTCTAATAGCCATGAGCGAGTATGATTTGGTAACTATTGATTTGGTGTGTCTGTTTTTAGAAACAGTTTTAGAAAACAATGTCTTTATGTATAATGAACAGCTGTTATTACAAAAGATTGGCGTAGCTATGGGCTCTAGTGGTGCCAATAGCTACACCAATACAGTTATGGCTCAGTGGGAAGATAGATTTGTTTTCAAGTCTGTTTTTGCTCCTTCTATAAAATTTTATAAGGAGGTTTGTAGATGACCTCTTCCTGGTTTGGGATGGTACTGGTCAGCAGTTAACTGAATTTATAGATTTTCTACAGAATACTATGCCTTTTTTGTCTTTTACATATAAGTCATCTGCGAAAGAAATGGAATTTTTGGATGTTAAGATCCTAGTGAATGCTTCTTCCAAATTGACTACCACTTTATATAGGAAAGAATGTAGGAAGAACACACTCCTACAACGAAAAAATATGCAGCCAGGCCATATTTTTAAGAACATAGCTAAAGGCCAAAGCATGCAATTTTCAAGGCTAAACAACAAAGATGCCTTTGAGTAAGACACACATAATCTCAGGCTAGAGTTAAATGACAGAGGTTACAGGAAGAAGGAGGTGGAGGATGCATTAAATTATACTATAAGAGATAGAAAGGATAGAGGTCGACCTTATTATTCCCATGGAGCATTAGTAGCGAATGACACTAATAATGATTTTATTTATTTATTTTATTTTACTACTGGGAATGTCCGACTGGATACATGTCCATTTTCAGTGGAGGCCCGGGGAGAAAAGCTCCAGTTTGAAAAGTACAGTTACATAAAGACAAAAGAGGCATTTGGAAACACATGTGAAATACATTATTCAGTAAGGCACAAAAGTACATATATATAAAATACATTCATCAATAAGGTGCAATCGTACAGACAAAACGTTTGACTTCGCTAAGGTAACAATATTTAAGACATTCATATTAGGGCTAGGTCCCTTAAGAGTACGGACTCTGTCAGCATATGATTAGACTTCAACTGGAAGGACAGTACCTATGTCTATTTATTATACTAGTGATGTTAACAGTGTTATACAGATAGTTAAAAACAATTGGTCTAGTTTTGAGCAAATTCGAACTATTGTTGGCGAATATCCTAGATTTACTTTTAAGAATGAGAAATCTTTAAAAAGGCAATTGTGCTACAAGAAATACACACCAATGGGGGATATCTCAAAAGAGACGCTTGGGATGCGTAGCTGTTCTAGGTGTAATTTTTGTATGTATATTGATCCATTTGCAGATTTTATTCACCCAATTACAAAGAAGAAATATATGTTCAATGTGACTGCTGATTGTCGCAGCAGGAATTTGATCTATCTTGCCAAGTGAAGGGCATGTAGTTGTTTTTACATAGGTAAAACCAACAGATCCCTCATGGAGAGAATGAGGGAGCATTTGCATTGTATACATATATGGATGAACGGAATGCCTTGGCCAAATATTATACAGAATATGGCAGTAAACACATATTTGGTT